>NC_047127.1:7226978-7544531 GCF_009829125.3 Periophthalmus magnuspinnatus | reverse complement strand
ATAAGACCTCAAAATCATGATGAAATACTTTTACTTTTTATTTTTTTACGTAAATAGTAGAATAAAGTAACACGTTTTTTAATACTTTTACATAAGTCATTTTTTTCATGTAATGCTTTAACTTTTACTCGAGCATTTTTCTGCTCCGGTATCTGTACTTTCACTTAAGTTACAAAATTGAGTACTTCTTCCACCGCTGATCTTGAGCTAGTCTTAGTCAGGAGTACCTCAGCTGGAGGATTTGATCTATTGTGCATGTTGTGCCCTGAGTAACCCAGACACAGAGAGAACATGCAAAATCCACACAGAATGGTCTTGGTGATAGTAGTAGTAGTAGTAGTATCATCATGATCCGGGAGTCAAACCCAAAACTTTCTTCCTGCAGCGGCATCTTGTAGCAGAATATAACAGGACAGACAGGTTCATGTAATCCTTAAAAATTCTGCTAACGTAATCTACTAATAATGTTTACTTTATACATTTTTTCCTGCAATAGATTTCTATCCTTAGACAGCCCATGTTACGCTATTTTCTGATCCATGTTATAAATCTTTTTCCTCATTACAAACACACCCGGAGTTGTGTTTTGTTTCATTCACACATGTTTAACACACTAAAGCTGCATATTTAGGCTGAGTTCTTCTCTCAAACCTTGTGATGTCATGTGGTAATTCACCATTCACCTTCACTGGAATCATTTGGATCATTTCACCCTGGAAAGGTCAATCTCCACTAAACTAAAGTTAAAATATAGCTTTTAATTTGACCACTTCATGACATCACAAGGTGGAACAGAGCATTTTGAGCTTTGGAGACGTCGACAAACTAATAATAAATTTACTCAAACATGTGCGAATGAAACAAAATGCAACTCCAGGTATATTTTTGAGGAGATAACAACATTATAACATGGATTAAAGCTTAAAGCAAGAGTCAATTTTGCGTAGAATATATGTGCCCGATCGTGTCGTTCCTAAAAATCTGAAAAACAAGTTTATTTTTAGCGTTTCCAGTGCCGCTTATCTTACACCTTCCGAGCATCCTTTTGATTCACCGTGATGACTTTATAAGCGCTTTTCAACTTCACCTTTTGCTCAAATACATGGGAAAAATCAAATACAGGATCTTTATTGGCCGTACCCTAAACGCAACAACCATCTGATCATCCTGGACACTACAAACTCCAACGTTTTCATCTCACTTCACGGTAAGGAATTCCTAAATTTGCTTTGACTAGTAATTAAACGAACTCCTATAGCATCATAATTACACTGTTAAGGCCAATGAATTCAGTTGTGACGGCCGGTATATTTGAGTGACGTTTATTAGACTGTACCGCGTACGAATCTCGCCCGCGTCCCTCTTCGGAACTTCCTTTCATACTCGTTGCCGCCGTTGACGCCTGGAAAATTGATTTCTCCGGAAGACGTGATGGATGAATAGACAATGAACGTCCCTCCGAGTGACCCCACCTCTCCCCCCGCGCGCCTGCTCCGCGTTTGATTGACAAGGCCGCTAACGAGTACCGTCGCCGCGTTATAATTCGACTTCCAACTCTCCAAAACACCAACCTTACACTCCCATCTCGAGGTAATGAGCTCTCACGGAAAAAAAAAAAAAACGGGCGCGGGGAGTAACCGTAGAAGGGGTGAAACGTTGAAGTAAATAAAATAAGATGAAAGAAGATTAGAAAGAAGTTGGGGTTACGTAGCGATATCTTTGTTTATGTGGCGTCTTGATAGATGTCTTTCAAACCGGAGATACAGTGTAGTCATTTCGCAATCGCTGAGAGGTAAGGAATTTCAAAAGGCGGCATCAAAACCGTAGTATTTGCATTTAGCGTATTTGATGTTAAAAATGCTGCGTGCGGAAAATGGGATACAAGGGTGTTTGCGGAGGTTCGGCTGAGAGTAAATTAAAGGGATATCAACGGGTGATGAATTAAAGGGATATCAGAGTGGACGTAGCTGGAGAGGACAGCGGAGGGGACAAGACGGTTCATTGGTGCGTTGTCAGGTGAGCTGGAGTGAGTTCTGGCTTTATAAACTTCTTACAGTGCAAAACTTTGGGCGAAAGATGTTGGAACTTGTTGGAACTTTTAAAACGGCCGATACTACAGCGAACCTTTCGTCTGCAGCTTCTCTTTTCTCACGCGAACTAACTTCATATGTTGGTCTAACAGTGTAACATTAACCTAATAGTAAAAAAAAATTCTAAAAACTTGTAGGAGTGAAGATGATCGTGCCTGAATGACTGAAGGATTACACAAACATAAACTTGACATAATTTTGAGTCAAGGCATGGTAGGTTTATTTATATGGCACAAATTGTACACAAAGTATTTCAAAGTAAAATCACAATACGACAACTCAAAACATAAATAATCCACATGGAATTCAAATTTATATCTGTGTAATCCCTCAGTCGTCCAGATCTGATCCAAAAAGAACAATTCAAATCTGTCAACTGGACAAAAAGTTGTAGGAGTGAAGACGTTTCGCTGCTCAGCCAAGCCGCTTCTTCAGTTCTGGTCGGATCGCTGGTAGTTTCAGTGAAGTTAGCTCCTCTCTTCAGATAGATTTAAGACAGTGTCCACCAACAATCTGAACAGAACTGAAGAAACGAAGAAACTGAAGAAACATGTTGGAGATGTTAAACTTGTTAGAAAGAAGTTGCCTCTAGGCCTGTCATGAAAATTACTGTATCAACTTATCGTTCAATACATAACAGATGGAACAATACTTTTTGAGGGGGTCAGTATTTATGGTGGGGACTTTTTCTTTGCACTAGGGAGACAATTTTGGTTATTTTTCTGTTCTACGATCAGATTTGAGCTGGAGAAGGTTGAATTATAACTTATGACTCCTTATAGATATAAACTAACTACTGAAGTGATTTAACTTGAACTTTTTACTCTTTAAGTGCATTTTTAAACGAGTACTTTAATACTTTTACTTAAGTCGTTTTTTTCATGTGCTACTTTTACTTTTACTTGAGTTTTCTTTTTGCTTTTTGGATCAAAACTACCTTAGCTGGAGGATTTTACCTATTGTGCAGGTTTTTGGTTTGATGGGGGAAACACGCAAACACACACAACGGCACAGTCAAACCCTTATAACTGGGAGGTAATCGGTTCAGTCTCAATTACAGCCTGTGCTTACTGTTGTTGTGTACTTAGGCAGGACACGTCTCCACATTGCCTATGCATGAATGTGGTGTGTGAAATAATATTTGGTGGTGATCTGAGCGGCCTTTTACACAGATTGGCAGCCAAAGCTCTGAGACTTCAAGAACTTCCATAAATGAGCATAAGATGAATGAATTATCTGAAGTTAAAGGCTCTACAACGATTTTTTTCCACTGTATCTGAGCTAAACGTGTCCAGTATCCAACCTGCTATGTTTTCTGCATCTAATATAAAGTGTTTTAGTGTTTGATAATCAGGAAGTGTGAGGTTAGCATGCTAGTTGTTGTTAGCATTACAGCCTTATTCCGCTCTGGTTTGTCAACATAGACTTTATAAAGAAGTGAACTAAGTGAAAGTCAAATGAAGCTACTCAAGGCTAGCAGTTATAGGGACTTAGCAATGCTGTCAATCAAACCTGTTGCTAACGCTAGCGGGAAAGACCTCAGAGAAAGAAGGGACCTGATTTGTCTGTTATTAATGTTCATATCTTGATTTACGGACACAATAGCAAAATAAAAACACCTGGATTATGTAGAGCGGGTTAATATGAATGTTTTAAGACCAAAATGATGAGGGTCACTGGAGAAATTACAGAGGGAGGAGCGACATTTTTTTCAATGTAAAGTGAATTGGAGCCAGAGAGGATGGAACCGGAAACGTGCCCATGATCACTTCCTGTTTAATGCAGCGGCTAGCAGGTTAGCTATGTCCATTTATATATACAGTCTATGGTTGTAAAAGTTGTGTGTAGCCCTTATACATTTATCAGACATAGTAATTAGGATGATTAGCATTTTGCAGTTTGCAGATCTAAACAGACGAATAATGCAGTGTTACTCAAACATGTGTGAATGAAACAAAACACAACTCCAGGTATGTTTTTGAGGCGGTAACATCATTATAACACGGCTTAAAGCTCACAAGAGGCAGTTTTGTGAAATATAGGACCTATAGGACCCCGGTGCATGTTTTGCTTGTACAACCTCATGTCTTAGTCCGACGTAGCTGACTTACCCAATCATCATCACGTATTCCTCTTCTTAAACCTACCTGTACCCATCCCTGTTATTAATGCCATTGTTTGCATATGCATGTGTCTACGGAGCGCGTGTGTAATTTATGCGTCCACGTGGGGGGCTCCGGGCCGCTACCAGCTCCTGTTTATTTGGATGATTAGGAGCTTGACAATATGTTGCTGATGATCAGGTCTATAATCAGCTAGCATGGCACATTATCCCAACCTTGATTAAAGAGCGGCAGTCTCCCTATCATCTCAGGCAACAAGACGGGACCGCGCTGTGATTAATGCGAGGGGAGAGAGTCGTCATGACAGCGAAGGACAGTTGTTTTAGCGCGACGGGGGGCAAGAAGCTAGCTAGCGACGCGCGCACTCCAAACAACTGATTCGTCTCCCCGATGCAGGACCTTTGTCGTAATTATTTTTTGCTTTTAGGAATTAATCTTTGCAAGCGGGTTTCATTAGGGCGGTAATAAAGGCATGTTGTTGATGTCGAGCGTGATTAGGTACAAAAGAATAGGCCGTGTGAAAGATGTTCCTAATAATCTACAAAAGTTTGCGCATCACTCTTGTCAACATACAAATTAAAGTTAAAGTTAGATTTTGTTTACTGGCAAAAGACAAAAGATTTTTATTTTTTTTGTACAGGAAAGTGCAAGGAAGTAAAGTGTATACTAAAAAATATGGGTAAAATCAACTAAACTAGGGAATCTTGCACTTTCGACCGACAACCAATGTTTGAGATAAAACTACAGCAAAGCCCACGCATTTTAGTTAAAGGTTAAAGCCATAATATGTAACTTTTTGGTCAATAAATAGACAAAATTAAAAGCATGTTGGTTTTTTTTGTTTTGTTTTTTTCATTTTGATTACTTTTATTGCACTGAAAAACTTAAAAACATGCGTCCTTACTGTGAGCGGGTTTGCATTTCCACAAACCTGTTCCTCCTTGTTTCCATAGAAATGTTCCATTTTACTTTCCACAGTATGGCATAAAATGTATCTTATCTTCATGGAAAATGTTCCAGAGTATAGTTTTAACGTTCTATTTTCAAGAAATCATACAGTACTTTCCACTTCCAGAAAGTTACAAACTATCACTTTAAGTCAGGCATGCTCAAACTGTGGCCCGGGGGCAAGATGCGGCCCTCAGACCAATTTTCAATTTTTCTTGGCCCTCAAGCTTCCAGGTGAATTGGCCCTCATTACCTTAAACAGTACTTTTTAATGTACATTTTTGAAAATCTACTTACTGCCCATATCAAAAATAATAATACAAATATGAAGTATTAACTGCATTGGCGAACAGTCTGTGGCCCTCAATCGACCCTCAGCTTTGTGTGTTTTTATTTGTGGCCCTTATTGAGAAAAGTTTGGACATCCCTGCTTTAAGTTGTTCACAAATTTGTGCATCCACCACTTTAGCTTGCACTGAGGAAAAACTGGGAATGATGGGAATGTCACTGCTAAACGTGGGGAATTTTGAGGAATTTTTCAACAAACCAAGCTGAATGTATGAGAAAATTCCCCAATACCAATATCAGGGCCAATATATTGTCCATCCCCGTTTGTCCACTGATCTGAAGGTTGGTGGTTCGAATCCTGCTCTCAACATAAACATCATTAGTTGAGGAGCCAGATTCACTGACCCACAGGTTGACGGTGCGATTCCAGCTCCCACTTAACCCACCTCGCCCCTAGTGTCTGCGTACCCTGGTGTATGAATGTGTGTGAATGGGTGAGTGGTTCCTTGACGTAAAACGCTTTGACTGCTATGAAGCTAAGTTTTAAGCATTTTGAAACTTTTGGTTTTGATCAGTTTGCAAAATCAATTCTTTTATGCCACTTCTGAGCTACAGCCATCAAAAGATTACCATATTAGCAGATTATGATAAGTTTGGCAATTTAAGTCAATGTATCTGCTGAGCACTCATTTAGACATTGTCTCGGTCCACACACAAAAAACATTGTTCTTTCATAATGCAACTTATTAAATTGAAACTTCTACCATGCAAATTAACAGCCCTGTACCCAATTTGCTTTTCCGTGCATTGAACAAAGTTTGATATCTTGTATAAACAGCTCTTGAGGTAAAAGTAAGTCCGCTGTGTACTATCTGCATCCTATTATCCGAGAATCAGGAAGTGCACTTTAGCATGCTAGATGTCGTCAGCTTTACCATGACATCAAAACTAGGAACTTTGCACCACTTCAAACCGTTTTAAATGAACTAGTTCTGTTTCTCACATTTTTAAGACAGTAAAAAATCAGGTACAGCGCTGGTACTGTTAACACAACATAATCGATACACCACTACAGATATTCTAATAAACCCAACGCGTTCTTGCCCCTATTCGATCCCTCCAGACGTTCCAAATAGCTGAATGAACAAGCCAGCGTGACAGAGTGCATTGATTTGGTGTCAGTATCTGGTGGCTACGTATCTAAGAGGAGCTGGGCCCTGTTAAAACGTCCCGACTGGGGTAATTGCATTAGACGTCTTTTTATAAGGCTTTGTGAGGCTAATAGCCGTGTAATAAGGACAGAGGAGAGACGACGACAAAGGGTTAACTCAATTTGCTGAGTTTGGGGTATGTCACGGTGGCAAAATTATAAGCATAAAACAAATAATTATTCTGTTACTCAACCTTGTATCTGAAGAATGAAGAGTTGCTTGCGTTAAAGGCGCTGCATCGGGTATTAACTCTGGTCTAGAAACAGTTTAAACGGTTTGTAGTGGTCCAAAGTTTTTACTCATTTACTTTATGCATTCCGAGCATTCAAATTATTCACCAAGATGAGTTTATAAGTGCTTTTCACAACTTTTAGACACCAGAGTGGAGCTCACAACAACTAGCATGCCAACAATGCACTTCCTGACTCTCTAATAGCTTGAAAAATTTGATGCAGACAGTAGGTGGCTCACTTATTTTGACCTCAAGAGCTGCTGACCTGGAAGACAAATTTTACTCATAAAAATGGAAAAAAATGGGTATAGGCCCTTTTAGTTTTTCTGTTTTTTTGTCACTTAAAGATGCACTATGTAACTTTTCTGCTTCCACTACTCGTTTGTCTCCATGGAAATGTAATAGCGTCGCCTGGAATGTTCCACAGTATAGCGGTAAACTCATATATAGATGTAGCGTCCCTAGTTACAGTAAGAATTAAGGTGCTTTTATAGCTCGTTTTAATCTGGAATTGAATACCAGCTACATTGTTAAGTTTAATGCCATATTGTGGAACATTCCAGGAAAAGCAGTAACAGGTGGCAGACCCCTGACCACAAAAGTTGCAAAGTTCGAAACACAAAATTCGAAGTTGGCAGTTTTGTATTTTTTCTAGCTTCTTTTAACTTTTGCTTCTCTATTGACAAAAAACAAGACGTGACTACTTTAACGTGCTTGACATACATATACATTATTCATATTAGTTGCAATTATGAAAAATAAAAACAATTTCTAAGGTGTTCAAAGCCTAAATGAATGCATAAATAAGACCTTTACCTCTGCACTTTTGACAGTTTGCCCTATTTTTCCATGTAAATGCAATGCAGTTTGATCTTAGCTTTTGTTATGTACTTTTTGTATAATATTCAAAGTACCTCAAAGCCCTTGTTTTCTATATGAACTTGGCAGCGTCTTCCAAAGTGCCGCTACTTCCCACTGTGTGAATAAAGATGTTCATTTCGGGACCCCCCCAGGAGCACGGGGCAGGCCAGCAGACCCCTGCTATCCGAGACATGGCCAGGTGCCAGGTGCTTCTGTGAGACCCCATCCACCCCATCGCCATGGAGACAGGGTCAGAGGGCGCGTGGGAGGGGAGAGTGCTAGCGAACGGAGAGGGCACGCGCTCCTTCGGCATGCATTAACTCCTGCAGAGACGCGCTAAGGGAACGCTGGAGGAGAGGTTATGTTCGAGATACATGCGGATAAAATGGTAGCGATTAGCATTTAGCGGAAACACACACACACGCATTGTGGAGGGGCACGCTGGGACGTGGGGGGTGGGGTGGGGGATTAGGTGGGCTTGGTTGGGCAAACAGGACGCCATGGACACAGCAGGTCACCAAACACAAATTACTCTCAGCAGAATGCCTTTAATGCGAGCCAGCCAAGGGAGCGGTCCATTTAAAAAGTTCTGCTGCAATGGAACAACCTTGTCGCGTACCTTTTTATACAGGACAAAGAGAACAGATAACAACTGGTATTTTTTCATTTACAGAGTGTTTGACCTAATTCCTTGCATACATTATTTTTCTTCCTTAAGTGGGGAAGCATCTCCAGTGAATTGGAATTATACTTTAAGGTAAGGTACACGTAGGCTAAATTGGATTTTAAGCCACAACAACTTGTCTTATTAACTTTTTTTGTCTTGGTAAAATTCTAGTGCCTAGTGGGACCTAGATGGGACTTTTGGCTCCTTTATGGGATCCAAATCTTTTGTATCTGTTCATTTCAAAGAGCCGTTATTTAATTATATGACGTAAGCCAATGTGAGAACTCAATTTACAAACTAATCACAGAGAGAAAAGACCAGGGCTTATGAAAAAAAAAAAAAAAAACCTGAAAAAAAAAGCTAATTATTGTGTTTCGCATTAATGCATAAAAACTAGACAGAAAAATATTTGTTTCTTTAAAAAAAATAAAAGTCTTGATAATGCATAATCTAGGATCTCTGCAGCTACATTTATTTCCACCATTTATATTATATTTATAAATGAAACGTCTCAACCCTGAAGCCAAAACCTGCTTGAGTTTATCTGCCCCACTCATAGCTGCAAAATTAGGTTTTATTGAACTTAAAAAATATTCAACATTGCCGAAAAAATTCCAAACTACAATCCAGTTTTGATGGCGTCTCTTATGTTGAGAGGTGTAATTTGATGCGGTGATGTTGTTTGCTTCAAGGACATAGGTGGAGGCTGAATTCATCAAAGTTGGAGATGAGTCCACCGCCTTTGGATCGTTTAACATTTCATAACATGGTGTACTAAACTATGTAACGTCGACAAGAAGTACTGAGCATATGCCACAAAGAAATGAAATGTCTGAGAAAATATTGTTATCCTCAAGAAATGGTCTGTATTTTTTGGTTTCCCTTTTAACTTACAACATGCTTCTCCTGTACATGTTGGGTGCATATTATGAAAACTTTAAATGGTAAATGGTCTCTTCCACTTTCAAGTTACTCAAAGCACTTTACATCAAGGAACCACTCACCCATTCACACACACATTCATACACCAGTGTACGCAGACACTGGGGGCGAGGTGGGTTAAGTGTCTTGCCCAAGAACACAATAACAGCATTCATCTTTGAGCTAGAATCGCACCGCCAACCTGTGGATCAGTGGACAAACATACTCCCATCTGAGCTACTGTCGGCATAACTTTATCATTTGGCCATTGATTTTTCAAGTCACTTTCTCAAAATTGTTGAGAACAAATTTTAAAGAAGGTAAAAATCCATATTCATTAAAAACACTTTATTATTGGCGTAAATTCCACAATATGATTTCAAACCTGAAGTCGGATATCAATCGTAACACGAGAGCTATTACCAAAGTTAATCAGGCGACAGTAGCTCAGTTGGTAAAGTTGTTTGTCCACTGATCCACAGGTTGGCGGTCAATTCCAACTCCTACAGATGATTGCTGTTGTTGTGTCCTTGGGCAAGACACTTAACTCATCTTGCCCCCAGTCTCTGCATACACTGGTGTACGAATGTGCGTGAAAAGACCATGGAAAATGGCCATTTACAGTATTTTCTTGGTAAAATTTTATAGAAATTTAACTATAGGGATTGGCTGAATTTGAAATAAACCATCAGTGAACATATGAGACATGAGTACACCTGTTAAGCTAACTAACGGGTTGACGATTTTCTTTTGCTTATGGGACCCTGTACATGTTCATAAATAGAAACAGCTCCGTAAAAACAAAAAAAATATCCAAGCCAACCAAATTAGAGCTAATAATCTCCCGAAAAAGACAAAAAAATAAAACATCTTTGACCCTCCTCACCACATTACTATAATCATCCCAACTGTGATCACATGCTAAGTACCTGGCCAGTTTTTCCTCCTCATGCTAACGAATGCTTGGCCATGGCTCTGCGTCCTGGCTGCGTCTGATTGGTTGTGACACATTTGGACCTGGCTTACTCCTCGCGCTCTCCTTTATAGCCAGGTAATTGCTCGCCGTCACACAGCCAGGGTAGTCGTCCTAGCATCCTCTTGTCGTTTCACACATTTATTTTAGCCGTGGATCTGACCAAGAAGCTTCCGATCGTGACAGACGCTACACTATGCTACAGATATTTAAAGGGCCCGGGCGGACTGTGAGGGAATAGATGGTACAAAGGTGTGTGCTGCCGGGCCTTATGGGAGGGGACGGTTAGCGATGACACGTAGCTGAGGACAAATTATGTACCTTTCCTGGTAGCTTGTTTGTCTCACCTAGAATATTCCACATTACGGCATTAGAAACATGACACTTCTAGGAATTATATTTAAAATTTCCAATATAATTTCAAACAGGAAAAACTTTGAAAACAAAAAGAATTATGCCCAATTTATGCTTGTTAGTGAATTAAATTAAATGAAATGAAGAAGCTACTTTTGTCCAGTTGACAGAATTCCGCGTTCTTTTCCTGAGATATTCCCAAGATTATTTCGACCATGTGGATCATTCCAGGCGATGCAGAAATGTCTCTAATGTAATATGTATGTAACGTTTAAATGCAGTAGGTAATGGACCAGAAAAAGTACATATATGCAAACTATGTAATTATATTTATTCCAATAATCACTTAAGTGGAAGATTTAATAAGAATTTTTAGACATATTAAAAATATGAATAGTTTTGTGAAATTTCAGCAAAGGACACTCAGAACTCATCGTAAACACTGGCTCAGCCCTATTAAGAACATGCACAACCAAACACCAGCCATTGGACATCTCTGTACAAAAATATGTCACTTAAGGACCAGAGCTTATGAGATAAAGTCAAGCGTTACGACGTGTCTCTTTATTGGAGCCATGTGTCAGGATCGTGTCATAGAAATGTCTGAAAATGTCTCTATTTGTCAGATTTTCTCCCCAAACCCATCAGATGTGCCACTTCTCCACAGGCTTTTAGGTTTGGCCTTATTTTAAAGAGGACATATGGTTTTGCGATGTGGAGTATCAGCGAGTGTGAAATCGGAGGAGGCTGTACAAATATAGTCATTTTAGAGCTTGCTTTTTTGGAAGAAAAATGCATGCTAGCTGCTATTTTCTGCTTTGACACAAAACTTTATAATTGTGCTGTTTGATATATGACATGCACAAAACAGCTAAAACTATTTTTTACTTTAAACTAAACATGAATCAACCTTTTTTGCTACTAAACTGTGTAGCTTTTTGGTGGAAAAATTGTCAAAAAGTTCTATTTCAAGTACTATGTGACATCACACATGGCTGCACTGATTACAGCTAGGTGTCTACATGCGCGGAGTTTGAAGTGTGGATACCTGTTAGACCAAACACAATGTCTCCGCCCCTTCACTCTCCCCTTTAGTCTTCCATGTACTGCCTAGCTTAGCAGCCCTATTTGAAATATGGTTTTGGATGGAGTTTAGTCCCACGTAAATGATTTTTGAATGTTTTTCAGTATATCCTGTAAGTTATATTTAAAAAATCCATTAATAAACATTTAAGTTTTATAAATTATAACATTAAAATTGTTGTATCTAGATTTAGCTTAGCCTATGTGCTAAATTTTGTGCTAATTGCCATGTAAATAAAATGACTAATCATTGCTAAAGCATTTTCTAATCATGCTCCTACTCATATGTGGTCAAGTTACTGTCATTATTGCATCATTATTGTCATTAAGTGGCACTTCGTAACTTTTCTGACGGAATGTATCTTTTAATTAACAAGTTTAACCTACTTCTCCGCAGTAGGGCCAACTATATTAGCCAATGGTTAAATATCATCAAAATAATTCAGATTCTCGATCTCTCTCTTACCTCAAAACCTCCCACTGACCTGCCCACTGTTGTACTTTAAGCTAACATCCATTTAAACCCACTTTCACACACCCAGGTGACCGTTAGCGAACAAACACTAAATGTTGTTTATGCTAGCGGCCCTGAAGGAGTGAAGGAGTTAGCGAGAAAAACTGCCGAAACGCCGCTTTTTTTCCACCTCTGGAGACACAAAGGAGGGAGGGCGAGCGTGTCTACCCAAATGTTCATTACCACCCACGGTTTGACCAGTGCGCCGCAGACCACTTAGCCCTCCCAACTGGCACATCCGACATGCCGACAACAACTGCTGCTGCTGGGGCCTGGTGTGAGGGGATTGGACCTGTAGCCTACTTTAAATGAGGTTTCCATAGATTTTATTTGGACTAAAGGATCATTATGAGACTAGAGTTTATGGAGCAACCAAGAAAACCCAAATTTGCATAGATAAAGGTCGTGTATAATGGACTGTAATTGGAACGTTAAAGTGAAACTAAACACTTTATCGACTTTCTTCTCAACTAAAGTGGCTCCACGGTGTTTTAAAAGCCGTCTATTGTTCCAAGTCCTTTTTTTGTGACAATTTTAGTGTAAAAACTGTGATTACAAGTACTACATGACATCACACATGACTGTCCGGATGGGAGGGGCGGAGTTTGAAGTGTGGATACCTGCTGTTCGACCAATCACTCTGCTGTTATACGTCCAGACCCTGTCCCCTTACCCCTCATTCTTGTCTTTATAGTCATTCAGGTACTACCCAGTTTAGTAGCTGTATTTGAAATGTGGTTGTGGGCGGAGTTTAAGTGTTTAGTCCCACTTTAGAATCATGTACGTGTATGGAAAAGTGGAAAATCTGTTGCCATTTGATGTTATGTTGTGTGGGTATATACAACAAAGAGAGCAGCTACTAGTACAGCCGGGCTAAAACTTTGCGGCTAACATTAAACTTATAAGGTACTAACGATGAAGTTGGCTAGCTATGTAATGATGGGATTGCGGGCATGTATGTGTATGGTAAAAAAGTTATGTTATCTAAGCCTATGCAAGACCACGGCAGAGGAAGCTACTATTGCGATTAGTCAAAGAATTCGCAGCTAGTCGAACATAACAGCTACTGACTTTGAAGTTGGCTAGCTGTGTAAAGATGGGGATTTCTCAAGTGATAAATGGGTAACCTTATCAGCAAGATGAATTCTCTGGATTTTTGAGAGTTCACAAACTCTTGAGAATCCATCTTGTTAGGTTCCGGCTGAAGTGTTTGCTTGAGAGATTAACCAATCACAGGAGAGTGTCATGGTTTGCGCCAAAGTCAGCGCTGAATAAACTAAAACGAACGTAGCAATGTACTGTGGCCTATTTTAGCAGATATAAGAGCTATTTTTTGAAACGATTTAGTTGTCGAGGGAAGCGCTTTTTGGATTTGTATAGGAAAAGACGTCTGTGCTTTTAAGTTGGAGTTAACAAAAGTTTGGTATTTCATCTTGTTCCTCTGCGTCCGTTCATTGTGACGCTTTCCCCGATCAGCGTGACGTGTCCCTTTCATTGTTCCGATCATTGAGCCAACGTGTAGAACTCAGAGGGCGACATCAATCTGGAGAGCGCCAGGTTTATAAACGAGAATGAGACTATTTTAAGGTGTGTGGACATTGAGGAGTACGTCTGAATCACCACCTGACGATGTCATTCACTCTGTTTTTTCCCGTAGCCGTTTTGTCAGAAAAAAACCCACTGCTTGCGACTGTGCTCTGCAGCTATCCAAAGACGTCAGTACGGCCCTGCAGAGCGGCACTTTGTCGTAATGACTTTCCCAGTTAATAAGCGTCAGCAGAGATTTTTCCTTTATTAAGTCGTTTTCGATCAATATTGCAATTTAAAACGTCCAAAATACAACATAATGATCCACAGCTGTCATCGATTACAACCGGCAGATAAAAGCCTAATATGCCTTCTTTAATATTTCAACATATCGCTCCAAATCATCCCATTTTTTTTTTTATTTTATTTTTTTTTACGAGCAGAGCAAGTGGAAGCCTAGATCGCAGTTCTCATCTTTGCCTAAGGACCAGCCAGAGGGAAAGTGAGTGAGAGCAAGTGAATTAAAACATAGTTAATTTAATCAGAAACACCAGAAGGGAGCTTTCAGGCATGTAGGAAGAATTACAACTAGTCCCTATAAGATATCCAGGAGGGCACAATGTATCGATTAGCATTACTTTGAACAATATATTGGCCATTTGATTGGTGGTTGTTGAACTGGTTAGCATATTAGCATTAGCATTTCCTGGTTTGTAACTGAATAATAAGTTTTAATATGTACATACAAAATACGATTGTTAGCATAGGTCTACAGTTGAACGGTTTAAATGAGACAAAGTTGTTCGATGAAGTTGCATAGACTTTAAAAACACAAAGGCGCTAGTTTTGGATCACCACCTTATGACATCATCAGTGGAAATGACACGTATTGAGTTATTAAGAAGGAGTATGACAAAATATGCAGTGTTACTCAATTAAATGTGAATGAAACAAAATATATCTCCATCAATCCATTTACTTTCGCTTATCCGAAGCTAGGTCGCAGGGGCAGCAGTCTAAGCACGGACTCCCAGACTTCCTTCACCCCAGACAAGTCTTCCAGTTACTTTGGTGGGACCCCAAAGCGTTCCCAGTTTTCCAGCCGAGAGACATGTAACCAAAATATATCTGTCCCCACATATTTCTTTGATGATTTTGATGGTTTAAAGCTAAAAACCTTTTACTGAACATGCCCCTTTAAATATCGAAATTGAATACCTCCAGGATTGTCGCGTCATGTAAAATCCATTTTGAATAACGACTTGTTGTGACACCTTTAATTGTTTTATAAGTGCAACCCGATCCGCCGCCGCCCGACCGTTACCAAACGTCTGCTTGTGTTGACGCAGCATCGCCATGGAGACAATCGCAGAGGTCAAAGGTGAAGGGTCAGGGGTCAAATGTCTGTCTGTGGGGTCACCCTTGTGTCTGGGCTAAGGACATGTTTTGTTTGAGGATGTTTTAAATGATTTACGTGAAAAGTGATATGTTTCATCATATGGGGGTCATAATATTTACTCATATTTTGATGTAAATAAATTAATGAATAATAACATTATCAAAACCCAAAAATATTACAAATAGAATACAAAATTTCACAAAGTTACTGTTTTTTGGTCCTCGTAATGATACACTTGGATTCAAATTATTGTTAGATTTTTGAACAATACCCCAGTAATGACATTAATTTTCAAAACAAAATTACAACAAAGAGTCGTAATTACATGCTAGCAGTAAATTAGCGCTCAGAACAAAATCATAATAAATATATGAATGTCAATCATATGTCACTTGACCCATATTAATATTTGTGTCTTAAAGGGGCCATACTGCACTATTTTCTGATCTGTTATAATGTTGTTTCCTCGTCACAAACAGACCTGGAGTTGTGTTTTGTTTCATTCACACGTATTTTACACACAAATCCTGCATATTTAGGCTGAGTTCTTCTCTCAAACTGAAAACACTCAGTTCCACCTTGTGATGTCATGTGGTAATACAGGAAGTGCTCCACTGTGTGTTTAAACTCCACACACCTTCACTACGATCATTTGAATAATTTTAACACTGGAAATGTCAATCTCTACTGAACTAAATGTAAAAGGAGCTATTGGAATCTTGAAATCTACCACTTCATGACATCACAAGGTGGAACAGAGTATTTTGAGCTTTGGAGATTTAGACAGACTAATAATAAAAGATTACTCAAACACGTGTGGATGAAACAAAACACAACTCCTGTAATGTTTTTGATGAGTAACAGTATTACAACATGGCTTAAAGCTCACAAGAGTCTATTTTGTGTAATATAACCTTATACCTTTAATGTTTTGTTGCATTATGCCTATACAAACAAGTACAGACACAATAATAGAAGCTACATTCAGTATTGTCAAAGTTAAGAAGACAAAACAATCACATTTACTCCATCATATTTCATTTACATTTCCAGATAGATTTTTGCTTGACATCTTTTTACACATGGAACTGATACAGTCAAGGGCCCGTATGAAAATGTGTCTCGGACCAGTACAGATATATTGTAAAAGCGGTTCAAATAAGTCCGCTGTGTGCTGTCTGCGTCTAATTATAAAGCGTTTTCATTGTCCGATAACATGGAAGTGCACATTAGCATACTAGTTGTTGTTAGCTTTACCGTGATGACAAAACGCACTATGCACAAAGCTCTTATAAACTCATCACCGTGAATAACTAGGATAATCTGAATGCATAATGTGAGTGATGGATAATTTTGGACCACTGCAAACCTTTTAAAATGAACTAGTTCTCTTTATATTTTTTTAAAGAGTCAAAATCTGATACAGCGCCTTTAACATTGCGTATTAAGTTGTTATTTTTGTACATTTGAAAATCAGTTCATTATATTTTAAAAAAAGATTGAGATCAGTTTTTTCCTGCTCTCTTGTCAGCCTGTTGGAGATCGGGGGGAGGCTGCGTCGAGGTTATAAATCATTATGAGTAAACGGAGGAGGGAGAGGGGAGCGACAGGGTCAGACAGGTACAGCCAGGGTTCAAAGGCCAGGGGTCGGAGGTCACGGCACAGGGGGCGGGGAGCAGCTGGTGCACGTCTGCGGGACACTGCGTTTACATCGGCGGGTCAAAGCTAAGAGCATTTTAAAGCCAAGTTCAAGTTACAATTTGGTGAAGAAATTTGTGGGTGTTTAAGACGTTGTAAAGATTTTAAAAATGCCACATTACGTATTATTATTTCATGATTACTTAGTTTAAAGGGCCTGTACCCGATTTGTCCCATATATTTGTTAGATTCATTGTATAAGCTGCTCTTGAGGTCAAAATAAATCTGCTGTGTACTGTCTGCATCTGATTGTCCAATGATCAGGAAGTACACCGTTAGCATGCTGGTTCTTTTCAGGCAAAACTCTCCTCCGATCTCTCGAAAAGCGCTTATAAACTCATTACAGTGAATACATTTTTTTTGGATAAGAACCAGGCACACACGTTTTTATCCAATCAGGGACGTTGTTGTTGTTGCGTTGTTGAGTTGTTGAGTGAGAACCATGTAGACACAATTAGCTACAATTACCTGTGACTATCCCAGACAGTTGTTTCTCTGTCATGGTTCATCAGAATAAGAAAAGGGACCAAGTGGGCGGGGCTAACAGCTCATCCTAAAACATGTTCTTCGTCATGGTTCAAAATCAGGTATAGTCCCTTTACTGTAGATAGTTACATTTAAAATACTGTGTAAGAAGTATGCTAGAAGTTGACAGCAAGGGTAAGGACTTGACCTCTCCTTGTGCACTGAGGAGTTTAAATGAAGCTAAAAACAATAGTTGTGAGCTTTAAAGTTGAGGTTTTGGTGAAGGACATTTGAGTGCTTAAATATCAGGTGAATGTGTCTGCACCATAGACTGTACTGTATATATAAATGGACATGGATAAACTGCTAGCCACCGCGTTCCAAATTCGTTCCAAATTCGCTCCAATTCACTTTCTATAAAAAAGCTCTCACCTCTCTCTGTTGTTGCTGCCGTCAGACTCATCATTTTGGTCTTAAAATGTTCGTATTTACCCGCTTTACATGATCCTGGTGTTTTTATTTCGCCATTGTGCCCGTAAATCAAGATATGAACATTAATAACAGACAAATCAGGCGCCTTCTTTCCTTGAGGTTGATTCCGCTGGTGTTGGCAACAGGTTTGATTGACAGCGTTTCTAAGGGCAGGAAGGGGCCTCGCTCTGAATTGGCTCTTTGGTTGCTATGATACACGCAGTTGGAATTCCAAATATGGAAATTGGCTCCAAATTCGCTCCTATAACTGCTAGCCTCAACGAGCTTCATTTAACGTAGTCCACGTCTTGACACAGTGTATGGTCTGGACTTGAAAAACATGGAGGTGCAAATCCGTCGTCACCACTTAATGATGTCACAAGTTGAAGCAATGTGTTTTGATCACCGGGGAGAAAAAAGCGAGTATATTGGAATATGTTGACAGGCTGACTTTTATGGTGAAATGGTTTGGCCGGCTGATTTCTGAAGTGTTTGAGGGAGAAAGAGCGCGCTGTGTGGAGGAACAACGAAAACACAATTACCTCCGATAAGAATTCATCAGGAGCGATTAGCCAGACAATAGGCCCTGCTCAGAATCACTACAAATATGTGCCCGTTTACAGTGAAGATGGATGTTTTTCTGAGCAATAAACACAATAAACCAACATTTTTCAGTAGATTTTTGGGTTAAAAAGTTACATAATCATCTTCTGACCTAAACACGTCACAGGAAATTCCAAATTGTTCCGCAGTATGGCATTAAACGTCTATCTATCTTACGTTTATTCAATTACAAAGTCTTGAAAAACATGCGTTCTTACTGTGTTCGCATCTCCGCAGATCTGACTTTGACCACATGCTTGTCTCCACGAGGTCCGATACGTTTAATATCATACTGTGAAACATTCTACACGTAGCCATACCATCACCATAGCGACACGCAAACAGCCCCACACCTCCACTTTAAAATCTTATCCCTTCTCCATATTTGTCTTCTCCTCTCACTCAAATGTCGACCTCTCATCTCCCCGAAAGCCGCTCGCCCTCCACTGCGAATGCCCCCGAACGCACCGCCAACACAACGCTACCTCCTCGCCGCCTCTCCTCTCTCCTAGCTCCTCGACTCCTCTCCTCTCTCCTACTTCCAACCACTTTGAGTTCACTTCCCCTCCGAAACCCGGCTCCTGTCAGTCATTACCCGCGGTGCCGACGACTCTGCCACTGCTGCGCCCCTGCCTCCTCGCGTGTTGTCATTTTCGGATACTCCCCGTGCTACTCTTTAGGCGCAGTGTGACTTGTTGATGTGCTGTCAGAGGAGAGGTGGAAAATTTGGGGAAAACGAGACAGGAGCTCTGATTCGGAGCCACTTTTCGAGAAGACGACAAAAGACAAACACATTCTGGTCGCGATGAATTTTAAAGTGCACTACGGGGCTTTTCAGGTGGAGGGTCGGCCAGCTGCTCTTCGTTTTGATGTTGTTTCTTCGCCTAGAAAGCTTCATAGTACAGCGTTCAACTTCTATATTCTATCTATTTCACGCTATATTATATGTGTTTGGATGTATATCGCCACAGCTGCCTTGGGGTAGACTGACAGAAGTGAGGCTGCCAATCTGCACCATCGGCTTCTCCAAACATCACCACCATTTCACACTTAGGTGCCTTGCCCAAGGACGCAACAACATAACTCTATCCGAACTAGAATCAAACCTGTGACGTTTTGGATTGATTGTTTCTAAGTTGTTTTGCATCAATTTTGTGGTTTATAATGAACAAAAGTAGCATTTTAAGTAATATCGTTGTTCTGTTGCGTTCGCATTCAAACTTACAGAAGAAATATCATGTTTGTGTCTGCTATATCGCTATAATCTACGACACCCGTGGATCAGTATGTTATAATTTGCACATTTTAAATCACAATATTCATCTAAAACGACTTGATAAAGGAAACAGATCATTTGAAATCCGGGTTGGGAGCTGAAAACGTCGCACATTAGACTCACGTTCACCGATTAAGAAAATAAAACTGGAGAACTGAAGTAAGCGTATTGTCTGCATCGAATTATAAAGCCCTGTAGTGTCCAGTAATCAGAAACGTGCACCATTAGCTAGTGCTGGAGACGGCGAAACTCTGCTCCGATCTCTGACAGCTGGTGAAAAGTGCTTATAAACTCATCGTGGTGAATAATTAGGATGGTCTGAATGTATTAGCTAAGTGAGGGATATCATTTGACCACTGCAAACTGTTAAAAATGTGAAAAACAGCTAGCTTATTTTGAAATATAACTTGTATAATGAAGTACAGGGCCTTAAGAGTTGCAGGATGTTGCCTATACATTGTGAAATTATTACATTATTTTGGATTAAAGAGTGCTCAAACACACACGAATCACACAAAATACAACTTCAAGAGGGTAAACGAGAAGCAAACAACGATAACACGGTTAAAAGCTCTGAAAAGTTGATTTTACATAATAGGTCCACTTTTTAAAAACACTTAAAATCTACAGACCCGACCCGTTCCTATCAACCCAAGCTGTCCACTTTCTATTATCACTTCAAACGAAACTGGGATGGAGAGGCAGAGAGCCGGAGCTGGAAAGGGGGGAAATCGGTTCGGGAGGCAAAGGGGTGTAGGTGCTGGTGGAGGGTGGGCGAGGGTATGCGTGGGTGGGGGTCTCTACTTCTGGAGCCCGTAATTAGTGCTCCCGAGCCCTGACCGAAGTGAGCCAACCGGGTGCCACATGTCCGGGGCATCTGTGTCCGAGCGCTCTGTCCCTCACACACACACACACATGAGAAGGGAAGACTGGGGTGGGTCGGTTGGGGGGGGGGGGGGGGGGGGTTAAGGGGAGGAGGCGGGCGGGCGGGGGTCTCCGGGACTCCAGCCAACCCCCCCCACACCATCACCATCATGCCTCCGCCTGTCATGTGTGCGTGGAGGGGGGGCCCTTAATGAGGAGCGCCGCATATGGACACGGGACCCTCGTTATAAGGCCCTGGGACGGAGAGGGGGTAACAGGTGGAGGTGAGGAAAAGGGGGGGGCTGGGTTGATGGAGGACTCGGGGGCAGGTGGAGGAGGGCGGGGGGTGATGGGGTGAGGAGGATGTGCATGATTGTGGGGGTCTCGGGGGAGAAATGGACTCTGAATGAGACACGAATGGTGGTGGTCCTCAAACTGGACTTTTTGATAAGAGAAAAACATTAAAATAAAAATTTTTAAAACTACAGAATGAACCAGTAAATTTTGAATATTCAAATAAATTTTGGGTCATTTTTTTTTTTTTTTTAATTCTTTATTTTCAGACAGGGTTCATTATTAGACCAAATACAGTACCATAGTCAGCCACTTTCTGTCTTTTTCTTTTCTTTTTTTTTACAGAAGTTAAAATTTTTTGGTAAATTTTGATTTAACATTTGCTCATAAAAATGAAGTTGAATATTCATTTTATGTAATACACATATTTAAAGCCCCACTGCGTACCTTTTTTTTTTGTGTGTGCCAAAAACAAACTCAAATGAAAGCATATATTTTTCAATTTGGATGTTTTTTTGCACTAATAAACATACATCCTTACTGAGAACGGGCTTGCATCTCCACAAACCTAACTCTTACTTGGCCTGCTTGTCTCTATAGAAATGCTGTTGATTTGGTGATAATATTCCACGGTATGACATAACACAACCTCTGTACCTCTGTGGAGAATTTTCCAAAGTATGGTTTTAACTTTCTGCTCCTCTGGCTCTGGTCATAAATTTTAAATGAAGAACGTAAAAATACATATATATAATTTGTAGATGTACCAAATTACCATGCCATATTGTAGTTCTATACGCAATGATTATTATTATTGTGATTTGGAACACATATTGTAACTGTAATGAAATGAGTTTGTCCTTAATCCAGATCCACTCATGCACATGACTGACCACTGCAGCCTCCGGCCTACAGGGGGCACTGGCACTTCACTCAAACCACTCTGTCTCTGCTCTGAGCTGGGAGGCCTCAGGTTTACAGTACAAGAGGGACACTTTTACATTTGACATTTTTTACAGCTACAAATCTTGTGTGAATGACAGTACTTAATTGTGTTACTAAAGTATAAGTACAAGTACAGGTACAGTGGCAAATATACTCACGTAAAAGTAAAAGTACCACACGAAGAAATGTACTTAACTAAAAGTATTAAAGTACCTGTTTTAAATCTACTTAAAGAGTAAAAATTCAAAGTATTTTGCAAATGTTTTGAGGTCTAATAAAGCTTCAAATGTAGTGATTTTAATAAAGATTTGTGCTGAATTTTGTTCAACAGAAACAACAGAATCAATCTTTTTATTCTAGCTGTTTTTATTTGTGTATTTTTGTTCGTTCAAACTACAAACCTTAAAAATAAACCCCTCAGACTTTTCAGTCAAGTTCAAAAATGCAGTGGAATCGATAGTACGGAACATTAATAATGCTAAAGTTTTGAAAATTTTTGGGGACATTCAAAACACATAAACAGACAACAAATAAACGATGGAACCTTAATATCTTGTAGAACATAAATGTCATTGCACCAAAAAGTCAAAAAAAAAAAAAAAAAAAAAAGAAAGAAAGAAAGAAAATGCCCCCCAAAATCAAACCAAATATATCTCAAATTCATTTTAAATTTTTTGTTTTGTGCTCACCATTTATTTCCCCCAAATATGTATGCACTGCTTTACACCTGTCGCTGTGTTTAGCACTTTTGTCCTTAGGTTAGTGCGTTTAGCCTCCTCCTTGACACTAGCTTACATAACATCACACACGTAGTACATTTGTGCTTCAGAAAATACAGAACAAAACCGGCAAAACTGGAGACTGACATTATAACAAAAATAAGACTTATATACTTTTATTTTGATCTAAAATGTGTTGAGTTTCAGGTTTTGGAAAATATGTAAAAGTAACCAAAAAAGTATAGAAATATTATCTTTCAAATTGTGGTTTTCAAATGTATTTATTTATTTTTTTATTTATTTTTTTTATTTATACAATTTTGAAAACCACACATTGCTCTCTTCAATAGTTAAAGTTTTCATGTTTTTCTAACTCTGATTTGGTTCGGTGGGCTCATACCTGTGGTCAGTATTTATCACAGTTTTACATCAGTTTGTGAAGAAAAGTAGAAGAAGAAAAACACAAAAATACAGGAAGTAAAGCTGAGTTGTGAAAACAGAACCTCTACCTATGTCTTTCCATCCAAAATCCAGGGCCAATTTATACACAAGGACGACATTTTTCGGAGTGATTTCACACAATAGAGGTGTTGTCATGTATTTTTATTAATTAAATCATAACTAACGTGCGGTTTGTACAAGTTTTGGCCCTTGTTGACATCATGGTTGCTAGGTAACAGTTGCAGAATAACCTTTACGTAACCTATGTCATATTTGCTTGCTCTGTAATAAACCAGGAAAAATCCCCAAGTTACTTTACAAAAATATAGAAAATGAATAATCGGAGCTTTTTTTGTGTAAGAAAAATGTAAACCAAACGTAAAAAGTTCGTAGATGGAACAGTTGACCAGCTCCCGCGTTACAGCCTCCCCTCCCACCTCCTCCTCCTCCTCTAATGTAAATGAGTTATTGGACCGGCCCGGGCTGAAAAGGCAGGAGGAGGCAGGAGCGTATGGCGGACCAGCGGGCAACCACCCCCCTCAAACCCCGAGCGGCCCCCAACCACCACCACCTCTCCTCCCACTGACACACAGGGCACCATACCCGTTCGCACCAGGGCTAACCACTCTGCCAACGTCGCCAAACCCCCCCCTCCCGGCGCACCCCACCAGTCCCACTGCTGTGCCGCGACGTGTTTATCATAAATCATCGCAGACAAGATCAGGGCGGTAGATACGAGGACATTTTATGGACTTTTTCCTCGTGTGGCGTAAGTGCTAGCAGCGATTGTTGCTAGCGTCATGTCGAAAAAGACTCCATGAGGTCAACGTATTTGTTTCTAGCATGTTCCTTCTACGCAAAAACTATTGGATGTGTGATCAGTTTGCAGTGGTGGAAGGTAATGAGGTGCAAGTAGTAAAATGCTGTACTTAAGTATAATTTTTAGGTGTCTGTGCTTTACTTAAGTACTTTTTACAGTGGATACTTTTTACTTTTACTTAACTACATTTGAGAACAGTGTCTGTACTTTATACTCTACTACATTTTTGCACAGAACTGAAAAGTAAAAAGTGCTTTTCATATGATTTGAGGCGTTATTTTTACCATATTTGTGTTAACATCCTGACTAAAGTTCAGGTTTTGGCTACATAATTACATAAAATTCATAAGAAAAATTAAGAAATTGATTCATATTGCATCACTTTAACAAATCAACAGCACTTGTGTGAAATACTTTGACTTTTTACTCTTTTAGGTACATTTTTAAACAGGTACTTTAATAGTTTTACTTAGTAGATTTTTTCACATGATACTTTTACTTTTGCTTGAGTCACTTTTTATCTCTGTATCTGTACTTTTACTGAAGTAACAGAATTAAATACTTCATCCACTGCTATCAATTTGACAGTAAAAATATTTGAATAAAGATGATTTGTGCTAAAGGAGAAGCTGCTGAACCTCGTGACCAGGTTTCACTAAAAGTTACACTAAAAATTACACAAATATTTGTCAAAATCAGAAAAACAAAATTCACTTCCAATTTGAATTTCTGCTTTTGCGAATGTCAAAACTTCACATGGCTCTTTGACTCAGTCTCACATACAAGGAAATGATTGCTAAAACTACTAAAAAAAAACAAAAAAACATGGAGGAGCACTTTCTGACCTACTGACATCACAAGGTAGAACGTTTTGAGCGATGAATAGAGTGACATGAAGATATCTCTCTTGAAACAATACATGGGAAATTGGCTGAGTGGCTTTCCCTCTTGCCTCACAGCCAGAAGCTTTCGGGTTCGACTTCCAGGTTGCCCAGTCTTTCTGTGTGGAGTTTGCATGTTCTTGTGTTTCCTTTGAGCACTCTGGTTTCCTCCATCAACCCAAAACTCGCACAATCCTCCAGCTGAGACAGTCCTGACCAAGACCTCGCTCAAGATCTGGGTCCCCGGGTACAGCACTGCTCCTGACTGTTTAATCCAAAGACACTGAAGAATGGGTCAAATGCAGGGGGACAAATTTCACTTTGGGGACAATAAAGTGTACAGTTGTCCCTTGCTATATCGCGGTTCACCTCGCTGTTTCGCGTTTTTTTGTGTGTGCAATTTTACATGCTTTATTTACAGTGTATAAACGTGCATTGTGTTCTGCGTCCTGATTGGCTGAGGGACTGTAGACCGTTGTCCGTCAGTCTCCTCCGTGCCGTGTCTCCTGTACAGTACAGAATGTGTTCAGACAAATTTACATAAATGTTCAATCGACACTACAGCGGAGCGACGCCAGGACGAAGACGCACGGTCAGAGGAACTGTGAAATACACGTGAGTCACTATTAATTAATCAAACAAGAGAAAAATGTGAGAAAATGTTAATGCCTGTGTGAGA
Organism: Periophthalmus magnuspinnatus; assembly: GCF_009829125.3. Classification (NCBI taxonomy): domain Eukaryota; kingdom Metazoa; phylum Chordata; class Actinopteri; order Gobiiformes; family Gobiidae; genus Periophthalmus; species Periophthalmus magnuspinnatus. The sequence goes on along the minus strand of NC_047127.1, from coordinate 7,519,184 downwards.
AAAGTGTATAAAGTGTGTGGTGCTGCAAAACATGTACAATAATAGTAAAAAATAAAGCTGACTACTTCACGGATTTCGCCTTTTGCGGGTTATTTTTAAACGTAACTCCCGCAATAAACGATGGACCACTGTACCTCAATCTTGTAACAAGTACCAGTTGTTATACGGTTAACAAAGCTCTATTATCAGGGGAAAAACAATGTCCCTATAATCCTGGAAAACTTGGAAATACAAAAATCAGATTTAGGCCTACTCTAAATTTTAAATTGATAATAAAACAGCAATATTATAACAAAGAAAGTATCATTTGTTGACATAGGAGAAAGCTAGCATGTACACGTTTTACAAAGGTCAAAGGTTAACAAGCCACATCTTAAGGCGTTCTTAGACTTGACTCCTACCCCCGACTTAAACCCTACCTAGACTTAGCTGTTAGCCGCCTCTTCGCTCCTCTCCGCTCCTTTGGTGATAAAAACATTACCCATACTTCCTGACAGGAGGAGCAGACAGGAGCAGTGCATCCTGGGAAAAAAATCACGCTATGTAACAACCCCACAATAAGCGATGAAAAGATGAGATGTAACAAGGGAAAAACGCTACTTCTGCAGGCGTTTTGCTCCAGCCAATCAGAACGCGGCATTTCACCTTTGTGGTCCGGAAGGTCAGCCGTTGCTTCTGGCCAAGTCGAGTTAGAGAAACATTTTTTTTTTTTTTTTTTAGAGGGATAAAAGCGCGATTGGTGTGTGTGCGTGGGTTGCCATGCGTGTCCGGCGTGTTATGAGCAGCGCCAAGCTAGCAAGACCTTTGGCTATTGGTCTTTCCGCCATTTTCCCCTTCTTCTACTTCAGTGGTTTGTCAAGGGTTTGTGGAACTAGCGGTTAGCGGCTACACAGATGCTAAAGTGACGGCGACCTCGAGGCTAATTTAAACGCTAGCATCGCGACATGGCCGACTTTGCGCGGCACGAGCTGTTCCAGAAGGTTCCCAAGTACAAATGAGTGTGAGAGTTTGAAACAGAATGTGAAGTTTGGTGGGAGAAAATTAGCATAGATGACAGACACACGCTAGTCCGTTTTGGCCTCTCTGTGACATTTCGGCCGGGTTAATGTTCGAGAAAAAATACATTTTTCAAAAGTTTCAGAAAACAAGTTGAGGGCAGCATAATAAGTTCACATGTGGTTTTAATTTTCTGCGTTGTCTTTATTATTATTATTATTTTTTTAATTGATAGAAATGTATTTGGGGCCAACTTATAGAACATCGGATAAATAGAGCTATTTTCTCCTTTAAATTTTGAACTGATCTTAACTTATCACCGATTCCATTGAAATAGGAACTTAAAGCCATACTGTGGAACATTCTCAATGGAGATCGATAAGTAAAGAGTCAGGTTTGTGGAGATGCAAGCCCGCTCACACTAATGACGCATGTTTTCCTGTGTAATGAACACAACCAAAATGAAAAAAAACAACAACAAAAAACACTAAAACATGCTTTTATTTTTGTCAATTTTTTGATTAAAAAGTTACTTAATGTGGCTTTAAGATGGTAATTACTATAGTTAATATTGACAGCTCTTTTAATCACTTTTTATGTTGTTTTGTTTGTTCAATCCGCTCAAAACAAGATGGCGGATTTTGGCAGTAATTTTAGTTTATGAGATTCGATCGTAATCTCCGTAGATTCAAATCATGAAAATGTACCATCTCTCTCTTAGATGTTTTAATGTTTTAATGTTTTATTTTATTTTATTTTAAGGCCAGTACAACACTTGCATTTATCTTAGTTATTAGAAGAAGTATTAAAACTGCTAATGTTTTAAAATTTCAGTGTATTTATATAGAGACCAGCCAGGAGCATTTCTTAATACAGTTTATGTTAACATTTTTGGAACTTTTGGAGCCTTAACTGACCAGCCAAGACTCTTTCCGTACTTTATATAAGAACTTGTATAAGAACTTATATTCACCTTATTCCAGAGGTTGCGTTGGGCATCGCCATCGTCATTTGGGTTGTATTATTTTGTCTGGAGCTGCCGATCTTGACAGCAAATAAGTTCACTACGGACTACAGGGCCGTTTTGAAGCTTCCCAGAGAATCAGTGCAGTGTTGACTTGGTGCACGTAAAACATACAACATTTGACACAAAACTTTTCCCAAGTTGTCCATTGAAAGAAACGGGATTCCTACATAACCGGAAGTGTCACCTCTAATAAAGAACGGTTTAGTGAAAAAGCGGGGCTGAAAAAGGTCAGTAGAGCAGGGAAAGCATTCACACGTGCACCACATCGAAACAGAGACTGAACTTAGAACTTAAACTCAACTCGATAAAGCCTAAACTCGGACTAAACCAGGACTAGACCAGGACCGAGCTGGAATTGCACCGCCAACCTGTGAGTCAACGGATCTGACTGCTCAACCAACGATGTTTACGTCGAGCGCGCGATTTGAACCTCCAACCTTCAAATCAGTGGATAAAAACTCAACCAACTGAGTTTCTGTCTCTCAACCCAAACCCCCAAACGTGTTAAATCCAGCCCTATCCCTCCATACACTATCCCCCTCTCATTCAAAATCAATACATTAAATATACCTTATTATTTTGTCTCATTATATCATTTCCACCCCCGTCCCACCCCGGCAGTGTAGCAGCGTGGCCTAAATCGCGTGTTGGGGTCGGTCTGATGGTTAAGGCAGAGCTGAGGGCCCATAGAGGTGTGATTAATAATCGTCGAGCTGCTTGGAGCTTTTCACTCCAGTGGTCCGGTACAGGGATACTGCGCTGGCGGGGCATCTGAGGGCCTCATTAGGGACCCCTCTTGGGACCGGGCAGAAATTGTTAGCGGGACACGTAGCCGAGCTGTACTGTACCTCGCAAAACAAATTAGTCTACTCTGATACCTGCATGTTGCGTTCATGTTGGGTTGTGTTATATGTGTATTTTTTGAGCGTTAATGCCGCAATGTGGAACTTTGTATACAAAATTTGGACTTAAATAAAAGCATGTTTTGTTTTGTCTTTTTTGTTTCCATGGAATCGTGTAGCCCATCAACTCCAGAAACATACATAATGTAGCTTAAAATTATGTTTTTTTCATTCACAAGTTTCAAAGCTATGTATAGTAATAATAATTTGTGTTTAATTGTTAGCTACCATGGCAACGATATTTCACATTTTGACTTAAAAATGTTTATGTATGGGGGTCTGCTTCTGTAGCCTATAGAACATTTGTATTAGTGTGTGGGCCGTCTGCTGACAATGGAGAATATTGTCACCAAAAAAATAAATAAATAAAATAAATAAATATAATAAATAAATAAATATAAAAAACAGAAATACAATTATTAAATCCAATAAATAAATATAATACCAAATAAATTATTATAAAATAAATAAATTAATTTTAAAAAGCTAGCATTTTGATGAGCCTGGTGCTTTTCTGAAAATACAGCTAATAGCCATGCTGCTAATTAGCCATTTCAACATGCTTCACTCCCCAGTATCACCAGCAGAGGGAGACACACAAGAATTCAAAATTAAAGTTGCACAAATGACCACATTATACTTACATATTTTATAAGGCGGACTTGGATGGGCGTGTCTGTTTTCGGTTGCTCTTATTGGTCAGTTTCCGGTCTATAATTGCAACGGCAGCTTTCCGGACATCAGCTAGTGCGAGGAGAGGGGAATTTTGATACGGGGGTTGCATACAAAATCAAAGCCCCCGCCCTCGCCCTCCTTCCCCCTCACTCGCTCACATGTCCGGAGAGAGAGAAAGTGCCGAGTTAGTAGAACGCATGACTGAACGGCTCACTCTACTGCATATGCATCTAGTCCAGCTTTTGACAGTAGCAGTATCCAGTCCTATTAGCCAAGTCGTGTGTGGGTCAAATGAATAGGACACATGCTTTTAGTGTAGACAAAGACGTGGTGTTTGTGCTGGTCAAAAATATTCTCAACCTGAGGATTTTATTTTTGTGTGTATTTGTAGTAATATGTGGTGGTAAGAGTACTCAAAATGTACATAGATAAAGTGTACTGCTGCCAAATTTGCAATTAAAGTAAAACGCATTCAGGTAAAATACTATCCAAAGTTCCAGGTATGTACTTTCTAATGTAATACTATTTTTAATTTTATTTTAGGTCAGTATTCATTAACTAAACTAATCACAATTACATGGGTAAAAATGTACTCAATTAAAAGTACATATGTAAAATGCTACCCAAAGTACCAGTTATGTGTTACTTTCTAATGCAATATTTATTTATTTGTTTTATTTTAGATCAGTATTCATTAACTACAGTAATTTTCAGTGTGGCAAATCACAACTACACGGGCAAAAATGTACTCAATTAAAAGTACATATGTAAAATACTACCCAAAGTACCAGTTACTTTCTAATGCAATATTTAAAAAATTTCAGTATTCATTAATAATTTTTTATACAGCTTATTACAATTACATGGGTTAAAATATACTCAATTACAAGTACAAGTACTGCTGCCAAATTAGCACTTAAGTAAAAAGTACACAAGTAAAATTCAACTTAAAGTACCAGTTCTATGTTTCTTTCTAATGCAATAGAAATATATCATTTTTTTTAGATCAGTATTCATTAACTACAGTAGTTTTCAATGTGGCTAATCACAATTACACGGGCAAAAATGTACTCAATTAAAAGTATGCATGTAAAATACTACCCAAAGTGCGAGTTACTTTTTAGAATTTTAGATCAGTATTTTATAAAGAATACAGTTTAAACCACAATCCTCGTATTCTCTGAGCTCTGGCCAATCAGAGACGGCGATGCAGCGCCCATGGGTTTGAACAGTTGGGACTTGTACAGTACTCAGTAACTTTTAACTACATTTGAAAACAACTATACTTTAAATTTTGGGTATTACAATTACATGGATAGGAATACACTCAATAAGAAGTACAAGAACAGGCTAAAACGCTACTCGAAAAAGAACAGAAATGCTTTGAATGTCCCACAGTACGACATTAAACTTACCTCTCTTGCATTTATAAAGATGTAGTTATTTTTTACTTCTTATGTGCACCTGCTCTGATGGCACCACAACTGTTTCCATGGAGATAAATAGGTTTAATGCCATACTGTGTAAAACTTTAGGTGAAACAATATCATCTTCATGGAGTCGGTGGCAGAACCTTGACAAGAAATGTTACAAAATGCACTTTTAAATTGTAAAAATAATAACACATACAGGTCCAAGTACTGTTAAACATGATGTGATCTTTAAAGTAAACAAATAACTACTCCAATTTCAACAAAGTAAACTTCAAAAACTTAACTAAAACGTTAGCATGACTCAACCCAATGCAATTCTGAGGCTATTCAAGCTTCTAAGCATTCAAATTACGCTTAATAATTCTAACAAGTGACTTTTATGATAAATTCGCCTTGACTTTACGTCGGACAAAGCAGCTATAGTGCACCCCGGCAATACAATCTCAAATAATCACTTAAATGAAAAGACTAATTATGATTTATGCCTTGAACGCCCCAGTCGCTCCACGCTAGCATTCACCCAGCAAACTTTCAACCAAAAAAAAAACTTTAGCAAGATTTAGCACAAGATTTTAGTTTTATTTCCTCTTTTTTTTTTTTTTTTGCTAGCGTCGTTATCTATGCGGCGATTTCGTGCATACTTAAACGCTGTGAACTTCGCACCAAAAGGACGCTCCACTCTTGACACCTCCTCTTCCTCATCCAAGAACAAAAGGGAGGAAGAATTAATAACTTTAACTCTTGCATTATGAATACAAATGCGCGTGAACTCGGAGTAATCAGTTGATGACCCGGCTAGCTTGTTCTCGCGCTATTTAGCCATTTGTGTGGGAGTGAGGGGGGGGAAGTATGCTAATGGCGACGCAACCGCAAAGAGCAAGCTGACCTCAAAGTTCAGGTGGAAAAATGCCGGATTTTTTTTTTATTTTTTTTTTTAACTTTATTTATTTTTTTGGAAATAAACCAAATGAATTTTATTTGAGACGAGGAAGAGTGGAAAGTGTGAGCTAAAAGTCGACAGGTGGCATCGGGTAGGTCTTATTGTTTCGTCTTTAATGCAAAATATGTTGTTATTTTTTTAAATTTATACCATATTTTGGTTTTTGACCTGACGGATTGGTTGTTAAGGATTATTTCTGTGTTTTTTTTGTGTGGATAATTTTACATGCACATACGTGGGAGTAGTTAGCTAGCATGTCCACCCGATGTTAGCACCTTTCAACGCAAACCTTTTAAAATGGCGTTGGTTTTGACTAAAGTGGATAAAATAATGTATGATGAAAGTGCTTGTTGTCTGTATACAAAATGATACAACATCAACAAGAAAAAGAAAAATCAAATGCACATCCAGCTATGTCCTTGGATAAAAGGTTTTAAAGGTGCTATATTACACAAAATCGACTCTTGTGAGGTTTAAGCCATGTTATAATATTGTTACCTCATCAAAAACATATCCGGAGTTGTTTTTTGTTTCATTCACATGTTTGAGCAACTTTTTATTATTAGTCTACATCAGGCATGCCCAAACTGTGGCCCCAGGGCGAAATGCGGCCCTCAGACCAATTTTTCTTGGCCTTCAAGCTGAATTGGCCCATATGTAATTCCAGGGCTGAAATTATCCAAATGTTTAAGTTTAAAAACACAGTGGAGCACTTTCTGTTTTACCACATGACATCACAAGGTGGAACAGAGCATTTTGAGGTTTGGAGATGTAGACAGACTAATAATAAAGAGCTACTCATGCGTATGTGAGTGAAACAAAACACAACTCCAGGTCTGTTTTTGATGAAGTAACAACATTAAAACATGACTTAAAGTTCACAAGAGTCAATTTTACGTAATATCAGGTCTTTAATTAAAATCGAGAGTTCATCAGCTCCAAAAATAGTTTATGTTAGCCTTTTTTTTCTTCTAAGATGGATGCTTGTGGCTTTGAACTGCAGAGGGTGGGGGTCTGAGGTGGTGGGCCTGCTACAGTGGATTAAAGTGAGTGAAGAGGAGGAAGAGGAGGGGGCTTTTGAAGTGTGCGGAGGTCTACAGAAGTCTAGGAGAAGTTGGCTCGGGATCCAGTCTGGGAACATCAAACGGAACGCCACACCTGTTGACACGGATGGAGGAGCGGGATACCGGTTCACAACGAAGAAATATGGAGCCAAGATTTTAATATGAAAATGGTACATAGAGCTGATATATAAACAGATGAAATAAAGGGCCAAAAAAGAGAAAGAAGTGAAATATTTTACGTCAAACGGAATGTCAAAGGTGCACTATGTAACTTTTCTCCAGCTGCTTGTCTCTACTGAGTTGTTGTTGTGTTGTGTTGTCTGGAATATTTCACAGTATGGCATTAAAGCAGTATCTTGTTTCCACTTACTGTTACAGGTCATAATGCCATACTGTGGAGCATTCCAGGTAAAGCAATAATTGGAATTCTTACCAGAGAAGTTACATAGAGTGCAATTAAATAAAGCATTATGTAATGATGATTTGCTTTGGATAAAGATAAAATTGTTGGAAAGAGGTGATGTAATAGATTTAAATCAGGTTTATTTTAGGGTTATTTTTCCCATTTAAAATAAAAATAAAAATCCTAAGTCTAACACGACAAGGGAGCATATACATCACGGACATCCAGAAACAGGGCGAGCACGCAAACTCAACACACAAAGGTTAAAGGTGCACTCTGCAACTTTTCTGGTTGAGGGTATGCCACTTGCTTGTTTCCATGGAGATATTACAACATGGTCTAGAACAGGGGTGTCAAACACATTTTCACCGAGGGCCACATCGGCAAAATAGCTGCTCTCAAAGGGCCAGATGTAAAATAAATCTAACTACTTTTTTAACTTGTTAATTAACTGTTTCTGTATTTGTTACTTATTCAAGTTACGAATACTGTATATGTTTTTACCTAGATGTAAAAATATGGTTGTGTAACTGCGTATCTCTTGATAGCATGACATTTTAAGACCATCATACTTTTTAATTTACCCTGTCGAGGGCCACATAAAATGATGTAGAGAGCCACATTTAGCCCATGGGCCTTGAGTTTGACACTTGTGGTCTAGAATGTTACACAATATAGTAATAAACATATCTTGCATTTATTACATTACCGCCGATTGTATTGAGCAGAACTGCCCCTGGAAAAACATGCATTTTGCTATGAGCTCTCCACAGATGCGACCTGTAACTTACTTGGACTATAGGGGTACAGCCTGCTTGTAACCATGGAGACAGGTAAGTTTATTGATCTACTGCGGACAGAATGATAATAACACGAAGCCAAGACGGCGACATACACATTTACACATTCCATTACATTGTTTTCTAAAACTGACAAATATTTTTACTCTAAAAATTAGCACAAACACAAAACGCCTGATTATCCAAACGAGGCAAAAATCAAATTCAGTCTCAGGAAACGTGATTGTCCAACCCCACCGATTCTATTTGTGGTTTTGTAGATTCTGTACCAGTCGTGGACATCAATAACCTCACCTGATGAAGCATGAATTTTTCACATAATCCATGGCTTTGAAGAGGCCTGATTGAGGGCCTGAAATTCATTTGCAGACACTTGGGTCGATACGCGCTGAAATATTAAAGCGGAGGCAGCTTGTTTGTTGGTTGCTTCAGGTGAGTCTAATGAACGTGCGAGAAGAAGGGTTTTGCCTCAAGATTCGAGAATGGTGGAAAATGGACCGACGCTGGTTTGGAGACGCTGCTGGTTCTGTCAGGTGATTGTTTTTGGATGATAATACAACATTCGATAGACCAATAATATTTAATACAGACGTGGCAGTTAAAATAAACATAAATACTGAGTTCTAAGGTCAAGTCACTATAGAAATGGCAAAGTGCAAGATAATCAATACCACTGTTAGCGTCACTACTTCCTGTGTAACTTTATTGCTGTCACACTGAAATGAATAAATATTTAAATATAAGGCAGTGGACAGAGAGCTGATGTAAAACTACACAAATAAAATTAATACTTCAACAGAGGACTCTCTTGTGTTTAAAAAGAGGTATGTTTATGTCTCAATGCTAACGCTAATGCTAATTTTGAGGCTTAGCAGTGCCTCAAACTGAAGTATTCTACATATAAAAATACTTAGGTAGTGGCTTGGCTTTATTTTATTTTAATTAATTTGAATTTTAATAGGTTGTATTATTTTCTAATTTAAATAAAAGTCATTGTTAGACACTGTGAGGTAGCTAGCATACTGCTGTGCATAGAGTCTATTAAAGGTCTAATATTTAATAGAACTAAGAGACAGGAAAAATACTAGCAGTAATATGCAGATCTTTATTGTAATATTGTTCAGTCTAGTCACTGCAGGAAGTGATTCTCAAAGTCCAGATGTTTAGGATTTTATTTGTGTAGGACATCTTTAATATTCAATATACAATGAAAGCATTTTTTTTCTATTTTTGATGTTTTTATTGCACTGTATCTGTACTTTACTCCAGTACAGTTTACAGTGGATACTTTTTACTTTTACTTCACTACATTTGAGAGCAGGTGTCTGTACTTTTTATTCCACTACATTTTTGAAGAACTGAAAAGTAAAAGTATTTTGTATTATTGTATTATTATTATTATTATTGAGACCTGCTGAAAAGACTGATGTTTTGTTTTTTTTTTTAAATCACTGTCATAATTTGAACAAACAAAAATATACACATAAAACCAGCTTGAAAAAATGTTGATTAAATTGTTTCTTTTGAACCAAATTTAGCACAAATCTTTATAAAAATCACTACATTGGAAACTTTATTAGATCTCAAAATCTAAGAAATACTTGTACTTTTTAGTCTATTGATCCATTCTTTTAAATGGGTACTTTTACTTAAGTAGATTTTTGCATGTGATACTTTCAGAGTATTTTTTTTGGCTGAGATATTTGTACTCTTACTTAACAAAACTGGGTACTTGTTCCACTGCTGATTTCCACAAGCCTGACTATTATTTGTCTGGGAGGAGGGCCTAATCCTACTTGTTTCCATGGAAATGTTGTTCCTTTAGCTCTAATATTCCACACTATCTCCGCAGAGAATGGTCAAAAGTATGGTTTAACTTTAGCTGAATTTTGTATAAATGTAGTAAGAAAAGCAAAAGTAATTCAGCAGTACAAAATGATTGTGTCGACTTAGAAAGAAGCTTGAAACTTGGTTATTAGTTTAAAAAAAACAACAAAACTCAAAGGAATCAAAGCGTTGAGCCCTTTTCTTATTATCTACTATATCTATCTATTATGTACAAAACTCAGCTCAAATTGATCAAAACAGCCAATTCAACTGGTGCAATTTAACATGGCGTCCATCTCCAGGCCCCTGTACCGTCCTCTGGGCATGTAGATTCATACACCTTTCAAAAGTCTCCCTTGCGTCAAATCCAAATGCTATTGCTAACCAAAATCACATGTACGTCTCTGGATCATGTTTCTCCATCATCACCTTGTAAGTGGACCAAAGCACTGACAGGTGTGAATGGGTAAAGAAAAAACGTTAATTTATTTAAATATTTGGACCTCGGGGGCATGTTCACTGACCCACGATGTCTACGGGTCTGATAGGAGGTCGAACCTTTGGCAAGCCCAGATGTTTGGCCGATCTCGAGACATTTCAGCGAGTTGTTTTTCTACCATTCATCACCCGCGTGTCAAAAACAATTATAATCTAGCTATTTAGTTCAATTGAGAATTAATGACAACTCCTGATTGGTTGCGATCCCTGTTTCCTGTCACATGTGTGGCCAGAAATTTGAGTTTGTTTTTCTTTAGAAGACATTTTCGCAGTTCTGTAATTTGTAGCCGCTAATGTCGTGCATCGTTGAAGATCTATGCTAGCTTCCTCCGGGATAATTTGGTCCTCGGGGACGGACTTATAAGCCATTAACAAACTTCCCTGCTCGGTATTTCGACGAGCTGTGATTGTAGGAAAAACCAACACGCTAAAAAGTTAATTTTCTTCTGCCTTGTTTGGTCGGCCTGATTAGCAGACTGCTAATTCTCCTCCCCGGTGCAATTAATCATATTGACACCTGTACCTCGGGCTTTGCGGGTTCTTCAGTCTTACTCTTTGCAAATGCACAAGTGTTATTTCTGTCATCCTGTTACTGAAAAAAAAAATAAAAATACGGCAACGTCTTTGATTTGCGGCTTTTTATAGGATTTGACTCGAAGCGAAAATCTGTTCTGATCAACACGCGGCAGCAAAGATATTTATTCTGTTGGGGAGATAGAAGGAGAGCACTGAATCAACATTCCGACACTTATCCCCTGGGAATAGATCCATTAAGTCTTTTTAGAGTTGCGTTTAATAAATGGAGTTCCGATTGTGGAATCTTACAGCAGGTAAAACCACTCGTCTCCTCATTAAACTATAATTCAGGTTAAAAGTTAAGGTGACAGAACCGTATATGATAACCGACCTTATTATGTGACTGAGGAAAATTTATGTTGTGTAATGAAAAATATAAAGATCAACCGATGTGTTTTGTTTCATGGACGTTGTTGATTGTTTAGAATCCAGAGCAAGCGATGGCAGATTAGCTTTGTCGGTATTTTTGGGGTGATATTTTGATCTGGTTTTAATCATTTTCCTCAACGATGTAATTTAAATTTACTACTCGCAGCTCTTTTTTAACTATAAACCTATAAGAGAGCTGAGTAGTCACGTTTGAACAATGGTCTCTTCCTGTTAAAATGTTCAACTGAAGCTTTCCGTGTACCCTTAAGGCAGCAGGTGGGCTGGATATTTAAAGTCTATACGTTGAAAAGCCCAAATATCGACCAGATATATGAGACTTTCTGGTAAAAATAACTTGATGTCCTCTTCAAGCTAAAATGGCAACGTTCTATTTACACTACAGCAGAGTATAGAACCAGATGGAGACTTCACCTACATCGTGGTTTCATCAAAAGATTGTCAGTGCTGTCTAACTTTGTACATTTTAAATACTTACAGAAGCATCGACATTTGAGAGTGAAGACTGAAATATCAACTTTATTTTTCTTTACAAACTTAACTGGTTTAAAAATATTGACCACATTATCTCACCAAATATCGCAGTAATTAGAAAAAAGCCAAACCAACACAGCAATTATATACATTTGAGAACATGTTTGAAGACGTCTAGAAGAACAGAGTTAAAATCTTTTAGAAGATAGGATACTTAGCAACTTAAAGAGAGGGCATAATCCAAAACATGTTATAATGTTAAATATCATTCATGCATGTTTGGGTAATTTAGCGTTCTCTCCCGGGCCCTATTTGAACCGTCCTTACGTTAAGCAGTAAGATTCTGTCCAATGCTCCGCCCACAAGCTTAAGTCACCCACGCTCCTACACGACAATTCTCCATAAATATATAAACACATGATACAAAACTGCACACAACAACTTGACAAACCTGATATGTGGTACAGTCGTTTAATTTGCAGGATCCACGTTGATTGTGTAGTGATAGCGCTCTGAAGGGGGAGTGACATAACATGGAGAGCAAAGGGAGGGGAGACAAAGAGCATCAAAAATTCATGTTAATATGTTGTTTTCGGCGGATATAGCATTTTCAAAACAATAAACAGTAACATGGTGATCTAAGTATTTTATGTGTCAGCAGTTAATACCTCTTAGAAGTAAAATGTCTTCTTTACTTCTTGCAGTCCTCATGATTTTCTAATTACTACGACTTATATTCAACTGTAAATAATCTTGCACTCCTAAAGCATACTGCTATACTAGCCATCCTGCCCAAACCAGTTTTATGTTTTATTTTGTAACAAGAGCAAAGTTTGAACATCTACCGCCGAGTTCTAAGTGGGACTTTTCCATTTTTAGTCATTAACTGTGTGTCATCGCGCTAACAGAACGCTGGTACGGACCCCATGCTAATCTAGTCATTGTGGGAACAAGAAGCTAACTGCTACCCCAGATGATGCTGATAATATGTCAGAATTGTAATGGCACTTGTTTTTTTTGCCAGAAGGGCAGAAGCAGGCAAGTTTATGGCTTTTCGAGGTTACACATAGGGTATTACATAGAGCTACGTGCAAACTATAGATCATGGAATTAAAACGGGCCTTTTGCTTTATTGCTACCGACAGCACAGATTTTGATGTAACAAAATCATTTTTACAATTTTTTTGAGCTTTCTACCATGTTATAACATTGAGTAATCGAGTGATCTGTATCAGGGACTACTCAAACCCTACTTATGGTTAGCGGTACGAGCCTGTCTCAAGACTCGACGCACAATCCTACTCACTGCCATTTTTCATAAATATATAAGAACAGGACACAAAACAATACACTATAACTTCACAAATCTGAGTGCCCAAAACAAAACTCAAACTACACACATTTTAATACATTGTTTGTTGGCAAGTATCACATTTTCAAAACAATAAAAGTTAACATGGCGATCTAAATGTGTTATGTTTTAACAATACCCCATAGAAGTGTAATACCCCCTCTTAAAAGTTGTCAGCTACGTCTTATGGTTTGCAAGTGACAGACATAAAAGCTAGCTTGTGGCCACTCCAATAATTCTCCTAAAGTTTGAGCAACTAGCAACTACTGCAGAGTTCAAAGTGCCACCACAGTTGACCACTTTCTGTTTGTCAGTCATCGACAAAAGTGAGTGTCATCACGCTAAGGGGTGATTTACTACGGGAACAACAAGCTAACTGCTAGCACTACGCGAGATTATGGTGAGAATATGTCAAAAGTTTCGACAGCAATTGATTCAGAGAGAGAAAAAATGACATAATGCCGCACCTGCTGTCGAACGGGAGGTCAGAAGGCATCAGATTGTTATTGTAACGTGACGGGGCACCTGTTTTAATTTTCAATCCAAAAAAAAAAAAAAAAAGATTCTCACACCAGACTTAGGCGTCAAAGAGCCTGCCCCGCATTGCCTCACAAGCCACAGAAGCCAGGACATCTGTGGAGTCCTGGCAGCTAATGTTCACTCGTGTCTATGTAGTTGCGCGTGCTAGCTAGCTTAAAAATCATGTCCAAAACTCGACCGCGTTTGGCCGACGAGCTGCTAGGGAGCCATGCTGTGTGTTACAAGCGGCCGCCATGTCGGAAGGAAAGAGAAGGGCTCGTGTTGTTTGTCTGGTGACTCACTTTTTAGCCGGGTTAGCGCCAAGTTGCGACAGTGGCGCTAAGCTAATAATGGTGTGGAATGGCAGGCACAGATCTGGCAAGGATGGTGCTGAAAGGGTTGCGTAGGCCGGGTGTCAAAAGCCGCATGAGGTACGTGATTATCATGGCGTAATACAGTCAACAGGAGTGCGCAAGGGTAACGGAAAATCCGACAATTCATGTTGTTTCATAGTATTCAATCATGTAAATATTTCATTATTAGATAAAACATGTAAGATTTGTATTGCGAGCAGTCTGGACCTACACGAGGAAATACACATTTATTCTAACCTCTACAAAAACAACAAAAAGCAGGCCTGCAAGTAAAAGCAACAAATAATATAATATTTTAAGTCACATGTATTTAATGTTGCTTAAAGGTGCTGTACCTCTTAAAAATGTGGCTAAACAGAACTATGTCATTTTAAACAGTTTGCATTGTCCAAAGTTATTCCTCATTTACCCTATGCATCCCGAGCACCCTAATAATTCCCCGTAACGAGTTTATAAGCGATTTTCACAACTTTCAGGTAAAGTGGCAAAGCAAAAAACAACTAGCAAGCTAACACACTTTTTCTGATTATTGGGTAATAAAATGCACTTGTAGACCCGGCACACAGGGGACTTATTTTTACCTCAAACTGCTTATATAATATATCTGTACTGTAAGATCAATTTTGCTTAACTACAACTAGCATATAGCCTTTAAATGTAGCATGCTAAAAAGTTTGTGAAGTAAAAACTAATATGTAATTTTAGCATGGCTTTAAAGTCAAAATTAACATACATAGTTTAATTTAGCTAAGAATGAGTCTATATTATTTGGACAGGAAAAAAACACACCAAAAAACGAAAGACTAATCTATTTAATTGGCTAATCTTCAAGCTAGGTTTGCTTTACCCAAATTAAATCCTATCTCTGATTTTAAGTCCCTGAGAGCTGCACTGTTTGCAACCCAACACTCGCAACACGTTCACCCCATTATCGATAATTTAATCTCCTTATGGGCTCAATAAAATCCACCTCATTACTCATTACATCAAATCATAACCTATTTACGCTCCTGTTTACTTTATTTTGAGGATACACTTACATTACAACAACTCCTTCCAATGTGAATACTTGCAGAGATACTCCACTCTTGGCTCTCCGGTTCATGCATATTCATTCACAACTGTGATGAGCGGTGACACACTTGGCTGGCAGGGCGCGCGGACCACATGGCAAACCGCAGAGGCCATACTCCGAACTGCCTCCTTCGATCGCATCCAAACGCCACCAACAGTTTCTCAATCAAACATGGAACCCAGGCGCTAGCTCCGTGACGCTCCTCCTATTTCCCTCACCCTTTGATTTGGAAAAAAATGTCCTAAGTTGGAGTGATCGTAACTTTGTGCATATGTAGTTGTACAGAATTGGAAGACGGCGCGGTTTCGGTCAACGTAAGATTTTCGCAGATGAAAACTGGTAAACAAAATCTGCTATCAAAGACTAAATTTGATCCAATGCAATAACGCAATACTCTTACAAAAAACAGAACTAGCTCATTTCAAACGGTTTTCAGGGGTCCAAAGTTATTTCTCACTTTCTTTATGCATTCCGAGCAACCTAATTATTCACCACAATGAGTTTTTAAGCGCTTTTCACAACTTTCAGAGGCCAGAGCGGAGTTGTGATGTCTAAAGCTAACAGCAACTAGCACGCTAACGCACATTTCCTGATTATAGGACGATTAAACACTTTATAATTAGGCACAGACTGTTACAGCGGACTTATTTTGGCCTCAAGAGCTACGTACACAATATATCTGTACTGGGGCAAGACAAATGTTGCTCAAATACATAGGGAAAAAAAAATCTAGTACAGGGCCTTAAATTAAATTGATTACTACTATTACAAAACATAAGCATAAATCATATTAAAAGATGACAAAATGTGATAATACATTTTCCGAAACTTAACATTTTAGTTGACAAGTTGACAGTGTTACCCCCAAAGCCATAAACGCAACAGAGGATGAAAAAAACCCTAAAAAACTAGAGAAAACGTCAAGTATAGTTTGCGACAAAGTTGGAATATAGCAAAGGCTTCTGGGTAATCACTTGGAATGTCACATTTTGAGTTGTAGTATTTGGAGAGCACAATAGTAGCCGTGGAAGAGCTCTATTGTTCGCCGGTGATTGGATGTGCCAGCTCCTTCATGCTGCCCACAGAAGCAAGGGCCTGATACAGAGTCGGGAATTTCAAAATTCTCGTCAGTGAATTCAACAAATATCATCAAGCTACGGTGTTTTTTTTTTTAATGGTACATGTTTTAATTAAACGTGGACAATGTAACTGATCTGTTGCTTGTCTCTTTGTTACAACTATACCCGGAATGTTCCACGGTACAGATTTAAACTTCATTTGCCCAGAGAGAAGCAGCTGATGCTTGGAGGCAAAGTTACACGTCAGATCCGTTATGAGGCGAGCCCACTCACAGTAAGTATGCAGGTTTTTAAGGTATTTTTAAAAACATAAATACAGCTGTAATTCATTCATTTTTGTCATAGACTTTATCAAATTAAATAAATAAAGAAAAGCTTGCTCGGGGATAATCAACTACGTGGTAAATAATGACCACAATGACACAACTGTATTTAAAATCTGTTTCTGAAACTTTATAAACTGCAAAATGATTAAAACATTTTATAGAATCTTGCATTTTAAGCTTCCTTTTTGGACTTAAAACAACCGCGCTATAGATATTAATTAGCACATAGCTGGTTAGCCTCCGTGGTGTCTTTGAACTCTTAATATTTGAATTTTCCGAAAAGTCTATGGGAAAAATTCATGGAAAATTTACTTTACAGGTTATCACTGTTGAGCTTCATTAATCCAAGAAGTATAATGATAGGGAAAGTACGTTTTTGTGCTGTGCCAGCCCCACACTGCCAGCTTAGTCGTTGTTATCTTGGCCTACGTCATCCGAGCTATAATACTCCCTACAACAGATGCATTGCAAGACTGGACTGAACTAGAATGGACAACACTATCACAATATGTAGTAAGTAATGAGTTTTCATGTCTCTAGGTACTGATTCCTGTAATGACGGGCTACTACAATTTATTCTACAACAATTAGGTTTAATGCCATACTGTGAAACATTCCAGCTAAAACAATAAGTGTGAACTTTCCACCAGAAAAATGACACAGTGTACTTTCAAGATCAGGTTGGTAATTTTAAACAGTAAGATAAACTTTATTATTTGTGATTCCAAGAGAAAAGTACTATTATGTTCTCTAGTTTGCCATAAAAAACGGAATTGTTAAATAAATAAAATACAGTCGTTAGCTAGCATGAGAATATAGTACAGCTCAGTTGGTACGGTCTGCATATATTTAGCAAGTTTAGATGCAAAATTTGCCAAGTTTCTGTCCAATACGCTATCAATTTTAGCTAAGATAGATTTATTTTAACTACAAACACGGATATGTTACTTGTATCCAACGCGCCATCTCATGCAAAAAGAGCAAGAGAACACAAAACCGTTTTTTCATTTCTTTTCGCCAAATCTTTCTGGGTAAAATTTCATCCACTCTTAACAAGCTCGGCCGCTTTTGTCCACGGCACGGTTTGGAAAGCTGGCACGACCAATCACTTCCTAACAATACCGCTTCTCCACGCTAGGACTGAACAGTTTTTTTTTCCCTTTCTTTTTTAGCATTGTCCGTCGCCGCCGCCGCTAACCCCCCTTTAGCCACTCGTAACAGGCCAGCTGGCACCAACATGGCAAGGCTGACGGGGTTCACAATACTCCCAGTAGTCCGGTTTTCACAATGGCCGGGACATGGACGTATAAGCACCTCGATGGGACGTGAGAGGGTGGGTGAGTGGGGGGAGGTAGAGGGATATAAGGGAAAGGGGGGGCCCAGGCAGGTGGTGTTGCCAACGTCTGCGATACGGGCTTCACTCACGCTGACAAGGGCCTGGCACAAAGGGTATACGCTTTAAAACTCACCATTGTTGGTTCTACGGGTGGACTCGAGAGCACTCCGGGGCTCGCATGATACGCTGGGACGTAGTTTGCAGATATATATGGACTCGTTCGTGGAATTATTAGACGTTTGTGTGTGTTTTCAAAATGGTGCTGCTACTAATTTCGCAAGACATATTGGAACTGTCCTTTTTGCAGGTGGTGTTGCTTAATGAAGGCGGAAAAAAATCAACTCTCTGATCATCAAAACATATTTCAGAAACGTACGAACATTAAAGTCACTAGCTAGCATTTGGCTAAATTTAACAGCTATTCCCACAACCTGGATATGTTAGACTATAACTATTCAAATATATCTTTCATTAGAGGTGCCATTGCTCTGAAAATGTACGTTTTCTCCTACCCCCTACACATGCCAAATGCTTCGTACTTACTTTGTTCTTTACGTTTTTTAAACTACTTAAAGATTCGCCAGTGTTGTGTGGCTATTTCAACTTGCGCAGCAGTAGCTCAACAGCAGATCCAACCTGTCCTAACCTTTCCGATCAGGTTGGCAGCGCTATTCCATCTTCCACATACCGTAGGAATACTGTCATTGTGTCCTTGGGCAAGACCGCCTCACCCCTAGCGTCTGCGTACAATGGCGTATGTTCTTTGAAGGTAGAAAAGTGCGATATAAATGTGACCACTTACCATTTAAAATCAAAATACACCGCTCATTGCCGTGAACCGCTATCCGTAGCTAGTACTTGTCCTAATTTGCAGTACTGCTCCAACGTACCACCACTTCCTGTCTGGCTGTTTGCTCAGTGACTTCCTGCAGCGATATGAGTTGTCAGAACTTATCATTGACAAGGGAGTGTGGATTCTTGTGTATTATACCATGAGCGTTGTGGAATCCGAAGATTTACCGGCGCAGACTGACAGCTGGTTCTCTGTCGGCTGTTCGCTAAGTCACTACTGACATGTTTACAAAGATTTTCCTCCGGAGTTGGTATCATATTCCTTGAGTTACAAAATATGCTAGGCTACTGTATATTGACTACTTATTCAAAATCTTAGGAAATTTGTCGTGTTGGTTGACATTGGTTAGTTGGTAAAACAGTATCACGATAATATAGTGTACTTTTAAGAAAAATCTAATCTTTTTTTCAGTTCAGCCCTACTCACAAGCTATACTTTTCCATTTTCCTACTCACAAACATGCTAACAAGTGGGACCTCCAGTCTGCTTCTCCGGTTGGGGGTACTATCGGTTGTCGTTGGCCCCAGGAGGGATGGGGGAAAGCTGGGTATCTGGTGCTCCGTGGCCCCCCGCTGCTGGACCCTGCCAAGTGTAATTAAACATTTGGCCCCTACAATTACTCAGCAGCTACACATGCCAACGCTAGGCCTGCCCCAATCTGCATTTCAAAGAGCTATGTTTTTGTCTTTAAGAAGTTACGGAACTGACGGAAGAAGGGAAGGGAGCGACTTAATGTCTGGGGGGAGTTGAGGGATAGAAATGATTGTACACCAAACAAAAATTAAGATAAGGTCTCGTCTCGGTCGTATCTCGTGTTGCTAACAGTCAATAACGTTCTGCTACCTTTGCCTCTCAAGCAATTCATATAAATGCACTCTCTCTTCCTTCATCCTGGCTTATGCACCTATACTTAAACAGCGGGTGTTCGATTTCTATAGGGTATTAACTGCTAAGTCTCTCCCCCTTCAGAGCGTTATCACAACACAATCAGTGTGCATTCCACTAATGAAACTTTTGCACATCACATCAGGTTTATGAAGTTGTAGTGTACGGTATTGTTATGTATTCTGTTTTATATATTTAGGAAAAAATGCTGTATGGAAGCAAGAGTGATGTAGGCTTGTGGGCGGAGCATTGGGCAGAATCTTACAGCTAACCGTAAAGAGGAGAGATCGCTAGGTGACTCAAACATGTATGGATGACATCTAAAACTTCTTCAGACATGTTTTAATGATGTTGAAATATGTGACATTTTGTATCAATGCCTCTGTCTTCGTTTAAAAAGCTATTTCAGAATGCGTTTGAGAGTCTGTATAGTCCAGATAACGATTGCGATTATCAAAATACAACTACTACTACTACTAGAATTATTTTGGGCAACTAGTCATGATTAGTTGATTAATCGTTGCAACCCTACCTAGTTGTCCTCTGCATTTGACCCATCCGTCAGTGCTGCGCTGTAGTTCCAGGAATGAATGAATAAAATCTCCCGATCTTGAAATTAGTCAGGGCCACCTTTACTGGAGGATTTGGTGACAGGAAGTAGAAACACAGAAGACATACGTTCCCTGATCACAACTGACAGATTATGGATCCCAAGTAAGAATTTAAAGCTTGTTAGCTGAGCAATGGAATTATCAATCCAAAAATAGTCAGTTTTGTTGCCTTTTCCACCAAATCCAAGTTTTAAAAAGTGTGACTATAGCTTATCATTACCTTGACTTCAAATGTCCAAAGTTCATCTACCCAACCGTTATGATTATGTATAATACAAGGTATGCTATCACTTCACTCAGCTTGAGCTTAGCATTAGCCCTTTGGTGGTCTTGTTCTCAGCTGACTAAGTTCTGCTAATGGATTGTGACTGCCGCTGAAGCTAACCTGAGGAGGGGGTGAGGGGGTAGGTAGACTCCGGGGCCCCAACATGGCTGACCTTGGGCTTGGCGTGGCCCGAGCTAGGAAGTACAGAGCGTTTTTTTTTCCACTCTAAGGGCACCTGCGTTGGTCGGTGGCAGCCCTTGTCAAGCTTAACTAATTTTGAAATTGACCTCTTGACTTCGTTTCCCACGGTGCACTTGGGCTCCGCCTGCCAATGCGCTCCCTGGCTTGACTTCTGCTTCTAATTACCGGGCTACGTGGAAAAAGTTGTTATCCGATTAGGCCTCTCTTTATAAAACCGTATCATTGATTGTATCCTTGGGTACAAATTAGCCCATTAGCACACAACAGGACGTAGCGGCGTGCTAGCGAAATGGAGCTAAAGCCGATAATGGCCGCAGTAGCTAAAGTGGTTGACCTACTGTGAGGGATTAGGAAGGCCTGCTAGCATGGCAATTTAACAAGCATTGACCAAGGGAAGTCAGAGCAGCTAGGTCCAAGCTAGTCCATAGTGGAATCTTGAACATTTGTGGCAAAGTTTAAAGTGCATATATGTAAGATTTTACTAAAAAGATGACATAATTAACCCGGACCAAATCATGACTAAATTGGTTTGGGTTTAGTCCTGGTCTAGTCCTAGTGGTACCGGAAAAAACAAATGCCAACGGTGATGTAAAAGAACTAGCCTCAGAACATCCAAACAAGTCTTTAGGATCCTTAAAAATTGAGCTGAAAACAGGTCAGAATTCTATGGTGGAATTTGCTGCAAATTGTAAATTTGTTGACCTGGTTTCTCTGTAATTATTGGGCCTATCCACATGAAACAAAAAATGGCACAAAGTTCAACGTCTTATCTGTCAGCGTAACCAAAAGTAATGTTTTTCTTAGAAGCTTCTCAAAGTGGTGCCATTGTTCAACCCCAAAGACATTTTAAGCGAGCTCAGTGAGTGTCCTTTAATCTGAAGGTTGGCAGTTCAAATCCCGCTCTCCACGTCAACATCATTGGTTGAGCAGTCAGATCCTTTGACCCACAGGTTGGCGGTGCGATTCCAGCTCCCACAGACAAATGCTGTCTTTGTGTCCTTGGGCAAAACACTTAACCCACCTTGCCCCCAGTGTCTGTGTACACTGATGTATGAATGGGTGAGTGTTTCCTTGATGTAAAGCACTTGAAGGTGGAAAAGTGCTAGATAAAAATGCATTTAGCTGAAAGGACTTTTAGTCATAAGCGAAAGAAAACTTAAACTCTGTCAACTGGACTAAAATTTAAGAGTGAACACGTTTCACCACTCATCCAAGCGGCTTCTTCAGTTCCGTTTTGTGGCGCCAATCCCAGACAAATAATGATAAGACCCAACATTTTTACATTGTAAGTTTTGATGTTTTTTTTCTCCAAAAGCAGTGAATCAATAGAGCCACTGCTCTCCATCTGTAAAGTTCATTATGAATTATTACCCCAAACTTTGTAGACATTACATATTCCATGATGTCTCATTAGATTCTGTGTAATGTTACTGTCTACCTGGATTGAAATGTTCATATCAGATTGGCGAGTTTTTCTTCTTAATTGTAAGAAAAAAAGTGTCATTCTTGATACTGTGCCAACTCTAACAATTTACCCCCTCTTTCCTCACACCCACGTCTGCTCCGATGGAATCCCCCTTGTTTGTGGTTGCCGTGGTGACTGGAAAGATGCCAGGTCGGTTCAGTGTTGACGTAGCATCTGTTTAGCAGTTTTGTAAAGATGGAGACCAGGCCTGTTGACATATGGAGGAAAAAAAGGTTAAGGATATGTGGTGATGAACTATGAACTTTGACACTGTTTTTATTGTATGTGATCTCTCTGTGGGAAAACATGCTTGGTTTTATGTAAATATGTTATGAAAAGGCTGTTTTATGTATTTCAAAGGTTTTTTTTATTAGGAAAAGTATCAGTGAAGTTCAGTACTTATATTGTATGACTTTTCCAAACAAAATTATTCCCCACACACGAAGCAACAAACTACAGACCAGCTTACATAAATAAATAACAATAACATTATTATTATTATTATTATTATTATTATTATTAGTCGTTTATCATTTTTCAAGCTGTGTAGTATTAAATAGAATTATAATGAGAGGGAGGGAAGGAAGGGGGAGGAGGGTGGGCTACTCTGCAGCGATGGTTGAGAGTTTCTCAAACAAACTTAAAAAAAGGGCACCATAGTTTATAAAATTTAGTTTCTGATCCATGAACGATATATCAATTTTTTTCCAAATCCATACAGGATATTATGTGTTTTATCCATTGTGCATGAGAGGGAGATGCAGAGTCTTTCCACTTAAGTAAAATAGCTCGTCTAGCAATAAAGAGTACAAAGGTCAGAACCTTTAGTTTGGAGTTTGGTAAAAATGGGTCCAGGGCCACTCCAAAAATGGCACATTATCACATTATTATCTTAAATATTTTATGAATTAGACAAACTATGTGACAATAAAAAACAAAAACTATTATATATAACTAGTCTTTTTAAATAATCTTATATATATATAATATTAGTGGGTCAAAACACCTAAACTCCGCCCACAAACACATTTCAAATAGAGCTGCTAAACTGGGCAGTACCTGGAGGACTAAAGAAGAATTGTATTTTTTATGTATTTGCCTGCCTAGGGACTACAGATGAAAACTAGCTTTGTAGCTAAAATTCAGCATATTTACATCTGTTTTATACTGATGTTCATTAATGTGCGTTGTCCCTATCAAATAAATAAATAAAGTGAGAGAGAAAGGGCAGGGTCTGGAAGTATAACGAACAGTGTAATTTGTCTAACATGCATCTACATTTCAAGCTCCGCCCCTGCAAACGGGTGTTTCTGATTACAAACGCCTGATTGCCGGGGTGGAGCTTGAAAATTAGGACAGTCTTGTGTGATGTCACCTAGTACTTGAAACTACAGCGGCCACTGGAGGCAGCACACGCTCAGGATTTGACTGTTTCTGAATTCTAAAGCTGCACATTTACTTAGTTTGCACAAAGACTGCCCAAAAAGACTATGAATTAAAACAGCACATATATAGTTTAGTGAGTATTAAGTAAAAGGTTGATTTG
Organism: Periophthalmus magnuspinnatus; assembly: GCF_009829125.3. NCBI lineage: Eukaryota > Metazoa > Chordata > Actinopteri > Gobiiformes > Gobiidae > Periophthalmus > Periophthalmus magnuspinnatus. The sequence continues at coordinate 7,495,296 of NC_047127.1, read as the reverse complement.
TGAGTGTTTAGTTCCACTTTAATTGGAAGCCGATGAGATGAATTTTCCTCAGTATAAATACCTAGAAATATATATTTTTTTGTTTTATTGCAATAACATTTGGTGTTCATACATAAATTCATATAAATATTTTTAAAGCATTTTTGTCAGAATTTCAGCTTTTGTGTGTGTGAAAAATCACTAATTTAAACAAAAAACTTTAACCAGTTTGAAAAATAAAACCAAAACAAAACATTTACTTTCCGTGGATGGCACCCCAGATCAGATTATATCATTCTTGACTCCTACACATTTTAATATCTATTCCAAGTTGAAAACATCTACCATATCACCATCGCCTCCATTTCCCACAAGCCCCTTCCCTGGCACTGTCTCGCCATTGTCCCTGCCCTGCTCCACATTAACATGACAAAGCCTGCCAGGACACGCATGGTTTCATTCACAAAATCATCTCCCGATCACATCTACTACTACTACACACACATAAGTAAAAAAAGGGGGAAAAAATACATTGCCCCGGGATCCGCGCTAAATGAGACCAGCCGCGTCTACCCAAAGCGTGCTCGCTGAAGCAGGAAGCGGTCGTACAAAGGCGCAGTTGTGTGCCGGGGATACGGGGGTCGTGACCTCTGCAGCGCCTGACCTCTGACCTTTGGGAGGGGGTCGTGTTTATTTGGAAATGACACATTACACCTCATGTGTCGGGCCACAAAGAGCCTGTCAGTCAAAAAACTGGGATCGGGGCCAAGGCGATTGCTCAGTTCCAAGCTTGAGGTTTGAGAAGCGGAGTGTTGTTTAATGCTATACTGATGTTCTACGCTGTGCTATGCTAGTTTTACGCGTTTTGAGGTTGAAATGTATCGTGAAGGTTAACTCTTTGTGTGCGTTTGGTTTCTTTTTGGTTCAAGTTTGGTACCCCAAACTTGAACATAACAAATGAAATTCAACAACCGAATTTTAAAATGCTGTTTTATCTCATCAGTTGTCAACACAAATTTGGCTCGCTTGTCATGTTACTTCATCAAAATCATTCCCAGAGTTGTGTTTTGATTCATTCACATGTTTGAGTAACCCTTTATTATTAGTCTGTCAACATCTCCAAAGCTCAAAAATGCTCTGTACCACTTTGTGATGTCACGAAGTGGTAGTTTTCAAGTTAACAGTTACCTTTAAAGACTCCAGTGTGGCTCTTTGAACATTGATTGAGAGAAAAAAAATGTGGGCATACTTTAATTATTAAGTTTGTATTTGACACTAAATGAATACATATTTAAAGATAATGCAGTGGCAGTGACAACATGTTAAAAACTACACAAAAAAATGAATACGTCACCAGAGGACGCTTCTGTGTTTAGAAAAGTGGTAGATAAAGTACTCAATTTTGTTACTTGTGTCTTATTAAGTACACATATATTCAAGTAAAAGCAAAAGTATCACATGAAAAAATCTACTTAAGTAAAAGTATTAAAGTACCTATTTAAAAATGTACTTAAAGAGTAAAACGTAAAAGTATTTCACGCAGATTTTGACACGTAATAAAGCTTCAAATGTAGTGATTTTGATACAGATTTGTGCTGAATGTTGTTCAACAGAAACAACTGAATCGCTAATTGTTTTTTTTTCTAGCTGCTTTTTTTAATATATTTTCGTTTGCTCAAATTATGAATGAGTTAAAAATAAAACCCTCAACTTTTTCAACAGGTCTCAAACAATAATACAAAATACTTTTACTTTTCAGTCCTGTTCAAAAATGTAGTGGAGTAAAAAGTACAGATAATGCTCTTAAATGTAGTGAAGTAAAAGTAAAAAGTATCCACTGTAAAATTGAATTAAGTAAAGTACAGATACCTGACATTTTTACTTAAGTACAGTACTTTACTACTTTTACTTTGTTACGTTCCATCACTGGTTTAAAAAGAGAGATATTTGTGTCTTAATCCTAACGTTAATCCTAATTTTGAGACCTAATAAACTGAAGTATTGTCCGTCTAAAGATAATCGAGTAGCCTTTATTTGAACTAATTTGAATTGCATTTGGTTGGTTGTTATATGTTGAATCAAAGTGAACGCATTTGTGCTTTATTAAGACTATTACTCGTACTATTCGAGCGTGGTCCTTGTGTTCTCCGCGCGTTTATCGTCTGGGCTGAACTCTGAAGTACAAGTGTCTCACCCCTGTGCCTTTAACAGCAGCGTAAGACCCCCCACCTCCACAAGGGGGCCCGAACACGAGGCGCCACTCAACACACGCTGAGCACACGGACAAACCGGGGAACTAGAAAGCAGGGCCCGACGCTGATTCACCTGCGTGTCCCCGTGGAGATGTTGTTGCTTTGCTCGGAATGTTCCACAGTATGGCGTTAAACACATTTATCTCCAGGTTACAGGGCAGATTTGTGGAGCCGGCTCACGTTCAGAATACGTTTTAACCCCTTTTTTGTTCTTTTTAGTAATAGCACATATGTATAAAATAGAGTTGGACAGTTAAGCGATAACATCTCCATGGAGACTAGCATAAAAGTTACACAGTGCATCTTTACACCTGGTTGAGTCTGTTGATTTCTTATTTTATTCTCAGTTGGACTTGGCTGTGTGAGGTCCTGGTTTAGTCCCAGTTTAATCCAGTTTTGGCTTAATTATGTGGCAGAGTGGTTGAGCGGCTAGCGAGAAGGTTCCCGGTTCGACTCCTGGGCTTTTCTGTGTGGATTTTGCATGTGCTTCCTGTGTCTGGATGGGTTTCGTCCATCCATCCATACATCCATTTTCTTCCGCTTATCCAGGGCTGGGTCGTGGGGGCAGCAGTCTAAGCGGGAACTCCCAGACTTCCCTCACCCCAGACACGTCCTCCAGCTCCTCTGTTGGGACCCCAAGGCGTTCCTAGTCCAACCAAGAGCCATAGTCCCTCCAGCGTGTCCTAGGTCTTCGCCGGGGCCTCCTTCTGGTGGGACATGCCCGGAACACCTTAGCTGGCTCCTCTCGACGCGTAGGAGCAGCGTCTCTACTCCGAGCTCCTCATGTGTGACTGGATAGGTTTTGTGTCAAACAAAAACACGCACAGCAGGTCAAATCCACCAGGTAAGGCCGTCCTGACCAAGACCCAAGCTCAAGATTTAAAGATGTGTCCCACTGCTTCTGACGGGTTACCACAGCAGCGTCGAAACATGGGTCAAACGCAGAGGACACGTTTCTTTTTGGGGACATTAAAGTGCATCTTAACCTTGATTAGATTCAGTGAAACAGCATTATAAAGCGTATGCGTATTTCTATAGGGCAGGACATGTTTTAGCAATCATCTAATTTTCCGGTTAAGTCTCTCATTCTATATTATTCACACACACACACACACACACACATACACACACACACACATACACACGATAGTCCAGACACCGCAGGCGACGCATTATCAACCTGCAAACACAATGAAAAACATACAAACATGATTTTTTTATAGACTGTTTCCAATCAGCCGTTTTAAAACCAAACGTGTACATAAAGCGTGTCCAATGGGCGGTGGAAGTTGTTTTTAAATGTGCTACATAAATAAAATTGAACTGAATTGAAATGAAATGTTGATGTTGGACCGAGCAATTTGTTGACATGAGGAACAAAAACTATTCAAACTATTCATTCAAACTATATGTATTAAAACAAAAACATTGCTGTAAAAATGTGGGAATTTATTTCATTTGTTGCGTTGCACAGGGACATGCCGGGGTAGTATGGGGTAAACTGGAGCCATATGTATAACTGGTTGATTTTAAATTTAATAAACATGACCTAACTATGTCCCCAGATATGAGGTAAACATGTTCAAATCAAATATAGCTTTGTCTGATAACAACTGTAATGCTGATTTATTCTTAATTACAAAAACATTGAACCCGATGGCCAAAGTTTATGTTATAATTTGATGTTTTGGTTCTCAAGACGATTATCCAATCAGAAAGCAGAATGAGCCTCACATGAGATGAGTATTTGGGTTGGCAGGTTTATTTTGTATGGCATAATTCGTACACAAAGTCATTCAAAGTGCTTTACAGAATAGGAAAGACATTAAAATCACAATACGACAAATCAAAGAGTAAATAATCATAATAGAATTGACATTAAAAGAGAAGGATGCAGAATAAAAACCTTTCAGTCATATGCACAGCTACACCTGAGCACAGGACTTATGCACGTATACTTCCTGGTTCTAGTCAGGAAGCATGGATAAGTCTCTCTAAGTCTGGTTTTGACAGTATATCTTTGATTTTTGCAGTGTTTTTAGATGGTAAAAAGCTGCAGATGTTATTGATTTGATGTGGCTGTTAAAGTTCAAGTCTGAGTCCATTATTAACCTTGATTTCTAGCCTGATTTGAAGGTTTTAGAGCGAGAGACTGGAGGTGATTGCTGACACTTTGTTGGTTTCTGTGGCAACGTACTAGCAACCCAGGTAAGAATAGTGTGTGTTCCTGTGTCAATGGTTTACTATTATTTTGAGTTGGAGCTATGGAAGAACACCTTTTTGACAAACTTACTTGTTGACAGGCAAAAAAGTCAAAAGTGCACTGTGCAATGTAACTTTTCTGGTGATGGTGATGCTATTGCTTTGCCTGCAACTTTCCACAGTATGGCATTAAACTAATCAACCTTACATTCATCCAATAACAGCTGCTCAACCTGGAAAAAAAATGCAATCTCCCACAGCTCTGACCTGTCACTTGGCCTGGTGGCGTCGCCTCGTCTGCTTGTCTCCATGGAGATTGATAAGTGAAATTCCATAATGTTGACAATTACATACAAAGAAAAAACATTATGGAGACAAGGAATTGGCAAGACTTCCACCAGAGAAGTTACGTATTGTGTTTTTATCCACCCTAGTCCCTAACCCCCCTATTTCAGGTCATGTGACTCTAGGTCTGGATGAAAAAAGTCCGCTAAACTTCGATAAAGCTTGATTTCTGTCATAAATGCTGACCAAATTGGACTGGTACACAAGTATTTATGAACTAAGAATAACTGTACACGTTTTTATCAGGTTTGAATCTTACGTAAATGTGTCTGAGATGTGGAAATTATCGCTCTTTTAACAGCTCAAGCTAAGGTAAGCGGCTAACGCTAGCAACCTTACATAGCAACGGTTTATTTAAGAGTTTCATTCATAAACAGGATCAACAGTGCGATAAACCGGTGCTTCTATCTGCTTCATTCAGTCGTGTTGTGTCCAGTTAAACACCTGTCTCTGTCCGCTGTTGTTTTTCTGACTCTCGCAATGCATTGTGGGCTATATTCATCAGTTTAGTGGTCACCCATGCCCATCAGTTTAAGCTTGAGACCACTGCTCACTACTTTTCACCAACTGGGCATTTGGACACCACTAAAAAAGCCATAATCCCTAAATAGTACGCTAGCTAGGGAATACTGTGGATAGCCATTGACATCCAGTTTTTTCATTGTCATGCTAGCTAGCCGTAGCCTATATGGACTTCACATCTCTTCAGCAACTTCTTACAATACTTGTAGAAATGTGTAGAAATTACCTTCCTTCTCAATCCTACTGATCACTTTTTCCTTGTCCAAACATTCCACTTCGGACGTGTAATCCCGAATTTGATGTTTGTCTTGATAATTCCAGTTTGATCCCACTTTGGCGTAGCTCCGTTTTCCACTGACTTCTGTATGCCTTTGTTAAACACCCATTTGCACCTGTGAATACATTGCCTCGACTTGGAATTCCATAATTTTTCATGTGCCAGCTTGATGGATAGTACCGATTTTTAGATCTCAACTTTGACAAGCTAACCGGATAGGGACCACACCGCACCGCAGGACCGTCGGCTAGCCTTTGTTTTGCATTGCGGCCCACTTACGGACGGACTATAAATCTTCTGTATGCAAATGTGATCTCCGCTTTAAGTGCGTGATGCTTCCTGAAGGTTAACATGTATCCAGTGGACAAGCTATCTACAATTTGAATGCGTAATGTTAGCAAGGAACGGATGGCACCTATCTTGAAAAATATGCGAATTGTAGTCATATATTTTAACATAAATTCTCAAATTTACAAATAATAAAATACATTTTGTTAAAATATTTTGTATATTTGGGTTAGCCTGGGTGTCGATGGGTATTATAAAACAACGTATTAGCAATGTCGCTGTTAAAAACGTCATTTTAAACGGTTTGAAGTGGTCCAAAGTCATTCCTCACTTACCGAGTTGATAAGCGCATTTCACAACCTTCAGGCCAGCGCAAAGTTTATTGTCACATTACTGCAAACAACTAGTATGCTAACAGCGTTCCAGCCTTACTTCCTGGTTCACGTATAATAAAAGTGTTCTACAATTAGCTGCAGACAACGCACATCAGTCTCATTTTGACACTGAGAGCTGCATTTGCAATATATCTGTACTCGAACAATACACATTTATGCAGTACATGAAAATGCTGTCCATAATTGTTAATAATGAAGAAAAGTACAAATATTACAACTGTTATTGGTGAAACCTACATTTGATTTGAAATATTTTTGTTAAAAGTAGTGTTCTGTACCCAATGTTTTCCGCCTTGTATTTGAGCAAAATATCTTACACCAGCGCAGATATATTGTATAAGCAGCTCTTGAGGCCAAAATACATCTGCTGTGTACTATTTGTATCTAATTAGAAAGCATTTTGTCACAGAATAATCAGGGGGTGCGAGAAAGCATGCTAGATGTTGTTAGCTTTACCGTTACGGGAGAATTCCACAATGGTCTCTGAGAGTTGTGAAAAGTGCTTATAAACTCATCGCGGTGAGTAATGAGGATGCACTGAATGTATAAGGTAAGTGAAGAATAAATTTGGACCACTGCAAAACCGTTTACAATGAACTAACTTTGTTTTTCCACATTTTTAAGATGGTAAAAATCAGGTACAGCGCCTATATTTTCGGAGGATGCCGCTTTTGTATCTCGCTCTCTCATTTTATATATTTATTTTTGCACAAAGAGTTTTAACTGACATAAACATTAGCGCTATTAAATTGAATTCTACCAGTTTGAGTACCCGCGACTGGCTACAGCGACCAGCAGAGCACAACAAAAGCTTCGCGGCTATTCTGTGTCTGATAAACAGGCCTAATTCAAATGTCACCGTTTGAATGTCATCTACAAAGAGACCACTCCATCAGCGCTCCACTCATCACCAGCGATACCAGGATGTAGCAAAAACCAACCGGGGGACGCATTGTTTCGCGCGTTTGAGCTTTCTACCCTTTTAATTATTACAGCGTCTTTTGAAAAAGCCGTGAGATGAGAAAGTATTGTTGCCTTTTGACAATTCCATTTGCATACAGGTTGAATTTTAATTTGCACAAGGCCCAGATGGCAAGGCGCTACTCCTCATCCCCGCTATCTTCTACCTTCCGAAACAAAGATGCGCAGATGAATCGGAAAAAGCTGGATGCCTGCCAGGGAGATGCTAGCTAACACAATGGCAGCTCCAATCAGTTTGATGAGTCCCGCAAACTGTGTCGCATTATCAGTGGGTTAGTGTGGGAGATCCTGCCAGCAACGCCAAATTGTGTCAGTTTTGAGTGTTAAGTGGAGCCCCTAGTGGCAAAGAGAGGTAGTGTGTCAGTTAATAGATTACAATATAGAGTTTTAGCTGGATGAGCAAATTATGTCAGAATATTACTGCGGTTTCAATATAACCGGATTTTTGCAATGTATAGAAAAGTAATCGCTTTGCTTTGGTCTATTTTGGTAATTTTTTTAATTTTTTTGTAGCTAATCCCTTTATGTTCAGGCGCCATATATTAACTGGTTAAAGAGAACATAAAGATTTTGATTTTAGTTTTCAAAAGCATGACCTAAGTACGTCCCCAGTTAGCTCAAATAAGGCCCGGGAGAGATCGCTAGATTACTCAAACATGCATGGATGACATCTAAAACCTCTTCAGGCATGTTTTTGATGAGGGAATAATATTATAACGAAAAATTCTTTGGGTTGTCAGTGGCTACACTTTGACATTTGATATAAAGAGGGAGTATGATGGATATATTTCAAGGACGTACAAAACTGGACACATTGGCGACACCATTTTTAAGTGTTTTAAACGGACCCTTGTTTTGTTTGTATTGCCTAAAAAGGGTGCTCACGAAAAAGAGTCTGGTATTTTTCGTTATAACATTGTTCCCTCATCAAAAACATGCCTGAAGAGGTTCTAGATGTCATCCATGCATGTTTGAGTAATCTAGCGATCTCAACCAGGCCCTATTTGAGCTAACGTAAGCTGTTAGCTGTAAGATTCTGTGCAAGGCTCCGCCCACAAATCTACATCATCCATGCTCCCACAACAATTGTTCATAAATATATAAAAACATGATACAAAACTGTACACAACAACTTGACAAACCTGATGCGATGTGCAGTAATAGCGCTCTGAAGGGGGAGTAACTTAGCACAGAGAGCAAAGGGAGGGGAGACAGTGTCAAAAACAAAACTGAAACTTATAAAACAGGTTAATACGTTGTTTTTCGCCGATTATAACATTTTCAAAACAATAAAAGGTAACACAGTGATCTAAATATGTTACGAGTTCGGAGCTAATACCCCATAAAAGTAAAATACTCCCTCTTTAAGTCCAAATTTAGATACTTCCTTACAATATTAGCCTCCAGTAATTTAGCGTAGTGCAAACATAGTCACAATAACAGCAGGTTACTAAAGTGCACCCCGCTATCAACGCCAAATTGTGTGTGTGTTTGTGTGTGTGTGTGTGCTCGTGCGCTGCTCCCGATGGCGAGGGAGGACATCGCAGCTGCGGAGAGACTGCCAGGGGCCCCGTGACACGATATGTAGCATCGGTGTCAACAATGTCATTATACAGGGAGGGACCATGCCAACAAACTCATTAGCTAGAGTGGAAGTGACCCAACTGTTAGCGGAGCCACAATATGAACTAACAAATGCATATCTAGAGGACATTTAGGATGGCGGCAGTAGATTTCGAGTGGTGAGTTTTGAGGTGATGAGGTTAGGTTGATAAGAACAGGTCCGTGGTTTCATCCAAGGTCTGTTTATATAATTATACAACATAGTAATTAAGTCATAAAGCGTCAAAGGGGGTATCATTTGGAGTGGCGTTTACCTGTTTCAAATATACAGGAATTGGCACCAAATTTTTTACATAATATGCATTGATTTAGGCATTGGAGCTCCCTCTGCTGGCAGCAAGGGGAATGCTATACTATACTATAATAGAGCCATGCGTTGTGAACATAATGACCATATGAGCTTAAAAACTATGCAGGAGAAGTTTGGATTTTTACCTGTGGCGCAACAATTTGGGGAAATTTAAATGGGGCATTTTTGAGTGCTCAGAGAAATAAATTTGAAACATGTGTGAGTTAAGCAAAAATGTAACTGTTGGTATGTATTTGAGGATGGGACAGTAATATAACATAATAACAACTTTGATTTGTTTTGTTTTTTGAATAATGATGTTTAATGAAACAAGCCTTTGGAGATAGTAAATTGACATAACTTAGCGATATAATCTTACTTATATATGACCATGGTCTGTTACAATATATATTGGATTATTACTTTATACCACTAGATGGAGTCATGAGCAACTATAATAGTGATTGAAAAACAAAAACAGTAATAACAGTACTCAAAATAAAATTGGTGGGCTAATATTGTGAGCAATTTTCTCATTCGAAAATGTTTAAAATGTCTATTTAAAGGTGTACTATGTAACTTTTTTGTGAGAAAGTTTGCTAAATGCTTGTTTCTATGGAGATGTTATTGCTTTTCCTTGAATGCTCCAAAGTATGGTATTAAACACGCCTTGTATTTATTCAATTATAGGTGTTTTTCATTGCTAAAGTGATAAAAGGAAAAACATTTCTGCTTGTTTCCATGGAGTTTAATACCATACTGTGGAACTTTGGCTTAGATAAACGTAGCATTCTGGGCAAAAGCAACGACATCTCCATGGAGACCTGCAGGTGGCGGGTCCTCCATCAGAAAAGTTATATAATGCAGCTTTAAAATAGTTGCACACATATTTTGAAACTGGAGATTTTTTTTTTTATTATAACGTATTGGATTCCTAATGCAGTAGTACACAAAAAAGTCATGGTTGTACTACTATAATATACTATACTACTACTACTACTACTACTGTGGCTGTAACAACTACTACTGATCATAAAAGTTGTAGTCAATTACATCCGCTAGCTTCCTTTCAACACCTAGTGGCCATTATCGTCACTACATTTGAGCATGTCCTTTATATCACTCTGCCGTGTGTCTCCCTGCTCTCGGTAATGACACATAATCCGGGCGAGCGCCGAGTATTCCGTTTACCGCAATTAATGATACGGCCCAGGCAATTCCATCCCCGCGCGCTTCACTCACTGCCTCCATGACACCAGCATTCCGCAAATATGAATAGCTCCGCGTTAACTTACGGATAATCACGTTCTACGGCTAATTTACGGTAATGACAGAAAGGCGTTAGCGAGTGGTGCTAGCTTAGCGTAGCACTCCCCCCTCCGCGCATACATAATGGGCCGTGGGTTTATTGACTGCGCCGCTGATATGATTATCTGGCCGTACGTTGTCGTCCCTCAGTTAGCGCGTCATGCTAGCTTTGGTTCTCGCCGGTCATTCATCACAATAGGAACTGAGCGGTGCGTGTATATTGATTCGCGGTGATTGTGAGAAAGTATTGCGTTCATTAAAGATGGAGGGGAGAAGCGCCGGGGGACAGATGGTGTGAGATGGAGTTACATTACTGCGATTTAAGAATAGGAGGCAATTAGCAGTTATTCTCAAGTATATACACAACATCGTAGACTGGATTAGAAATAGAAAAGATGCCAGTAATGGTTTGAAAATGTTATGAATGGAAAGGTGTGATTCTGACGGATAGGCCTATGTGACTAAAGATTCATAGTACTTGTCTAGACTCGTTACTACATGCAAGTTTATGTACGACGTGACAGCAGGTCTAAAGGAGTAAATTACTATAAATATTACTAAATAGCAGGGATGTCGCACACATTTTCACTGAGGGCTACATCAGAAAAATGGTCGCTCAAAGGGCCAGATGTAATGTAAAATAAATGTTACTACTTTTTTAACTTGTTCATAAACTTTCTGTATTTATTACTTATTCAATGGACTAATATTACAAATGTATTTCCATAGATGTCAAAAATATGGCTGTATAACTTGCTATCTCCTAAAAACATGACATTTTAAGACTGTCACATCTTTTAATTTACCTTGTTGTGGGCCACATAAAATTACATGGCGGGCCACATTTGGCCCGTGGGCCTTGAGTTTCACACATGTGCTGTATAAGCTTAAAGTAACAACAAAAAAACATGAAAAACCATAATGACCACACCACAAGAACGACCACACCACACGAAAAACACAAAAGCCATACCGTAATATTATAAACTGTACATTGCAAATTGTAATCTTCCAATTTTGAATTTGATTGTGAAAATATATGTTAAACACACTTCAGGTTTATTTATATAGGACATTTAAAACAACTTCAGCTGCCCAAAGTGCTTCACATAAAAGTAAACAAAACCCAAATCTACAGATAACACTATTGGTAATTTCTTATAGTAAAAATGTAAAAATATAAAATCAACAGAAGTTGTCTTGAATCAAAAAGTCTGGTTTATTGAATCAATTGTGCACAATCGTCAAAGAGCTGTTGTCCCTATAGTGTCGTCTCGCCCTCAGCTCACAAATGAACATACATACACTGTATTTATACCATCAAAACAATATGACCAGTTTAGTCGAGTCCAAGTGGCTCGAGGATACAACAAACAAGAGATACACCCGTGCATAACAACAGATGGTATTTCGATGGTTGGGTTAAAGAGAACCACAACGATATAAGTAAAGATTTAGGATAAAGAAGGCCATGACAACATGATACATAGGATAAAAACAATAAAACACCATGATTTCCTGTCTAGCTAGTATTAAATACCAGTGAGAAGAGATTGGATTTCAATCTCGTCTTAAACTGTGTTAAAGACTGAGAGGATCTGACAGGCAGAGGGCGCTGTTCCATAGTCTTGGCGCTGCCACAGAAAAGGCTCTGTCACCTCTGGGCTCTGGGTGGAGAATAGAGCTGCAGTAACTCCTTCAAATAAAGAGGACCCATAGAGTGACACATTTAAACACAAAACATAAGCCAAAAATAGACAAAAATAAAAGCATGTTTTTAAATTTGTTTATTGTTTATTTAACTGAAAAACAGAAAAAAACATTCATTCTTACTCTGACTGGACTTGCATTTCCACAAACCTGACTCTTAGTTAGGGAACTCCTCCTCCATCTTGTTTCAGTTGAAATGTTCTTTTGGCTTTAATCTTCTACAGTATGGCAGAATGTTTCCAAGTATGGCTTTAACTGTTTATTTCCATGGAATCATGCCGGTGACATGTGCCCTCCAGAATGTTACGTAGTGTACCTTTAAAAATATTGTGATTGATAAGGCTGGAATTACACATAATCAAATGGGAAACTTCAGTAAAATATATATTATTTTGAAAATGATGACCTAACAGCAGGGTTAAACTTGTATATAGTAATTCTGAGACTTTTCTTTTGCTGAATTTAACTCCCAAACACATTTGTTAGCATTTACTGTTAGTTTTCTGTCAATTAACGACCTACCCAAACTCATAACATCATTCAGTATTACACTAACACCATTTTCCCATCTGCCCTTCCCTCTTTTTTCCATGTCAAACTTACCCGATCCTTTAAGGCTTTATGTTTCCGAACTTAAGAAGAGTCGCCAATTCTCCCCCCAAAGGGCCACTGATCCCCAAGTCCCCCGAGTGCGCTTCCTTCAGCCAGATTGACAGATAGAATGGAGCCTATGGAGACGGCCTATTAGAGCGGAGGGGCTACGGGACGGGGCGGGAGAGGGGGAGCGGGGTGGGGGGTAGGATGGTCGCCAACTAGCAGCTGACTTATTAGTGCAGTAGTGCGCTCGGGGCTGCTATGCAAATCTCGCTCGACTATCCTCACGCTTTTAGGGACTATTTTCTTTACTTTCAGTATTGTTTCCTGCAGCTCGACCTGATTTTTAGTTGAAGTCTTAATGTGAAAAACAGAGTCAATCCATTTAAAACAGTTTCAAGTTAGTCCTGGCTTACCTTATGCATTCTGAACATCGTAATTATTCACCTTGATGAGTTTATAAGCTGAAATTTCAGAGATCAGAGGAGTTTTGCCTTGATTGTGAAGCTAACGAGTAGCATTTTAACCTGCACTTCCTGATTATCTTTTTAGTTTGGGTTTAGTGTTCAACAAATCTACATGAAAACCTTATCCCGACCCAGGTGGGACTCGAACCCACAATCCCCAGCTCCGAAGACTGGTGCCTTATCCATTAGGCCACTGGGTCACATCTTCCAGTAATGTACCAGAAATAAATGGTGTCTGATTTTCGCGCTGCAGAAGGAGGAAGTTGTCATTTAAGCTGAAATCTCGTTGTAGCTCTGACAAACCGTTTAGCACATTGTTAAAAGCCGCATGCACTAGTTTTCGGACATGTTTAGTGACACTGGGGTAGACAGCACCAGCACAGCCAATCAGAGCACAGCTTTCAGTGCTTACTTCCTGGTTAATAAGAATAAGAATACTTTATTATTAGCTGCAGAGAGCACACAGAGGTCTCATTTTGTCCCAGAGTGCTGCTTTTACAATGCAGTTTAGCTTTAAGACACAGTAATGACTCCGCACATCTCAGGAAAAGTTTAAAGTTTAGCCTGTGTAATCAAGTTTATTTCAGTGGCAGTTCAGAACAATATCCAAATTCTGACTTCCCAAAGATTATTTTCAGGTATTAAGTACATGTTTTTTCAATTCAGTATTTTTACTTATCACGTTTTCCTCCAGGTGGGACCCAAGCCCACAATCCCCAGCATCTTCTTTAGATTCATTTTGATTATTTCAGTCCTGGAATTGTTAAACTTTGAAGCTACAGCTGTTGTTTTAGCCTCATTGAAACGTCTTCACACATCGGTGCACGAGAACATATTAGAGTTTCTGTGGTTCAGCTCAACTAAACATAAGGTAAAGCAAAAAAATATGTTTTAAATGGTAACAACGTAAGGATTTTGTAGTGTTTTGTAGAGTAAGAGCAGATAAACTGAGCCTAAAAATAGCTGTTAACTTTAAAACTACCCCTTGATGACTTCATAAGGTGGAAGAGAACATTTTTGGGGATTTTTTAGACAATTTAATAATTCAGGATTACTCAAACATGTGTGAATGAAACAAAACACGACATATAACATGTTTTAAAACTCAAAAGTCATTTTTGCGTCATATAGGAGCTTTACAGACTTCATTTGTGTTGTTTTGACCTGGATATTTAAGTTCCTGCTGCTGCGTCTCTTTGCCCTTGTAGGTGGTGTTTCTAATTGATCGGCGGAGATTGGGACTAACCTTTTCCTCTTCGGCGTGCAGATGAGCGCGGCCAGATTAGACGCGCAAAAGTAGGCGGAGACAGCCGTGATGGATGGACCCCTTTAAAACGCAACTGATACGCTCCCAACCGTTATGTAAACAAGCTCCAGAATATTTTTAACACTTTACAATGCCACTTTTGCATCCCGGATTGAATTTGGGGCATTTTTTTTGTAAGGAAAACACAATAATTAAGTGTAAAAATGCGTTAAACGTGGGGGGAAAGGTGGTAAGGAGGTCCCAGTGACTTCTGGACCCATGGAAATGCTAAAGGTGATAAGCGGAACCATTATCCGGCCGATCGATGCAGAGGGGACGGTGATTAATGTCGCACCAGCCCTGTTTCCCGGAGCCAGGCCACAGGGACCACAGCTGTCCAAACCCAAGCTCATAATAATATTTATGGAGCGGACGATTACTGTTACTGTGTGAGGGGGAGAACGGTGAAGTCTTTATTGATGAAGCCTTAGCTATGTTTTTCTAATTAAATTTAAACTTAAACTTACACAAAATAGCGCAAAGATGATTATGTTTAAGCTATAATACAGTGTTTAAATTGCAGATCCTGTTAAAGTTTTCCTGAATGCTGTTTTTTCTGTGCTGTATTCACATGGAATGACCAAAAGACTGTATAAAGAAGTCGATTACATGAGTGTAGCGTCACCCGTAGCTTGTCGAGGCTAGCAGTTATAGCGGCGAATTTGGAGCCGAGATCCATATTTGGAATTCCATCCGCGAGTATCATAGCAACCAAATAGCCAATCCAGAGTGCGGCTGCTGAAGGTACCGCTTCTTCCCACCCGCACCATTTTTTTAGCTTAGCAACGCTGTCAATCAAACCTGTTGCTAACGCTAGCTGGAGCGATTCGTCTGTTATTACTGTTTATATCTTGATTTACGGACACAATCGTGAAAAAAAAAATGACCAGGATCATGTAGATTGGGTTACTACGAACATTTGTGAGTCGATGGAACCGGATGTGCGCTAGCTAGCGGGTTAGCTAAGTCCATTTATAAATACAGTCTATGGATGGGACAAGATTGGGCCTTAAGATCGAACAAGACCAAATTTCTACAAAATTGTACATGTGTATAAAATGATCTCGTGAGATAAGTTTTCCATGTTTACATTTACATTGAGCATTAAAAGAGTGAAGTACCGGTGAGATATATTCCTTGAGACGCTGTAGTTCCAATAACAATATCATTAAATACAGTAAATAAGAACTGGTGAGGCCAAAATTCTGAAATGAATCACACAAGTTACTCAGTATAAATTTTTGTCAAAATCTTGTCTCGTCCTCGTGAACCTAATCTCGTGTCTCGACTTCTTTTGTGGGAATTTTGTCTTGCTTGTTTGAAAGGAACAGTAGAATCAAGTGTGACCAAATAGTTCACCAATGACATGCACAAAAGGCTTCAAATCGCAAGAGAATTCACCGTCCTCATCCCTGGTTAGGCTTTCAATAATTAACCGATTCACTTACACGAGCGCTAACCACGATTGTCTTTTTGAATGGCTTTGTACATTACTGTTGTGGGAATGTATCGACAACAATTACTGTGTGCACTTGGGCTTTTTATGTTTGTTATAAGGTAGAAAATCCTGTAATGTAAGTGTTTCAAATACCTAGTTTCTCTTGTTCTGTTGGGAGACTTTGGCTTCATCACAAATACTGTATAATGTTGTTGAAGAGTTTGATCAAACCTCAATAAAGTGGATCACGACCCAGATGGGACTCGAACCCACAATCCCCAGCTCCGGAGGCTGATGCCTTATCCATTAGGCCACTGGGTCACGAAATTGTGTAGTTCTTCAAAGGAACACATCTTTTTCTGTTGGTACTTTTAGCCACGCTATATTGTCCCGTCAAAAACATACTTGAAGTTGTATTTGTTTCACGGTTGTTTCATTAATCCTGTTACGAGACCATCTTTTCCAAGCCTCAGAAATCACTCCATTTTAATTTTCCCCAGAGAGTTGGATGTAACAAAAAAGTGTACATCTTGAGCGCAAAGCAAAGTTTCAGTTTATTAGTGACACACACACACTCACACAGTACAGCATGTTGTGATTTTGTATGTACCTTCCAGCAACAACTTAAAACGCAACAAACACACAGCGGAGTGAGTTGGATTCACAGTCTTATGGCCTCGGGGTAGAACATCCTCCTCATCCTCTCAGTTTTAGCTCTGAGAAGACGATAGCGCCTCCTGATGGCCGCAGGGAGAACAGTATGTGGTCAAGGTGACTGGTGTCGCGCACAATTCTTTGGACTCTGCGTCGGCATCATTGGGTGTAGATGTTCTCCAGATGAAGCAGGGCTGGTCTGAGGATCTTCTAAACCGAGCGTTGCACCCCATCCACGAAGCTGTCCATGCTAAAGTGCAAGAAAGAATTTTTTTAAGCTAATTATAAAGCGGCAAACCAACGTTTTTTGTACTATTTTTCACTTTCATACATTTCATTCATTGGTTAAAGGTCCTATATCGTGCAAAACTGATTTTTGAACTTTTAGTGATGTTGGAACGTTGTTAACTCATCAAAAACAGACCTGGAGTTGTGTTTTGCTTCATTCACACGTTTGAGTCACCCTTTATTATTAGTCTGTCCACATCTCCAAAGCTCAAAACGCTCTGTTCCACCTTGTGATGTCATGAAGCGATAGTTTTCAAGTTAAGAGCTACCTTTTTCACTTTAGTTGAGTAGAGATTGGAAATTCTAGAGCTGAAATCATCCAAATGATTGTAGTGAAGGTGTACGGAGTTTAGAAACACAGTAGAGCAAGTGTGAATGAAACAAAACACAACTCCAGGTCTGTTTGTGATGAGGAAACGATATTATAACATAGATTTTTAAAATAGCGTAAAACAGGCTCTTTAAACTTCAATCAGAGCTCGTATTACATAACTAATCCTATTGAATCAACCGTCTCTCACTGTCTTCCACGCAACTCTTATTTACAAGATTACAAGTGCTCTCCAGTTGTTAGCATGCACACTCCTCCACCGAGAGAAGAAGGGAAATTACCCGCTAACGCTAATGGACCACCAGGCGCTAATATCTAAATCCCCGATCTGGTTTTTAACGGCTGCAAAACACGGAGTCAACTTGAGACTTTGAAGATACTGTGCTCTCTGCTTTCTTAAGCCAGGAAAAAAGAAGACAGAATGTTTTGATTTTTGTTAGGGGGACTGGGAAATCAAAAGGTGTAATGTGAAATTTTGCGCTAGTTGAATTTAGCTGAGATCAATTTAAAATATTACAAATTATACGAAAAATTATCGTGTTGTTCCTTTGTTGTATTAAGTCCTATAAATTTATTTCACATTTTATTCTGAAAAGGACAAAAGAACACTACAGTTTAGCTTGAAGTGTGATTTTGGTTTGTTTTTTTATCTATAGAACAAAAAACATGCACAATTTTAAAAGAACATTTTTGGGGGGAAAAATCTGGGAAATTTTTTACAGTAAATAAAAAAAATAAATAAATAAATTACAAAACAATTCGATACATTTTAAAAGGCAAAGTGTTGAATGAGAACCATAAGGAAGTAACTGCCAGGAACAAACAATTTCATCCAATCAGAGACGTTGTTGGTTGAAAATGCGGAAGCTCATCTGACATCATATTGGAGTGACAAAAGAGAATACTGTTCAAAATTGTGTAAAACTATGTCAAGTTTTAACAATTGTATTTATTTTCATGTAAATGTACTAGTATTTTTCAAGATTCAAGAATAACTTTACTGTCGTACCATTTTGCTACATGATTACGCCCCCTCTAGGAATCACATATTCATTTCCTTGTAAGTATACATAGAGCTAGCGAAGGTGCTAGCTCTCATTAGCATTCATAATGACTTAATGACCAATCAGATATGGTCCACTGCAGAAACAAGCTGTAGGAATCAATTAGGTTAGCACTAAAACATGATCCCTCCATGACTGGCCAATCACAGAGCGGGATTGATCCAGCTGGGAATTATGATTTGGCGGAGGGAATAGAAGAGTTTCATGCTTGTCAATGGTACAAGCTATCTTCTAATTAAAGAACAATGGGCCTCATACATGAAGCGTTCTTACCAACACATACTGTCGTACTGAGGATCTTCTTTACCAACATTTTTGACATTCACAAAACTTTTTTTAACTGAAAATGTTCTTCTGGAAGAATTAAACCTACGAACAGTCACAAGTAGTCAGAAATTCAGCAGTTTTAGAATATTATTACTCTGATAATGCAAACAAAAATTCAAATTCCTGTATGATTGTAAGTTGTATGTTATCTTAAATAATTTCTTTTAAAAATATTACAGTTTTCCAATAACAGGAGTTTTATAGAGCATGTGGTCTATTTGGTCTAACAGACGTCATACAGTCTGCTGATCAGCCTCAGTTTGTCCCAGCCCAGTGCTCTCCATATGGACCACGGTTACACCCCTGTGCTTCAGGCCAATGGACCACACATTTTAAACATCTGACAACTTCCCAAATCTTCCTTAAGCTACATTTTTAGATATTCCATAAGATTGGAGTTTTGATTACATAACAAATCCCACTGAACCAACCTTTGCACACAGTTCTTCTTTACAAGATGTGCTCTCCAGTTCCTGCTGTGCACAGTAGAGAATGATACTCTCAGAAGTTGGTTTAAAACCTCATATCAATCAAGATCTACAATTGTTATTCTGCAAATTACTTGGATTCATAAATAATAATCACGTTGTGCATTTTTTGTTTATTCCAGACTCTGTGGTTAGGTAATAAGCTCCTCCAGCCACCTCCAACACTCGCGCAAACGTCAGCTTCAGACAATGTGGGTGAAGTGTCTCGAACGCCTTATTTTTTCTCAACGATGTTATGCCACTTTGCACCAATGGCTAAGCTAGAAATGTTAAATTTTTGACTATGTGCTTTTACAGGCGAAGGTTAAGATTAGGTTTAAGAACATATATTTCGCTTATGGACAGGTATGAGAACCATGTCTTGGCAGAAAACCGGCAAGAATTATCCCATCCAAGAGCTACCCTGACACAACCCTGCTTCAGAGATCAAACGGGATCAGGAATTGACAAGGCGGTATTAGCCTTCACACAGTCCGGATCTTAACCCCACTGAGAGCACATTGACAGAAACTTGGTCGCTGAAATGATTAGAGAGGGTCTAATCATGTATGGACTTTAAAAACACAAAAGTGACACAGATGTAGTGTCTAAACATGCCCTACATATATATCACAACAAAAACCCTTCTCAACATGATACCGTTCTTCACCACAGCGTAACCTCCTCATCCCGGTATTCCAAAAGTGCCTTCTTTGCACTATCCCAGTTAATCAAGTCTTTCTACAATGGAACTCAGCGTGAAGCATATGTAAATAATGCATTAATAACCACCACGATCACCCTCCCCTCACCCCCAGGCAGACAGGGGCTCACGGGGGAAGGCTGCATTTCTCCCCGGGATAGCTCCGTGTGGAAAAGTGCTCACATCCGCACTCTTCTTCCCAAATCCAGGAGGAGGGGAGGACCGGGAGGAGTTCACGGGACGTTCAGATGAAAGTGCACTTCGGAAGGCCTTGGTCAAAATAGTGTCCAGTCAGGCAGATATTATAATGTAGAAGTGTACACGTGGGATCATAACATGGTTTCGGGGAACTGCATGTACTCTGCTTTTACAGTTTTAAAAAAGTACTACAACCATAACTATTGCCAGTGTCTAAAAGTGGAACATTAAATTATCTTTTTTTTTACTACTACTACTAAACTTATCTTCTGTCCCTAGTTGTTGTTTTTCTTTTTTGGCAAACTAGGTAAATTTGCAGCTTTCTAGTTAAAAATGTCTAATTTAAGTGTGTGGTGCCTTAACCGCAATTTCAAGTACTACATGACATCACGTAAGACTGCCCTGATTACAGCCAGATGTTTCTGACTACAAATGCCTTCTGCACGGGTGAAGTTTAAAGTGTGGATACCCTTTAGACCAATCACAGTGCTCCTAATACCCCCTAGACCCCGCCCCTCTTCCCTCTCACTCTTCTTTTTAGTCCACCAGGTTTAGCAGCCCTGTTGGATATGTGGTTGTGGGCGGAGTTTGGGTGTTTATTGCCACTTTAGCCTGCATTTACTGGGGTTTAGATAGCGCCCATTCATACTAGAGCGAGTCCTTTTAGGTTTAGACCAACTGGATTTCACCGACTGGAACTGGCAACCCAAATGTGAGACTCACGTGAGGCTCGTTCTGCTTTCTGATTGGATACTTGTCTTGAGACCCAAAACACCAAATTATCATTTTTCATTTCATTTTTGTAATTAAGAATAAATCAGCATTACTGTTGTTATCAGTAAAAACTACACTTACCTGTTTACATGTTGACCTGTTCACTTTTATGGAATTTAAAACCAAAATCCAATGAGTATGAGGTGGACAGTAGAACAGAATTGGTTGAATATGGTTGCATTTTTAAACCCACAGTACGTAACATTTTAGCCACATAAAATAATGCTGAATTGCACTGTAAAACTTGCAGTCTTGAGGGGGCTTGCATCTCCACAAACCTGTTATTTGGCCTCCTCCTGTTTGTTTCCATGGAAATGTTGCTCCTTGTGTATAATGTTCAACAGTCTGACATGAAATTAATCTATCATCAAAAAGTTACACAGTGTGGCTTTAAGTGTAGTGGAATTATTTAACTTAACTTAACCCAGATGGGACTCAAACCCACAGTCCCTTTTACGTGTTACTTCCTCCTTTGTAACTGTCAATCAAAGAGCACTCTCATGTATTGGAGTAGTCGTATAGAACGGTTCAATAAGGAGATGTATTTTTTATTTGCTCCTGTATGTGTACTTTTACTTAAGTAACACAACTGAGTACTTCTTCCACCACCACAATATTGTCCAAATGTGCAGGCCGGTCATTGGCTGCCCACATCACTGCGAATTTCAAAATGGATCCCAGATTTGCGCTGACAGACCGCAAACATTCTCTACAACTCCAACCTTATTTCCCCTCAAATTCCTTCAAACCCAATCTTCAAACCGTCCCAACACTTCTGTCATCACTTTATACTTGTTCCGTAACATTTATTTTTACCCTACAGCCACGATATCTTATTCCTCCATTTGAATGACAACATCTGGTCTTATAGAATACAGGGGATTATCTTTGCCAAATTTTCGGTGTCCGTAGCCCCCCTTTACAAGCCCACCCCCCTGTGCCGATGTTAAGGCCTTTTAATGACTGGATGTCCTCCCGTTTGCCAAGTTCCCGTGTAATTGGTTGATGGTCAGCCAGAGCCAGGGGGAGGTAAGGAGGGGGTAAGGGGCTAGGGGCAGTTGGCAGTGACGCTCGGGTGTTGGCGTGGAGAGATGGAGGGATGGAGGGATGGAGCAGGAATAGCTGTGGAACTGTGGAGAGAAAGAGAGACGGGGAGGCAATGCAATACTATATAGTGAATGTAATGCAATACTATAAAGTGAATTGGATTTTTTTTAATCAATAAAATACTGCAAACTTTCCTTTACATTACGTTCTGGTTAAGGTGCAAATGTGTAGTATAAATTTCCTCAGTGCTGTTATATTTGTTACTTAGAATCCATCTAACAGCTTAAATAATGCAGTTTCACAGTGACCCAGGTGGGACTTGAACCCACAATCCCCAGCTCCGGAGGCTGGTGCCTTATCCATTAGGCCACTGGGCCCTTGGAAGCAGCGTTGCTAATGTCTGTGTAACCTCTCAGTCGTCCACGTCTGATCCACAGCAGAAGAAATTAAAATCTGTGAACTGGACAAATCGTTGTAGGAGTGAAGACATGAGGGGATAACTACACTGAAACTGTTAACAGCTTATGTCACCAGATTCAGCCTTAACGACCCTATTCAACCTTTAATGGCCCTGCTATTGTTCTCTTTGTTTCTGTTTGTTTTGGGTCTGAGGATGGAATCATAGATCTGTGAGAGATTAGGTCTCACGCCCTCATTCCTGTTTGAGGAAGCATTGTCAGTCCTTCCTTGGATGAGCAGCGAAACGTCTTTGTCCACAACGATTTGTCCAGTTGACAGATTTAAATTTTGTCTTTTGCAACGTCGCTAATCCAGATCCACAACAAGTACCTGTGCGCAAGACACTTCTGCAACTCAATCTTAATATGGTTAGTGTAAGTTAAACAACACATTATACATTATTTGTACAGCTTTTGGCATTTAAACACACTCCTGAATACCTTTGTTTTGGTATTTCATGTTTTAGAACCTAAAATAATGCCTTTACTTTATGTTGCTTCAGTCCGCATTGCCCCACCTGGATTGGGTGTTAGCACACCATCTACTTAGCAGCAGTGGGAATTAACCAGGGGGAAAAATAATGCTAGCTATTTAAGTAACATGGCAGAAATTAGATCAGATCATAGTGATTTTGGTAATAATTTCTGGGTTTAAACTTCACAGGACTTCTACCTATGACTTCACAATCTGGGGCAAATTGAAACCGATTTCCGTAAAACACAACTCCAGGTGTAAATTTCACGTTTGTACTATGTGTCTCCTTTAATGCTACTATTTCTTAAGTCCTAAGATCTAAACTAAGCAAGCGTGCACAAAAATCACCCTCATTCCATCACCTGTCTTTCCTTTTCCACACTAGCTTCATATTATTAACCCCGGCCCTCCCCTGCTTTTGTCTTTAGCACAAAGATATCCCGGAGACCGCTCAGAGCCGCGGGGCCGGAGATGTATGGTAATGTCCTGTCCGAACGGCGCTCCACGGAACGCCACGGCAAACAAAACGAGAGAGAGGAGGTAAGGGGATCCATCAATCAATGCACAATTACCCCCTCTGCTAATCAGCTGTCCCCGGCCCGCGCGCACTGCCCCCTTTGTAATCCCGTTGGCAGCATCAATTAAATTCTTAAGGTTAGTCTATTGAATTTCGCAGATAGTAGGGAATAGGAGGGGAAATAGGGGGGCGAGGGGGAAGGACAAACGGGGGTGGTCCGAAAGATCGTGCCACTTATATGAACAGTGGGTTTGGGTTGGCGCTACATACTGTATATATAAATGGACGTAGCTAAACTGCTAACCGAGGCGCTTCCGACTCCATCCACTCTGGCTCCAATTCACTTTACATTGCAAAACTGTCGCTCATTTTTCCGTAACTGCTGCTGTCAAACTTGTCATTTTGGTCTTAACATGTTCGTATTAACCCGCTCTACGTGATCCTGGTGTTTTTTCGCGATTGTGTCCGTAACTCAAGATATGAACATTAATAGGATACAAATCAGGTGTCTTCTTTCCCTGAGGTTACTCCCGCTCACGTTAGCAACAGGTTTGATTGACTCCTTGCTAAACCAGCAGTGCAGCGAGAAGGAGCGTTACCTTCAACATCCTCGCTCTGGATTGGCTCTTTGGTTGCTATCCACTTCTTTATACAGTCTAAAGCGTTAACCTGATGTTATGTACAGTTGTCCCTCACTATATCACTTTTTACCTTTCGTGGCCTCACTGTTTTGCTGATTTTTTTAGTCCAATTTTACATGCTTTTTTGCATCGTATGAAAGCGCATTGTGTTCTGCGTCCTGATTGGCTAAGGGACTGTAGACCATTGTCCATCAGTCTCCTCTGTGCCGTGTCTCCTGTACAGTACAGAATGTGTTCAGACAAATTTACATAAACGTGGGTGTGACTCTGAAGTGCTGTATGTTTGCAAGTTTTCTCCTCGACAAAACCCAAAATGTCGATGAAACGTTCTGCACTGACAAAGGCGCCTACGAAGGTTTGAACTTTGAGAGAGTTTAAACGAGAGAGAAATGTGAGAAAATGTTAATGCCTGTGTGAGAAAAGTGTATAAAGTGTGTGGTGAGGGGTTTTACAGACAAAAACATATAGAATAACTGTAAAAATCGTAACGCTGATACTTCGCGGATTTCGCCTATTGTGGATTCTTTTTAAAACATAACCCCTGCGATAAACGAGGGACCACTGTATTGAAAAAGCACGAGAGTAACGGTTAAAATCTCATTAATGCAAGTTGAGTGTGCGTAGTTTTGAGGAGAATGGACTTTAGAAACACAGAAGAGCACTTTTATGGACTACCACCTGATGACATCATGCAGTGCGACCAAGCATTTGGACGGAAACCTCCTCAACGAGACAAAATTCACATAACACAACGCAACTCCAGGCAGATTTTAGATGACGAAACAGCTTTTTTACAAGACTAAAGTACATTTCATCGAATAGTACAGTATGAAACCTTTAAGTGCGAACAGATCCAAGGTGAGTCCGGGTGTCCTCTTCCCCAGCTCGAGCGCTTCTCCCTGGGCAAAGTCAGCACAAAGCCAGGGCTGAAACAAAAGGTGCTCCAGCTTTGATCGGCCTGTAATGACCTGAGAGGAGGCATCATTATATTCTTCTTTCCCCCCTCCCCGGCTCACATCTGCTGACCATACTAATCACCAACACAGATCGATACATTATTTAATCCCTTCACAGAACACACAGCCCCAGTCTAACGAGTCTGCTCACCGCAATGGGGCATCACTGGGTTTGTGGGTAGAATGGAACTTTAAAGCGCTCATATTACGCTGTTTTCTGATCTATGTTGTTACGTAAAGCTGTTTCCTCATCGCAAACAGACCTGGAGTTGTGTTTTGTTTGATTCGCACATGTTTAACTCTCAAACCCTGCGTATTTAAGCCGAGTTCTTCTCTCTCAGTCCTGGAATCGCCAATCGTTACTGAACTATAGGTAAACGATAGCTGTCGACTTGAAAACTACCACTTCGTGACATCACAAGGTGGAGAATTTTGAGCTTTGGAGATGTGGACAGACTAATAATAAAGGGTTACTCAAACGAAAGACAAATCCAGGTATGTTTTTGATGACGTAACAGTATTATAACATGTCTTAAAGTTCACAACAGTCAATTTTACGTAATATAGGACCTTTAATGTTAATCTATGGACATGCTAAGAACTGTGTACAAACAAAACGACTTTGTATCTCGCCGAAAAATCACTGTTTTTGATTAGGTCTATTTTTGAAAATGAAAATGTAATCGAATATATTTTAACACGATTTTGGCGCCTTCGGAAATGGACAACAGGCCCCAACAAGAAGCTACTTTGCACCGCTTTTTTTTTTAAAGATTTCTGAGAGTAAACGTTGTGGTCGTGCGTCCTGGCATGGCTTCAGTTGATGAAAGACCAAAACAAAAAAGAAAAAAAATGAAAAAGAAAAAAGGGGGAAAAAAAAAATCCTCTCCTCCGTCAGAGCTGCTGGTTGCTTGCCGGAGCGTGAACAGGCAGATTTTCCGGTAGCACAAGCCTGAGATGGGCTGCTGCATCTGGGTAAGCTTCCCTGCCGCGTGCCCCCCCTCCCATCCACCCATCCACCCCTCCACCTCCGTCTTCATCTGGCCGCCCCAGGACGGTGGGCACCGCGGGGGGAGCAGGGGAGGGACAGTGATGGAGAGCAGACACAAGAAAGAAAAAAATAAAGGAAAGAAGATGAGGATGGAGGTGTGGTGGGCAGTGGCTGGGGTCCACTGAGGTGAACCAAGAACACTGTAAAACACAATGACTTATGAAAATCTCTGCCTTATTCTTAATGTGCTTCTTTGCGCTCATTTTTGTCCATGGAGGTGTTGTTTTCACCCCAGTTCCGCAACACAAAACATTTTATTTAAAGGGCCCATATGACGCTATTTTCTGATCTATATTATAATGTTGTTTCCTCATCACAAACAGATCTGGAGTTGTGTTTTGTTTCATTCACACATGTTTAACACACAAACCCTCCATATTTAGGCTAAGTTTTTCTCTCAAACTGAAAACTGAAAACACTCAGTTCCACCTTGTGATGTCATGTGTTAATACAGGAAGTGCTCCACTGTGTTTGTAAACTCCATTCACCTTCACTAGAATCATTTGGATAATTTCAGCTGTGAAATAGCCAGTTTCTATTCAACAAAAGGTAAAAGATAGATGTTAAGTACCGCTGCATGACATCACAAGGTGGAAAACAGGATTTTGAGCTTTAGAGATTAATAATAAAGGGTTACTCAAACATGTGTGAATGAAACTAAACACAACTCCAGCTCACAAGAGTCAATTTTGTGCAAGATAGAGCCTTTAACTGGTTTTCTACTACTATTTACTTGATTTTCTTGCTTTAAATATCATGTAGAAACTAAATATTTAGCAGAGTTGCAGACTTTTGTATTTCTTATTAGATGTGTTTTAACGCACAAACCCTGCATATTTAGGCTGAGTTCTTCTCTCAACCTGAAAACACTCTGTTCCACCTTGTGATGTCATGTGGTAATACAGGAAGTGCTCCACTGTGAAAACTCTATACTCCTTCACTAGAATCATTTAGATGATTTCAGCTTTAGGATTTCCAGTCTCTACTAAACTAAAGTTAAAATGTAGTTCTTAACTTGAAAACTACCACATGGAGACAGACTAATAACAAAGGGTTACTAAAACACACGTGAATGAAACAAAACACAACTCCAGGTATGTAGTTGACGAGGTAAAAACAATATAACATGACTTAAAGCTCACAAGAGTTAACTTTGCGAAATATAGGACCTTTAAAGTTCTTAAATATTCTCTGTGAGACCTGGTTTTGTCCTGGCAATGCAAAGTTCATGTATTCTATGAGATAAAGTGTGTCAAACAATCATATTTATTTTGGACGGTTCAACCACAATCGCTAATGTAGCACAACCACTAACGTGTCTCTAGAATGTGTAGACCTTCTTTTACTTGTTGATTCTGCAGAAAATGTAGCTGTTTTTGAGTTTTCTGTGTAACTATTTTCTGTCTGTTTTACTCTTAAGCCGCCATATTTGTTTTGACCCAAACAAACCATGTGACTCTCTGATTGGTTTATCCACCTGTCAGAAATCATGGAGACGTGATACAGTTCCAAACCCACACGTCTCTGTAAAGTGTGTAAAAAGTGTGTAAAAAGTGTGTGAAAAGTGTGTAAAAAGTGTGTAAAATGTGACTAAAGCAAATGTGTTGTTAATTATTAAATACACAAAGAAAATACAAACAAAATGCGTGAGTTCCATGGAAATGTTTCATCGACATTGTGAGTTTTGTCGGGGAGAAAACTTGCAAACATACAGCACTTCAGAGTCACACTGCGTTCAAACATTTATGTAAAATTGGCACGGGGGGATTGATTTGATTGACAGTGGTCTACAGTCCCTTAGCCAATCAGAACGCAGAACACAATGCACGTTCAAACAATGTAAAAAAGTGTGCCGCGTTATAGTGAGGGACAACTGTACTTTGCCATGAAATATCTAAAATATAAATACACAAATTTTGAACGTGGTATTAAAAAATGTTGACTAAACCCAAAAACCTACTGTACTGCGACATAATTAAACATTTTAACACAGTCCATTTTGGCCCATAGACTGTTATGATGTCACCCGAACCCCAGGAGTATCTCAAACGGTTGTTAGCTGGTGTGTGGCGGTAGCAGCAGTAGAAGTAGCAGTAGTAGTAGTAGTAGTAGCGATGGTAGTGGGGTACAGAGGAGAGAGAAGAGGAGGGGAATGGGGGGGGGGGGGGTGTAGAATGATTGCTCGCGGCTCATTTCTCCACACATGAGCCCATCTGCACGGCGCCCGGGGAGGCAGCGCTGCGTCTGGAATGGAGGAGACACCGCCAGCTCCACGGGAAGCCAGAATGCAATCCCGGGAATCCAGCGCGCGCCCATTATCCTGCCAGAAAACCCTTTTAAGAACGCTATTTTTTTCCCACTACTCCCCTGCTCGCCCCCCTCGTCCCCCGCTGCCGATGTTGTGTTGATTTACTTTGGGTTCGATCATGACTTAAGTTGACCAAAAAGGAGCTCGGAACGAAGTAGACAGTACGGAATCTTGTAAGCGTGTTGCGTACTGGGATCGTACTTGTAAAGAATCGGCTAAATTAGGATTTTTCGATCAAGTGTGGAAAAATCCCTTGTCGCGTGGTTCCAGTCTCGTCGCAGTGTGCGCCCAAATCTAATAATGTTTTTGATAATTTGCCATGAAACTTCCAAAAGTATCATATTATTAGTTGTTTAAAGTACAAAAATAGCGCAAACATAGGAAGCAGAATTTAGCTTTAAAGGGCCTGTACACAATATTCTGGATTTCAGTATTGAATTAATATCATTTTAAAAAATTATATTTGTTTGGACATGTTTACCTCGTATTTGGGAACAACTTAAAGCTCACAAGAGAGAATTTTCCATCTCCATGAAGAATATTCCTCAGTGTTCTTTTTCCATGGAATTATGCAGGTATAAAGTTACATAACTTACCTTTATCTGCACAGTCAGTTCTTGCCTTAGACACAGTCGCCTTGGGATAAACTGACAGAAGAGAGGCAACTCCGACCAATACCAGTCACTCACGCACCACGGTCATTCATAGTCAAGACGGGGGAAGTGTCTTGCTCAAGGACACAACAACAGTACGCTGGTTGGAGCTGGAGGTCGAGCTGCAAACTTGTTCTCAGCAGACCCAAATCGTTGACGTCTTGGCTTTGTTTTGCTAACTGTGTCCGTTCAAATATCTAGTCGTTGGTGCCATTTTAAGAAGTCGTCTATTTTCTAGCTCATGCATAAGGTCGATGAAGTGTCTTGCTCATGGGCACAACAACAGTATGCTAGTTTGAGCTACCCAAATGAGTGCAGTCTTTCTTAGCTTTGACTTGGTATATGTGTCCATTAAAATGCTAGTTGCTGGTGCCAGTTTTGTCCGTTTTCTATCTCATGAGGCAGTGAAGTGTCTTGCTGAAGGGCGCGACGATCAATTTTCCAACTGCTCTGGGCTCTCAAAGTTGTGAAAAGTTGGTTGGAGGTGGCATCAATCTACCATCCTAAAATTTTGTTCTCAGTTATTAATTCTGTTCATTCTTTGTTCATTCTTTACTATGTCTCCAATAATGCCTAGCTGTTGGTGCCGTTTTAAGAGGGTCAAAAGGTCGGTGGAGTGTGTTGCTCAAGGACACAACAACACTATGCTAGTTGGCGCTACCTAAATCAATGCAATCTTAGCTAGCTTTGATTTTACTAAATGTGTTCGTCAAAACATTTAGTAGTTGGTGCCATTTTTAAGAAGGTCAAAACATCGGGGAAGTGTCTTGCTCAAGGACACAACAACATTATGCTAGTTGAAGCTACCTACATTAACGCAGTCTTTGCTAGCTTTGATTTTGCTACATGTGTCCATTCAAATATCTACCTGTTGGTGAAGGTCAAAATTTTTAGCTGGCTTTCCATCTACTAAATGTGTCCGTTCAAATATCTAGTTGTTGGTGCCATTTTAAGAAGGTCAAAAGGTCAGTGAAGTGTCTTGCTCAAGCACACAACAACATTATGCTAGTTGAATGCAACACTGTGTTTGCTAACTTTGAATTTACTACACATGTCCCTTTAATTATCAAGCTGTTGGTGCCGTTTTAAGAGGGACAAAAGGTTGGAGAAATGTCTTGCTCAAGGACACAACCGTATGCTAGTTGGAGCTACCTAAATCAACTTAAATCAATCTTTGCTAGCTTTGATTTTGCTGCACGTGTCCATTCAAATATCTCGCTGTTGGTGCAATTTTAAGGGGGACAAAAGGTCGGTGAAGTGTCTTGCTCAAGGACACATCTACAGTACGCTAATTGCAGCTACCTAACTCATTGCAATCTTAGCGAGCTTTGATTTTACTAAATGTGTTCGTCCAAACATCTAGTAGTTGGTGTCATTTTAAGAGGGTGAAAAGGTCGGTGAAGTGTCTTGCTCAAGGACACAACAAAACTATGCTAGTTGAACGCAATGCAGTCGTTGCTAGCTTTGAATTTACTACACTTGTCCATTAAAATATCTTGTTATTGGTGCTATTTTAAGAGGGTCAAAAGATCGGTGAAGTGTCTTGCTCAAGGACACAACAACAGTACGCTAGTTGGAGCTACCTAAATCAACGCAGTCTTTGCTAGCTTTGCTTTTGCTACACATGTCCATTCAATATCTAGCTGTTGGTTCTATTTTAAGAGGGTCAGAAGATCGGTAAAGTGTCTTGCTCAAGGACACAGCAACAGTACGCTACTTGCAGCTACCTAAATTAATGCATTCTTAGCTAGCTTTCAATTTACCAAATGTGTCCATTCAAATATCCAGTTGTTAGCGCCATTTTAAGAGGGGCAAAGTGTCTTGCTCAAGGACACAACAACAGTACTCTAGTTGCAGTTACCCAAATCAACGCAGTCTTTGCTAGCTTTGATTTTGCCCCACGTGTCCATTCAAATATCTTGTTGTCTGTGGCATTTTTTAAGAGGGTCAAAAAAAAAAGTTGTCTATTTTCTCACTCGGGGGTGAGTTTTGAGTCTATTTGTGGAGGGTGGAGGGTGGTTGATGTAGGGGGGCTGACAACAGATGTGCCCCCCCCTCCCCTTCCGAGTCCCGCGCCCTGCCTTGCCTCGCCTTGTTTGATGGTGACAGTGGAGCGTAGCATGTAGCCCGAGGTGCTAACAGTAAATATTACAATACGGCAAGATGCTCAGTGCAAACAGCATCGCGCGCTCCCTGCCACTCAATTTCTCCTGCTCCTACCCCCGTGGTGCTGCCGCTTGGATGGAGGCAAGCCAGTGGAAAATACACTTTTTAGATTTTTTTGGGTGCATTTCTAGTGTTTTTGATCGTTTCTAACCCCATTTTTATATACAGAAAAAAATATTGACACTTTTAAGATCAATTTGTCTTAATCAAGGCCCTGTATCTGTTTTTTATTTGAGTTATTTTTGTCCTGAACAGATACATTGCAGGTCAAAATATGTCCGTCGTGTACCGCTGCGTGTAATTATAAAGCGTTTCACTGTCCAGAAATCAGGAAGTGCGTGGTTTGGATTCTAGTTGTTGTTAGGTTTACCGTGAAGGCAAACTTTACTTTCGTTTCTGAAAGTTGCGGAAAGTGCTTATAAACTCATCTTGGTGAACCTCGGAATGAGTAAGGTTAGTGAGGACTAACTTTGGACCACTGCAACCAGTTTTAAATTAACAAGTTTTGTTTTTTTTTCACGTTTTAAGATGGTGAAAATCAGGTACAGCGCCTTTCAGTGTAGCAGTCACAAAATGCAATTACAATGTTCATCAGAAAAATCCCAAACGTTTTCAAAATCGCTCGCCAAACCTTATATTTATTTATTTTTTTAGCGCAGGCTTAAGCACATCATCAATTCCAATTGATCACCTCCCGGCTGACCGTTCACTGTGATGGAGCAGAGGTGGAGCGTGCTTGGCGAGGATTGGGTACAAAATGGCCCCCGCATACTAAAGAGCAGCACGCACCAATAGCGTAAGGCGATGGCGGTCATGTGATCTCGTGCTTATCCGCTGACAAATGACAGGTCAAGTCGGGCGGCGCTCCTGGACGCATCCTTCAGCGACCTGTCAGAAAAAACCCTTAACCCCCCTCGATCCCCCAACGACCTGACCAATAATCATCAAGCCTAGACGCCTTTCTTAAACCTATATGAAAAAATACACAATGGTTTCCAATTCAGTCAGTTTTGTTTGTTGTTGTTGTTTTGTTTTTTGTTTGTTGTTGTTGTTGATATTTTTTAATACAAAAAAATCTGAGTATTATTTTATGATGTGATTTTGTTTGATTTGGGTTTGTCTAAAAAGTATTGCCCGGCCTATAGTAATAATAACACCACCATTGTGTATAAATCTGTTAACTATACATATATTTACGTGATTGTGGTACATACTTCTGCACCAATATTACACCAAATTATCAGTAGATCAAGAACAGCATTGCTATTTGGTGTTTTTATCTTTAAAGAGGGGTGTATTATGCAAAATTATGCCAAAAACAAGGTTTTATACATCATCCATGCATCTTTGAGTAATCTAGCTATCTCTCCAGAGCACTATTCGAACCCTCCTTACGGTTAGCGGTACAATTCTGTACAGACTCTACCCACAAGCCAACGTCACCCACGCTCCCAAATCGCCATTTTTCATAACCATACAAAAGCAGGATAAAAAAAAAACAACAACGATTAACTACAACTTCACAAACCTGACGCGATGTGCAGTGGTTTCATTAACAGGACGCACGCTGGATGTGTTGTGAAGTCACTCTGAAGGGGTAGTGAGCGAAGAGAGGGGACTCAATTAGCAGCATAATAATCTGAAAAATGGCAGAGAAAAATGGTTAATTCTTCTGCCATTCAGCCAAAAGGTTGTGAGTTCTATCCTCTATCATGTTAATATGTCAATGCATAGAATGGAGCTGTGAAGAGAAGTGTATTCATTTAGGATTATAACGTTTAAGCGGCAACGTTTGAGCGGCAACGTTTAAGCGACAACATTTGAGCGGCAACGTTTGAGCGGCAACGTTTGCGCGACAGTGAGTTCACTTTTTACCCAACGTTCAGCGACTTATTGGTTCAAATCCCTTCTCTTACGCTTTGTCCGCCTGGCAAAACACTTCAGTGACCCATGTACCTTACTGACAAAAACAGTTTGGTGGGTTCATTACATAAGTACATCATCGATTCAAACGGGTAGAAATGTGTTCGGAAAATAGGGAATACATTTTGACAGCTCTTCACAAATAAACTAGTTCTGTTTTCTGTGTTTTCCAGAGGTAGAGCGCCTTGAACGTTTCCTTTTCTAGTTACAAACCAATACACATATCAGTACACCGTTGTAATCCACCGCTCTCTCTCCGCTTCTTCTCCCATCTTTCCAACAAACCCCCTTTAATCCCCCTACTCACATCCCCACCACCACCTCCCCTTACTACCACCACCACCACCACCACCCTCCTCCCCTCTGCATTTGCCCCCCGCGCATCCATTATTCTCCTGGCTGGCTGCACCGTCAGCACCGCGGTGATTGCTGACTTTCGCTCTTCGCCGACGCCATCTCTCCACAATTAACTTGGTAATTGCATTTGTTTTAGGAGTGCGGGGTGATTATCAAAGCCACCTATGATCTCCGGAGCGTGCACGGAGGGAGAGACCACCGGGGGGGTAGTACGGGGTGGGGGGCGGTGGTGGTGGTGGTGAGGAGGGGGGGATAGGGTGCTAAGATAGGACTCGGGTGCACTTCAAAAAGGCTCGCGCGCTTCCTTGCTCAGCCTCGCATACCTTATTAGGATCCTCTGATTGCCGATCTGTTTTTTGTTTATCTATTTGTTTCTTTGAGGCGTATTTTGAAATCCGCCAGGGGTCATTTTCGACAATTCAAAACAAGGAGATAGAACGGTGGCGACGAAAGGGAAAAAAGAAAAAAAACCTAATTTGAATTTGAAGATGTGAAAATCATGTACGTTAGGGTGAAGTGTTGGGCTTTCAAGTCGATAATCAAAGAGGACGGGAGATAGAGGGACGGCTGCCGCGTTCCTTAGTTTGCGTAAATTGGTTTCTAATCTTGAGAAGTGGCAATTTTAAATACATTCTGTGGTATCTGACGTAAAACTATGGAATTATGTTTGTGTTTTCTATAGGAACAAGACGGGAGGTAGCTTGGATGCAGTTTTCAACATTGCAACATTGACGTTACTTCAATATAGGTTTTTAAAAAATGCCTCATCGAAGGAACTTTATGCAGACTAGCCAGTCCCCAGAACAATAAGGCTAACTACTCTGCCATCGTAGACTCCTTACGTGGAGTGAAACTGGGTTGGCAAATTTGGGTGGCAACACAATTTAACACTACAATGGTCCATCATTTATCACGGGGGTTACGTTCTAAAAATAACCCACAATAGTATCAGCTTTATTTTTTACAATTATTCTATAAGTTTTGCAGCTGTAAAACCCCTCACCACACACTTTATACACTTTTCTCACACAGGCATTAACATTTTCTCACATTTCTCTCTTCTCTCAAAGTTCAAACCTTCGTAGGCGTCTTTGTCGGTGCAGAACGTTTCATCGACATTGTGGGTTTTGTCGGGGAGAAAACAAATTGCAAACATACAGCACTTCAGAGTCACACTGCGTTCCAACGTCTATGTAAATTTGTCTGAACACATTCTGTACTGCACAGGAGACATGGAGGAGACTGATGGACAATGGTCTACAGTCCCTTAGCCAATCAGGAAGTATGTAAAATTGAGCAAAAAAAATCCACGAAACAGCAAGGATTCGAAAGGTGAACCGCGATATAAAGAGGGGAAACTGCACAGGAAAAATGATTTTGGATGGGACATTGAACCAACACTCTTTTAGCTTAATCACCTCTCAAGCTGCAACACTATTCTGCCTGTCTACGATGCAGCAGTACAATCATCGGCCTCCTCATCTCCTCTTCACTCATAGCAGTGTTTAGGCCTCAGTACGATATCGATCCATATTGCCATTTCATTGCATTGCCAAGGTCTAAAAAACAAAGTTAGTTCAATAATGCTCTTATATTTATAGTTTAAAAGTTTGAGCGTGTATTGGTAAAACTATTGATGGTAAAACTGTCCATGAGAAAGGATTGATTAAACCATCCCTAATATCAATTTATTCCCAATAAGTTAATGGGGCCGCACTTGAATTTCCATCCATCCATTTTCTTCCGCTTATCTGGAACCGGGGCACGGGGACAGCAGTCTAAGCAGGAACTCCCAGATGTTCTTCACTCCAGATCCTCCGGTGGGACCCCAAGGCGTTCCCAGGCCAACCGAGAGAGACATAGTACCTCCAGTGTGTCCTGGGACTTGGGCATTTTTGAATTTTGTAGTTTTAAACATGTAAAAACAGAGCTAGTTCATTTCAAACAGTTTGCAGTGGTCCAAAGTGATTCCTCACTTACTTTATGCATTCAGAGCATCCTAATTATTCACCATGATGAGTTTATAAGCACTTACACACGTTTCAGAGGCCAGAGCGAACTTTAGCCATCCCCGTAAACCATCTAGCATGCTAACAGCGCATTTCATCATTCCTCAGACTTTAGAAGAGCTGCTTTTTTTCCCCAACTTATTCAAATGAAAAACACCATTCTTACGTGTCGGAGAGTTTCTCCTTGTTAGCCTTATACTTTTGCACCATTACCCCGAGTGCCACCGGTAATTCCTCATCAAACATCCCCACTAGCTTACGCGCTAATCCCCTTTAGCTGCCGACGTAGCACTAGCGACCCGCGGACCTTGCGCTACCTCTTCTTTTCTTCTCCCCTCCATCCAGCCGATACGATTACACCACTTTCAAAAAATACTTCCATTCTACATCGGATTTTGAATAAAGAACTAGTATTTCTTGCTTTTTTTCTATTAATTGAAATGCAAACTACATCAACGGCCAAGCTTGCAGAATTGGCAATACTCTACCAGCGGCACGATAAAGGAATTCTTATTTTTTTCTTCCTTTTGCGCGGCGGCTATCGACTTGGTCATGTGTGTAATTGCCTAAAGCGTTTCTGGAGTCTTCGATGCGCCAATGTAAATATTAAAGAGAGCGGGCCGGGCTTAATAAAATGCTGTTCAAACAATATGGGGAAGAGGAGTTATCTGCGGATGTCCGTTTTGCAGGCGAAAGGGAGGAAGAGGGGGGAGGAGGGGTCAGTATCAAGATGAGGAGGCCATGGTGAAGTGACAGAGGGAGAATGCATGGAGATTAAATGAATTCACAAAAGAGAAGAGATTTAACAGGGGAGGTAGAAGAATAACATTTGCACTACTATAAGGGCTGTGTAAGGATGTATGTGTCCAAGGATATAGATTGTTTAGTTAGGCCGCTAGATTTTGCATAGGTGTAAAGGAGGAAGGTGGAGATTATGCAAAATGAGGAGGAAAAATAGAGAAAGATCACCGTGAATTTTCAGTCAATATTAGACCGTATAAAACTCAGCATCAAAAGAACGAAACTCAGGCCTTGTTCATGTGGTAGAAGTTCCATGAAGGCAAGTTTATTTGTATAGCACAGTTGGTACACAAAGTCATTCAAAGTGCTTTACAGAATATGAAAGACATTAAAATTACAATACAACAAATCAAAACGTAAATAATCATAAAATCTACATTAAAACAGAACCATTTGGAGCCTGGATTGTCAAAGTAGAGGCCTGTCTCGCATCTTCAAGAAGACTGTTCCAGGTTTTAGCTGCATAAAACTGAAACGCTGATTCCTCGTGTTTAGTCCTGACTCTGGGACCAGCAGGAGGCCGGTCCCTGAAGTCCTCAGAGTGTGAGATGGTTCATGTGACTCTAACATGTGGGAGATGTTCTTTGGTGCTGGTCCATGGAGAGACTTGTTCACAGGCAGAGCTGCTTTAAAGTCTATTCTCCGAGCGACAGGAGCCAGTGCAGAGACCTGAGCACAGGACTTATGTGCTCGTACTTCCTGGTTCTAGTCAGGACCCGAGCAGCAGTGTTCTGGATGTGCTGCAGTTG
Organism: Periophthalmus magnuspinnatus; assembly: GCF_009829125.3. Classification (NCBI taxonomy): domain Eukaryota; kingdom Metazoa; phylum Chordata; class Actinopteri; order Gobiiformes; family Gobiidae; genus Periophthalmus; species Periophthalmus magnuspinnatus. The sequence goes on along the minus strand of NC_047127.1, from coordinate 7,458,403 downwards.
TTTTAACGCTCGTTTGGAGAGGCCGGTGAGCAGGACGTTACAGTTGTCTAACCTAAACAGTGCAATATAATGTTAAAGCCAAAGTAGGCAACCTTTTAGCCAAAAATACACTAAAGTAAAAGCGTATTTGTATGTCTATGTGTCTTTATTGCACTGAAAACTGTAGAAAAACGTGCATCGTTTTTGTGAGCGGGCACGCATCTCCACAAACCTGACTGCTCCTTTAGCTCTAATCTTCCACATTACGGCATAAAACTTATCTATCTATGGGTTTAACTTTGTACTTCCATGGTGTCCTGCGGTGACGTGCCACCTCCAGAAAGTTACCGCACAGTAAGATTTTAATTAAAAGTCATCGTAAATCACTTGAAATTTTGCTTGTTGTTTTTGAATGAGAGCGAAACACAGTTGGTCTATAACACAGTGATTTCCCTGGTTGTTGACGGTTTGCTCTTAGACCTTTGTAAGATATTTTAACTAGAGATGTATTGAGAAAGTAAATAAAGAAGAAGAAAAAATCTAGTTGGCCTAATAATATTGTTTTAATAGAAATGCAGTTATGACTGACCAAAGCTGAAAGAGAAAAGTCTATAAGTATAATTAATTATTTGAATATATCTCCGGCTACTCTATGGTTTCATGTTGTGGAAATGATCAATAGAAACGGATTAACATGATAGGAAAGGAAACAAGGCCCTAGGAAGCACTGAAGGCTGTAAGGAAGCGATGATGGATCAGACCGACCCTAATGGTATCGATCCCGACCAAGGCCACGGTGGCAGTCAAGGTTGCCCTCCATCACCTTGACTTTGAACCAATCCACGACCTTTAACCTTTCACCCCTTCACCCCTCCTCCTCGCCTCCCGCGCCTTCTTACTCCACCGGGCCCCTCCCCTTCCTCTAAACCGACCTGACCGCACTGTCGCCATGTGGAAGCGCCGGGTTAAGGTATGTCAATAATGTTTCAAAAGAACAATTTCTCGCTAGCGGTTTTGACGCGGGAGTACGGAGAAGACGCTAACTGCCTTCAAGCTATCGATCCGCGGGTTAAATTGCATGCGCACAAAGCCGGGGGAACACCAAGAGCCCGGGCTAGCTGCGGTCTCATGGTAATTGCTTTCGATCTGTCCCCATAGACTGGCGATTTACGGCGATGCGCTGTACCTGAATGGACGACACTAAATATTTTCTCGGGGAAAAAAAAGGGGAAAGTATAAGAGTTAGTTCTTAAGTGGAGGAATGGTATTGATATTGCAAAGAAGGGGGGAGGGGTCAACAGTTATTGCCAAATGTAGCATCAATCATGAGCTAGTTGTTGTTGTAATAGTTTTTAAATGGAGAAAATACTGTACAGTGAAAGGAAAGCACAGGATTTTTTAAAATGTATTATTTCTCACAATTATAAGAGTGTGTTGGGGCCATGTTTTCATTAATTTCCTAACTTTTTTTCGTTTTTTTAAATTATTTATTTGAATAGGGACAGATGCAACAAACATGGATTAACAATTCAGTAATCACAGTGTTTATAGACAAGGCTAATTCGCAACACTAGTCTCCAGAAGGGCTTTTAAAACTCAAATTTCACTAAAAAGCAGTGGGATTATTTGCAGAAAAAGCAATTAGAATAGACTCAGCCAGAACTTCTGTTGTGTCTGTTGTTTAAAGGTGAACAGTTTGGTGATTGTCTTTAAGTGAGGAGCAGATAAAGAGTTAAAAAGTCCTAAAGTTTAGCTCCATTCCCTGAGAAGACAGTCTGAGCGAAAAACGTCGTACAGAAGGGAACTCTATTAGAGATAGTTAAATCTAAGGCAGAGGCCAGTATTTAGTTCGGGTTGACCAGCTGCTTAAAGACGATGCATAAAGCTTTATTTGAACACATCCCTGCGAAGAAAGCACAGTACTAAACACAACTACACTGCTTTCTTATCCAGTTTACATTCAAGTAGATGCGTGGATGACTTTACAATACATTTAAGTTACATGATTTGGGGAAAATAATACAAATCTGCCCTACATATCAGCCCAAAAATATCGGCAGAGCTTATCGCACCATCGGCTGATATGGATTCTAAACAATCAATATCGGCCATTAAAAAAAACGATACCTTTAAACTCTACATTCCCCCTCTGCTGTGGCTCGTGAGACCTTGTGCACAGTCTATTTACAACCTATTATTCATATAAGGGACCAATATAGAATTAATAACCATTTAATTAATTAACATACACTTAAATACATCGAAAAACAATCCAAAATACAAATGAAACACATCGGTAAAGTAACTGGAAGGTGGGTAGTTTGATTTGCAGGAGTTTGACAATGCAACATCGTCTGCAAATAACTAAAAATGAAGCGTTTAAAGAGGCTCTGTTTTCTATTGGAGTGTCTGCCATCTGCTTGTCGACACGGCGACGCGATGCCATTGGGTTAGAATGTTCCGCAGTATGGCATTAAACGTATTTATCTCCATGAGTCTAAGGTGTGGAGAGGTGACCCGTTCATTGCGAGAACATGTTTTCTCAAGGTATTTCTGAGCAATAACGAGCTGTAATCGAATAAATGCAAAATAGATCAATTAAATGCTACACTGTGGGACATTCTGGGTAGAACAATACGATCTCCATGAGACAGTTCACCAGAAAAGTTACCTAGTACCTCTTTGATGTTAAAAAACAGCATAACCCTATACCCTTTTACTTCTACAAATAATTTGATTCACCAGTTTCTATTCACTTATCCTAAATAAATCCGGATCTTTTTGACAAAACCAAACGTAGCAACTATATTCCCAAATTTCCATAAAAATAAACACATCGTACGTTTGTCCTGACACGTTATCCCGGCTAGAATGGTCTCCTGGATGTCTTGGTTCAAACCCCTCCTTTCCATTGTCAGGTGATTAGAGTGAATGGATTACACAGACAAACCACTCTCTGTTTCAAAGCACCAGGTGTCGGCCATTTTTCTCCCAGCTCCCATTGTCCAGCGCTGGGACCTCGACGCATCCGGACAGCCCCAATAACGTCCAGACAGCATGATGCAGCGCTCCGCAGATCTGAGAGGGGATAGAGAGAATCAGTTAAAGAGGACAAAAAGAGTGGTCACAGATTAGGGATGATTCATTAGAAAAAACTATATCAACCTGGCATTTAACCAAGCATTTTACATTGTTAAACGGAACGTGCTGTCTGATAAAATGCTAATTAAATGCTAATAAATGCTAAATGGGATTAAACTTGTGATCTTCTGGTTGCAAGGCGTGTAAACTAGTATTAGGACTGCAGTTAACAATCATTTTTTTGATAGTCGTCAAGTCAACCAATGAGTTTTTATCGCAAATGTGACTGAACGCTTCCGGTTACATAATATTTACAAATGTAGTGTGTTGTTGATCAAAATCTGCAAATCTTTTATGACTTTTACATTGAATTACACCTCTGTTTTATCAAAAAGCAGTTACAATTATTTAAATAGTCGATAGTCACGATGATTACAGTTATCGTTGCACCTCTAGCTAGCATATCTTGCATAAAAAAGTATAGTTAACCTGTTTTCCAAAGCAGAATGCAACGTAATCCCAAGTGCCATAGCTGTTTTGAGTGTTTTACTGTCCCGAAGTGCGCGTTAGCATGCTAGGTGTTGTTAGCGTTAGTGAGGAATAACTTTGGCCTGAACTAGCTCTGTTTTTGTTAGCAACTTGCATCGGTATTGAACAAAATTCCTCCTTAAGCCTCTAAATATCAGACGTTCCAACAAATCGATCTTGCATCTTTTTCTCCGCACCATTCCGGTTCATTATTCCATTATTTGCATGTCGGCGTTCCCAGCGGACTTCCCTGCAGTTTGTATCCCCTCGTAGCCTTGTACCTGCCAATGCTAATCCTGTTTACAGTAGCACTAAAACGCGTCTTAGCTAGCCATCCATCGCAGACAACGTTCGCACCTGTCGCACCTGTCAATAAACCTAACACACTCAACAAATTTATGTCTGGGGGATTATGGCCGTCGTTTGGACCAATTACAAGGCTGTTTACAAGCAGCTAGCGACAAATCACCGCTAACTCCAGAAATAGCCTGACAGTTCATTTTCTGCTAATGTCTGTCATGGAGTTATTGTAATCGGGCTAATGAGAATATGGTGGATGTAATGTTTTGCTATGGTGTTAGTCAAAATGTAAAATTAGTTAACAATTTTTGAGGTGTAATTTCAACGGTACAAAATAAATACAAAATCCCTAGAAACTATTTTTGACAGGGATTGAAGGATAAATTCCAAAAATGCAGTGAATCAATATTAAAATTATGAATTAAAATGGGTTAAAAGGTTTTTTTTTGTTGTTTTTTTTTTTTTGTTAAAATTAAATATCTGAAATAATATGTTGTATACAAAATCGTGTTAGTTAGTTTTTTTCAAGTTTAAAAAAAAAAAAAAAATATTATTTCAAAATTCCGATTTTTTTTTAAGGCAGCATGCCCTTCTGTTTTTCACCCAGCCTGTAATGAAAGAGAAACACCAGAGAGAACACAGTACACCTTCTTGCAAGATTTGAACTGGTAACCCTCTGGCTGGTTGCAAACACCTCAACCACTGCACCACTCAGTAAAAACACTCAATCACATTAAAAATCCAAATTCCAGATGCCTGTCCTTTTTCAACGAACCCATTATGAAAGAAACACCAGAGAGGACAGTATACCATCTTGCAAGATTTGAACTGGCAACCCTCTGGCTGATTGCAAACACCTCAACCACTGCACCACTCAATAAAAATATATAAATAAATACAAATACAAATGGCAAACGCTCTTATTTTTTCAACCAACCCATTAGGAGAGAGAAACACTAGAGAGAATACAGTAAAAGTTTTTGCAAGATTTGAACTAGCAACCTTCTGGCTGGTTGCAAACACCTAAACCCCTGCAGCATTCAAAAAAAAAATAAAAATAAAATAAAAAATAAATAAATTAATACACAAATAAATAAATAAATACACAAATAAATAAATAAATAAATAAATAAATAAATAAACACACACAAATAAATAAATAAATAAATACATAGAAATTAATTGTGAAAAAATATACCACACAAAACTGGCCCACCCAAATTTTTTAAGAACATTTATTTTTATTGCTCAAAATATCTGTACCACTGTGTTTTTCAACCAACGTGAGATGCTACTTGATTCCATTTTATCCATATGTAATCCTATAATTACAGGATATTAGCGTCTGTAGCCTCCCCAGTGCTGGTTTGATCTGCTCCTGATGTTTGGAGGTTTTTCTTGGACTTCTTCCAGCCGCTGCTTTAGTCCTCGCTCTTTGTTTTGTGAGCGTATATACTGGTGTGATGAGGGACCGCTGGGACTGCGTTTCGTCCTCTCAGATCCTCTGTTCTTTTGTCTAAAGCAACAATTAAAACTCTTAATCCAGACATTTGTGTGACTTCAAAAAACGTTCGTAAAGATGGCGGATTTGAAACGGCGCGGTGTTAAGAGGGTGTTGTATTGTCAGAAGGGAAAATGGTACTTGAGGTATTTGTATGTAAATGAAATGTAAAAAAAAAAAAAGACTGGTTAAACTGGGGTAGTGGCATAAGGAGGTGAAAATAATAGAAGTAAAACAGTAAAATATTTGGGTATTTTGGCTTAAATTTGCAGATTTTTACTGTTTATAGTCGTCCAAAGTTATTCCTCAGTTACCTTATGCATTCTGAGTCCTAAGTATTCACGGTGATGAGTTTATAAGCACTTTTCACAACTTTTAGAAGCCTGAGCGGAGTTTGCTGCGACGCTGAAGCTAACAACAACTAGCATGCTAACACTTACTTCCTGATTCTCAATAAAAACGCTTTATTTTGACTTATTTTGACGTAAAGAGCTGCAATAACATAATACAATACAATATATCTGTACTGTAAGACACATTTTACTCAAATCACTTCTTTATTTCTCACTGTATTTTTAAAACTTGGTTGAAAAATATAAAGTATTTGTTACTAGTGCTTTGAGTCCAGCTGAAAAATTCATCTGTCGACCTGGTTTGAACCTTTTTGAACATGGTTTGTCAAAATGGCTACAATTCTCCGTCAAATTCTGCACATCTGACTACTTTTAACGAGAACTTACTTTTACTCGTATACTCCTGCGTTATTCCTTGTACTTATAAAGAAGACAAATAATGCAAAATGTACTTTTTTTTTTTTTTTTTACCGTGTTACGGGGCTGTTCCCTCATCACAAACATACATTGTATTTTGCTTCATGACTTGAATGTTCCTCAGTTTCATATTAGAAGTATTTATCCTGCATTTATTCAAGTACACGTATTTTTTATTACAAATATCCCAAAAAGTATTGAAATTTACAAAGAGCGGGGTTGCCTCTCTGCAGATCTGACCTGTTAACTTGGCCGTGTAACGTCGTCTTCCAACATTCCGAGTAAAACGATAACATCTCCATGGATTCAAGCAGGTGGCATACCCCCCACTAGCAAAGTTACACAGTGTACCTTTAATTCGCAATGTTTTTTGTTTGGATTTTGTCTATTTTCAGTGTGACTTTGATGTAGGATGATGAAAAATGTATCTTATCTCGCGTCAGTAACCCTGTTCTCTGAGAATGTACCTCCCGACATTTCAAAATAGTACCTCAACCCGTTCAGTTTTAACAACTTCGGATACCACTCCTGCACTGTTTGAGATTGTGATTCATTGTTTCTCTCTTGGTTCCAAATACACAGTGATAATTCCATCATAATAAAGTCATTTCGGAGGCATTTTGGCCCGTCTCCAGGTTCTGTCAGATGGGGACCAGATGTCGTCTTGTATCTCCAAAGACTCCGCAGATTTCGTCTTAGTAACCACCCTACCCTCAACATCAGAATCCGGAGAGAGAGAGGCGTCTGACTTTGAATTTTCAGCTTATTTGGGAGTTTTTTTGGACATAAAACATATTGAAGAGGATTTGTGAAAGCTTATAATTGTTGGCAAAATATCCCAGTGCAATATGGCAGTGTCAGCCTCTCTTGTGCACGATGTTAATGAGGCCACATATGCTTACTGGAACTTTCTATTCCCAATCTGTTCTAAATCTGTTTGTCAAGCCACAAGACTTACACAAAATTATTATGTTAAATGTACAAATGTATCTTAATTCAATGATTAAGAACGTTCAATCGCATCTCCACAAACCTGACTCTTCTTTGGCCTATGAGGACCTCTTCCTGCTTGTTTGCTTCGGTTATCTCCTGAGAGAATGTTCCTGAGTATTGTTTAAGCTTTCTACTTCCACGTAATCATGGAATGTGACGTGCCGCATCAAGAAAGTGACAGTGTTGCTTTAAGTAACTTTTATTTTCTTCTTCTTCAAGCTAAAAATCTATGCAACCAGCTCATAGACTGTACAAAGAAGTGGACTAAGGGAGCGTGACGTCATTCGTAGCTAGCAAGTGCGACTTCAGGGAAAGAAGGCGCCTGATTGGTCTGTTATTAATGTTCATATCTTGATTTACGGACAAATTAGCCAAATAAAAACTCCAGGATCATGTAGAGCGGGTTAACATGAACATTTTAAGGTCAAAATGATGAACCTGACAGTAGCAGTTACAGTGAGAGGGGCGATAGTTTTTCAATCAAAAGTGAATTCGAGCAACATTTGGAACTTAGCAGGTTAGCTATGTCCATTTATATATACAGTCTATGAATGAGCTGCATTGCATTATGAGTATATTTAATTTATTTAGTAAGTAACACTAAACAATGACTATGAAAATGCATGACTGTACAAAAACATTTCATTTCCCGTAATACCTTTTTTTCTTCTTTTTTTGACTTTTCTGAACTATTTGCAGGAACTATTTTGCAGACTAACATCTGTTGTACAAATTATCACCAAGTTTTCATTAAAAAACACCAATGCTTAGTCTCATCCTTTGCATTTTCAGATTTTGGTTCATTCCTGACGGTAAAAGTTAAATAAAGTAATCTACGAAACTACTGAATTTTCTGATTTTGGTACCTAAATGTCTATAAATCCTACTCACATCTTAAAATTCTACGCCTAACCCCTAAAATTTTGCGTAAACTGAATGTACTTAGCTAATAAATCCACTGATATGTTAATCACGCATTTATATTCTGTACGTATTGATATATCGACAATAAACAATGAACAAACATAACAAACCAATACCCTGACCGTGCTAGCATACAGCTGAATGACATGCTAGCAGTGTCCATAAACAGTGGGATGTGGTTGGAAGTGCGTTAGCCAGAGGTCCAAGGAGCAGGGAGCGGTCTTGAAATATTTATAGACTTTGACTTGGATCCCTCCCCACGGATGAGGCATTGAAAAGTTGCAATCTGCCAATGGCCGTGGGCTAACCGACGCGGAGGTCAACCCTATAGGTTTTTTTCTTTACATGAAAACAACTGGTTAAAGGGAGCCATGGTGCGAAGGGAGGTTGTAATGTATTCTGCACCCCGAAGCAGGATTTTAGCTTGAGAGGCTTATAGATTTTTTTCACTCCCCTAGTTTTTGTTGTTGCAGACACCGGGCCATATTTTCCCTGGATCAAAAATCTATCCCGCATCATCTGTTGGATATTAAAAGTGGCAGGTACTTGGATGCACAACAAACTCAATTTGCGCCGGCTGAGCTGAGATCTTTCAGTGACGGACAACACAAATAGGGTTTTATTTTCGATGTGAAGGCAGCAAGTCAAGTGGCATGGAAGTGGAGACCCTTACCATAATGTTCACCTGTATTTAGACCGAGCAAGTAGCAAGTGCAATAGGAGCAACAAAAGAATATAGTTTTATCTTGTGCATTTTCACTTTTATTGTAGCTATACCTTTCCTGAGTACAGATATTTTGTATGAGCAACTCTTGAGGTCAAAATACAACAATCAGGAAGTGTGTGTTAGCATGCTAGTTGTTGTTAGCATCACTGTCAATTCAAAACTCAGCACTGTTTCTGAAAGTTAGGAAACACTTTTATAAAAGATGATTAATTAGTATGCTCAGAGTGCAAAAGTGAGGAATAACTTTGGACTACTGCAAACCGTATATAGTGAATTAGTTCTGTCTTTCACATTTTTGAGACAGTAAAAATAGGGTACAACGCCTAAAAAGGACTAAATAACTAATGTGTTCCATATTCTGAAGATCTTAACCTGAACTGCCTCACTGAACACTTTTCTCTCACTGTTTTTATTATAAAATTCAATTGTACTGACGGTAATTTTGTACATAGCTGTCATGGTTATGGGAGTTTGCATAAATATCAGACATAGTGCTGCTGTTTGAAGACATTTTATCATTTGGCTTAACAAAAGAACCAAGAAGTTTTCAGTATTAACATGATAAAAAAAAAAAAAAAAAAAAATAGTGGTCCCAAAGTTGAACCTTGAGGGACTCCACATCATCATGTTATAATAAACCCATCATGTTTTTGGACATGAAAAAATTTGACCAATACGTAATTAATATTTACAATTCACATTATTTTATATTGCAGATACATTTATAAAACAAGCTAAATTAAAATTTCTACCACACTCATTTGTCCTCTATTATAAGATCAACACTGTATGTGAAATTAGCTGAAATGTTTCTGAAAATATTTAATTAAACTGTATAATTATATTCCATCTATTCACAAAACAAAAATGAGCCCATTTTAATTTTTCCTTTTTTTAACTTTTGGGATTTTGCTCTATATAAAAGTACATTATCAGTTCAACACCATTATAAATAGCTTCTTTACTGTTCAATGTGCCCATAATATTTCGGGCCTTTTTCACTCAACCCCATCCAAGCAATTCCAACTAAAGCAATTATTTTCCATTCAAGCCCCCCAAAAACCCATTTACCAAAGCTGTGTAATCTCCACAATAAGGAACCAGTGTCCTCAAGTGCTCCTATATTAAAAAAAAAAACACCACGAAAAACAACACAAGTAATTACCAGCCAACAATTACCAAGCTATGGGACCCAGACGTAATCGATAGGCCATCAGACAGAAAAGGTCAAGGGGTCAAAGTTCAAGGGTGAAGGTTCAGACTCTCCCTTATGTGTAGTCCAGCGAGGGGGCCAGTTTGGGTTGTATTCGCGGTGATCCGTTCCACCGCGGGGGCGAAAGTATTGATCAGGGATGGTGGTATTAGTGTATTAGCCCTAAGGAGGGGTGGAAGGGTTGGCTGCGGAGGGGGGTGGCGGGGAGGGGTAAGGCTGGGGGGGTCCCAAAGACACCCAAGGGGGACACCTGGGGAGGAGGAAAGGCATAAATACAGGGACCAAGTGGAGAGTGGACAGTTATGGAAGCAACTGCGAAGAACAACTGTAATAATGGAGCAGGATTGATGGGATATTTTTGTATGGGAATTGATGTTTATGTATGGTAGTTGATGTTTTTTGCATGGGAATTGATGTTTGTGCATGGGAATTGATACTTTTCAATGCCTTTTCAGTGTTGATATGTTAATATTTTGGTATCAATCTGTCCATTACTACTTCATATTATCATCAATAATAATAATAATAATAATAATAATAACGCATGAGTCTAATGTAGTGCTTTTCCAGACGCTTAAAGTCACTTTACAACAACCAAACTGTGTGGATGAAGTGAACAATTTAGACATATTGCAAGTGGTAAACACAAAATAATTCTGCATGTTCTGAGGTCAGGATATCTGAGCTTCCCAGAACCCAAACTGATAATTCATACAAAAAATGGTAAAACAATGACACCAGGTTAGTGAACTCTTTAAATCCAATGTATTATTTTTCATTCACCTGAAGTGTCTCCTTTAATTAATAATCCTCTGAAATAATATTTTTTCATGTATATTAATAGGTAGATGTTATAGCTGACCTTATGTGTAGCCACCGTACAGCAGCTTTCCTACCTCAAACTAATCTTAGCGTAGCCTCAACAAGGATCTGGCATCAGAACTACCACTTAATAAATATTTAGTCTTCTCAGATATACCACATTAACTCGCTGATATAGACAAAACACCAATTTGCGTCATCTAGAGCAGGCGTACCTAATAAACTGTCCGGCGTTTATACTGAGCACAGCTTACGCGCCGCTCGCTCCTTGTTATCTGGCTAATGGCTAATGCTTTATTTATGATTGGCGTCTGATTCCCGGGGAGAGAGAAAACGCGCTTCTCTTTTTCGGCCTTCGGATCCATAACGGCGGAGATCGTCGGAGAGAGCGGCTAACGCAGAGCAGGTGTGCTAGCTTGATTGCTCTGTAGCATCAATTAAGCTAATGACGCTATAAAGTGGAGTGGCATCGTTTACGGGCGACGGCGAGTGAACGGAAAAATAAAAAGTGTAGAAATGAAGACATGTCAGTTTGATATTATAGTATCCAAAATAAAGTTGTAAAGAATTTAATGGTTTTGGTCAATATGCAATAATACTGGATGTTATTTTTATTATTTTTATTATTTTTATTTTTTATAAAGATTGCTTCTTCTAATTACATTATTCTAATTGATAAGCAATCATCTTTCACACCTGCACGAAAAAACTGTCTCTCATTTTTTAATTTATTTAGGTATAATGAAGTGTATATAAGCATCGAAAACGCATATTAGACCATCAAATACAATTCTAAGTTAAAGATGCACTAAGCAACTTTTCTAGTAGGATGTTCAGCTTGTTTCCATGGAGATGTTACTGCTTTGCCTCGGATGTTCCACAGTACTGGTCCAGATCATGCACATAGGAGTCAAAAATGTTGCATAGATATTTTTAAAAAGTAAAAACACTGAAAACTCAAATTTAATGGTTGCTAAGCAGATAATCAGAAGTTTTGAAGTTTTGAACAAGACATCCATGGACATGTTTATGTGGGTAGTAGCCAAAAATACTATTAATGCTGTTAATTACTACTAAGTATTTCTCAAGTGTATATAGTGTTATGGAATAAATGGAATAACTTAAATAAGAGTATAAAAGTATTGAAGGAAACTGCTACTTGAGTGAGAATAATTATATAGAGTAACAGTCTGGACGTATCCGATTTATTATGTGAAATGAATGGGAAAACAGTTTAAAATTGTATGTAATATTGTAATATATTCAAAGTATTTACACAAAAATGAGAAAAACTAAATCATATCTGAAGGAGCGGAGCAACAAACACAAATGTTCAAATCATTTCATATTGTCAACATAAAGCTTTTGTCACTTGTCAACTTACTCACAGTGAGAAGAGGAACCAAAACTTTACTCTAGTACTGAGAGTACTGTTACACTGTCAAATATATGTACTACTCAAATGGGAGTAATATTTTGGTATTGTAATATTGCCGTTACCACGACATCCTTAGCTCATAATTTTTTAAAACACTGGCTGAATGTCCAGTTGGTGAAAAAGTAGCGCACTCAAAAATTCCCACAATGCACCAGCGCAATATCGACCACAATGCAACGCGAGAGTTGGAAAAACAGGAGCAGACAGCAACAGGTCTTTAAATGGACACAACATGACTGAATGAACGCAGATAGAAGCTCGGTTTTACCACACCTTTGACCCGTGAGTATTAATAACCCACTATTATATAAACCATTGCTGCAGAAGTTGCTAGCGTTAGCCACTTACATTAGCTGGACCTGTTAAAGGAGATAAGAGTTGTCAGTGTCTGTTCTGTTGCTTGAAGAACAGGCGCAGAGACACGGGGATCGTTCTGTAGATCCTTATTGTCGGTTACAGCGATACAGTCGGGTTAAAGGCCGTAGAGTCTAAAACAGAGTCTAAAGAACGAGAGATGGCACCAATGTTGTATACTACTCGAAGATTGCGGGATAAACATTCTATAGATGTGAAATTTAAAGCAAAGTCGAACAATGTTTAACCAAAATGACCAGAACAAAGCTGTTATTTTCCCTTAAGCAACGTATTACATTTGTGTATTGCCCGCATCTCAGACAAAAAGCTGATTAATCCAGTCCGTTTACGTGAGATCCAAACTTGCACGGTTATTATTTGGCTATAAATACTTACGGGACGGATGTTAAAGTCGCGTAAAGAGAAAGTAGTGAGCTATGTTGCCCTTTAGACTCAAAAAATGCAAAATGGTGTAGGCCTATGTAGCGTTTGAGGGGATAGGAGGTAGGGTGGGTAGTATTATCGTCTCAAATTCCATCACGTACTTTTCTCCCGGTTACTACAGAACCATCTAAAACCGCCTACCTCGTCCTCCGTCACCCCCACCCTACTACCTCCCCCCTCTCTCCCCTCTCCCCCCCTCTCCGATCCAGGGATGAGTCCATGAATTATGTGCATCTTGTCGTGGAAATTAGCGTGCCCTGAACCATGAAAGGCAGTCGGGGGGGTGTTTTTTTGGCAGAAGACGCTAGCTCGGCGGCGCGGCTAACATCCGGTGGTGTAAGGCTCCGCTGGATGGAGAGGAGAGGTGAGGAGACACAGGGCCGCTGGTCTGTAACGTATTAAAACCAAAGGGAAATAAATTACGGAACGCCGCTGATGAATTGCGAGTTGTGTCCGTGGAAGTGGAACGCCTCGCTCCGAAACCTGGGAATACGCTACGTGTCATTGGACTGCGTTGAGGATAACTGGGAAATAGAATGCAGTTTTGTTTTAAAGGTGCATTGCGTAACTTTTTCCGGATTTGGAGGAGCTAGCTAAGAGGAGAATAATGAACTGTTCTGTTTGTTGTGGCGAAAAAAATGGGCGCCGCGCAGTAACTTCCAAAGATAACGGATGTATTCATGGATAAACGCAAAGTAAATAAAGTTGTTTCACCTGCTTGTTTCCATGGAGATGCTTGGATTATTTCAGAGTATAAATCTCGTTGATCTAGCATTTGTTTTGTTACAGGAACGGTAATTTTATTGTTCAAATGTTTCAAATTTCCTATAAAACAAATAGAGTTCAGCAATCGCTCCATTGCAAAAGTTACACAGTGCACCTTTTAACATTTTTTTGCAGTTGAAGCTAGAGTATACCTAAAAAATGACCAAAATCCAACTTTATTTTGTGTTTAAAAGAGCTGTAAAGAAATCGTTTGAGAGCACAAACTACGTACATTTCCTATTATAACCGCGCTGACTCTGATAGTTACTGCAAGGCGACCATTTTTATCCCACTACAACAAACAGTGATGACAGTATGCTAATGGCACAGTTCATTATTCTCCTCCTAGCTAGCTCCTCCCGCTCCTCCTGCCTCTCGCTAACCCCACCCGCCCGCCGTCCCCACCGCCGTCTGATTAATATCTCATCAAGCGCTCCACTTTTCCTGCGCGCGCCTCCATCAGTCTTCCCCCGCGACGATGCTTCATTTCTGACAGCGTCAATCTTCCGCGATGTTCCTCTGCGCCGGATAAAGTTGTTCACCTTTAAATGTTTGCTATAAGATGGATGCCCCGCTTGTCAGGGGTGCCCTTAAAAAATGGTTCCCCGGATGATGTGCGGAGAACAGGAAGTCTTAATAAGGCAATGGGAGGGGTCAAGCGCTAATAGAGTTTGGTTAATTAAAATGGGTATTGTTTTTTTAGAAATAATGAAATTTGACTGCAAAATAAACAATGAGCTTATCGATCTTACTTTTTTCAGTTTCAAGTGTTTTTTGTTAAAAAATATACCTTCTTAAAGCTCCACTGTGTAACTTTACAGCCCAGGAATAGACAACAATTACACCGTTTACACTGTTTTTTCTTTTTCATTTTGCTTGTGTTTATTGCTCACTTACTCTGAGTGGGCTTGCATCTCCACAAACCTGACTCTTATTTGGAGGAAGGCCTCTATCTGGCATAAAACTCATACTCACCCTGTGGTCTTTGGGCAGCACAGTCACACACTTTGCCCAAAATTTGGAGTTTATAAAAATGCTCCCCTTAGTTTAGCAAAAAAGTTGAGAAGCAGCGATAGTGCTTCACAAATGGCAGTGGGTGTAATATAAAGAGGTAAATTGAGGGCGTGATAGCACCCCCTCCCCTTCTGGGGTGGGACAGCAGGCCGATCACTGCCGCTTGCAGCTATATTTTATATTGCATTTATTATAGCCCAAAATGTCTACCCAGCACATTTTGTTTTTTGTCAACTAAAATAACTTTTACTTGCCTGCAGCTTGCATTCCTCTATAGATCCCCACCTCATATTTAGCGTTGTAACTTCATCCCAGCACTAGTTTGCATTGACTGGAGTGTTGCTATTGACTTGAGCTAAATTATGGCCATTATGTAAATAGAAGACATGGATTTGTGGCTAAGCGTATTGCAAAACACATTTACTGCCCGAGTGTCAATAGAGCTGCAGCTATAACAGTAACACAACATGAAGTGGGCAGGTTAAGTATGCACATATCGACATGCTGTTGGTTCAATTGAATTTGTCTTCCATCATGGTCAATATGACAATAAACAGGCCGTGGTTAGCTAATGTTCTGTGCTAGCATACTTACACACACCATTGACGATGTATTGATGGAGCTATTTAACTATTAGCCTGCTATCGAGCTAGAGGGGAATACCATACAAGATTAACTTGCTAATACCAGTACTTTACTTTACTGTGCTGCTTGTATCATAATTGATAAACTGCAGAGACATCACGCTGGGGGTGTTCTACATGTGTTTCTATGGTGAACTGTTCAGCAGTTACCTTTAGCTCAGTAGAGATTGAAAATTCCAAAGCTGATTACCCAAATGATTCTGGTGAAGGTGTTTGAAACCACAGTGGAGCGCTTCCTGTATTACCACGTGACATCACAAGGTGGAGCACAGTGTTTTCTGTTTGAGAGAAAAACTCAGGTTAAATGTGCAGTATTTGTGTGTTAAACATTTGAATTAAACAAAACACAACTACAGGTCTGTTTTTATTGAGGAAACAACATTAACACAGATCAGAAAACAGAGTAATATGGGCCCTTTAAATAATTTTCTCTCTCTAGCTCATAATCCCCCAACACTCACTTACTCACTAATCCACAATGTCTACAGTCATCAAAGAGCTGACAAAAGAGCACTTTCAGTCCACTATCTACCACATTACAACCTACTTCTCTCGTATGTCCAGACCCCAGCGCCGTAATTCTGCTACGACTGAACACAGGTGATCAAAGTCTGCCATAGTCTTTTTGATTGTGGAGAGTAGCCGGCCCCTCTCCCTCCACTATGCCTTTTGAACATCTTAAGAACCAATGGAATAAAAGGATAAAAAAAAAAATCAGATTCGAGCATTCTTCTTGTAGAGGTTGTGAGTATGAGTGGAGGTCTGGGAAGTCAGATTCCCAAACGGTAAAGGAGTTTGAACCAGTCAGATGCCAGATACATTGGGTTTACATGTGTTAGGGAGTAGCTAGCACAGCAGTAGCTAGAAAGAGGAAATGTGTTTAGGTAAGTCGTGCAAAATGGACTTTTTATTCTCTATTATGTAGCATTGGAAAAACAGGAGTGTCCAGGTAAGGAAATTTGTTCTTTGCATTTGACCCAACCAAAGGGTTCCACAAAACACATCTCGAGAACCCACTTAAAGGTCCTATATTCCACAAATTTGACTCTCATGAGCTTTAAGTTGTGTTATAATGTTGTTTCCTCATCAAAAACATACCTGGAGTTGTGTTTTGTTTCATTCACACATGTTTGATTAAGCCAGGTTTATTCGTCTGTCTATATCTCGAAAGCTCAAAATGCTCTGTTCCACCTTGTGATGTCATGATGAACAGTAATTTTCAAGTTAACAGCGAACTTTTACCTTTTGTTTTTCTAGAGATATGGATTTCCATGGCTGAAATCATCCAAATGATTCTAGTGAAGGTGTATGGAGCTTAAAAACACAGTGGACCATTTCCTGTATTACCACATGACATCACAAGGTGGAACAGAGTGTTTTCTGTTTGAGAGAAGAACTCAGCCTAAATATGCAGGGTTTGTGTGTTAAACAAAACACAACTCCAGGTATGTTTTTGATGCGAAATATGGGCCTTTTAAACATGCAAACTCCACACAAACGTCCAACTCCTTCCAGGATTCAAACCCAAAACCTTCTAGAGGTGAGGTGACAGTGCTCACTACTCCACTACCAGGCCACCTATTAGTCAATCTCCCTCTAAAAATCTACAATACAAGATTCACCAAAGTACTTCACTGGGCCATGGGATTTTTTTAAATTTTAAGAAGAAACAAGTAGGAAGTTCTTGAAGACTGGATCTAACTTAAATCAACACACTATAACTTTGTGGCTTGTTGCTTAATTCCATGGAAGTAGAACGTGAACACCGCATTTCGGAACAGTCTCCATGGAGATAGACAACATTTCCATGGAGCCAAGCAGGAAGAGGCTCAAGTAAAAGTCAGGTTTGTGGAGATGCAAGTCCGTTCAGAGAAAAGACGTGTGTTTTTCTATGATTTTCAGTACAATAGTGAAAGAAAAATTCAAGTCAACCAGAGAAAAAGTTGTTGGAGTGAAGACGTTTTGCTGCTTCTTCAGTTTTCGGTTTGATTTTAGTCTATATTTTGTCCAAAAAAGCTACATAAATTCCTTATCTTCTGCGCGTTTGTAGTATTTTCATAATTATGGTCCATCCCATTGTTTTATTTTTAGCATGGCTCATTCACAAATTCGTTGAAGCATTGATCTGGTGTCTCCCTTAGACGCCTACCTCACCCAATCGCACGTCCGACCTTAACCGGGGTCTGGTCTCTCTTACCCCGTCCCCCGTCATCACCCCTTTCTCCGACTCACCCGCACAACTTCAATAATTCAAGATCGGCACCGCTCATGTTTATTAATGGGCTACATCTGTGCAAACATCGTGTCAAGCCGCGAGTTTATTGTAATGGCCCGAGCAAACAAAATCTCAAAGAAGCAATTTCCAGTTACAATACGCCATGACAAGTAATGAGGCCATCGGCATTCCGGCAGCGTCTCGTCTTTTATAAGAAATACAGCGACGGGATTATGTCAGCTGAGATCGCGATGATAATTCGTTTTGAAATTTCCTGCGAGATCGAAGATTTTGGATATGGGATTACAACATAAATCTGGAAATTCGTGCGTTTTGTGTTGGAAAATTGAGAAACGGCATAATCGTAACTCCGAGTCGCATATATTAGCATGAACTGCAAACAAGCGATTATTGGCTAATTGAATTTCGGCTGCCAATTTCTTAATTAAAGGCCAGTTGCGGGCATATTTTTCGAATTAATGAATCAATATTTCTTACAATAGCCAAGACTTGTAAGCGTCTTATTGTAGAAGGACATATTTCTGTTGGGTTAATCAGGCGTGACTAGGACAAGCACGTTTTTTCACGCGTATTTCCCCGTTACAGATACATTGCATAAGCAGATCTTGGGGTCAAAGTTAGTCTGCTCTGTACTGTCTGCGTTGTAATTGTGGAGGAAGCGATTGCAGACCAGGTAGAGAGTTGAAAGACGTTTATCTGATCAGTGAAGTGAAGATCACAGACAGCGGGCACATGCGTTACATTACAAAGAAGCCGTCCCGGTACTTATACCCCGAGAAAGGTACTATCTATAGACGACTGGATCTAGAAAGACTTAAACTAATTTTACATCCTGTCCGTACAAGGTCATAAATGGGTGGATGGTTAATTGTTTCCAGAAAGTAGAATACATCACTGAAAAAGCTTCTTGTCACAGGACGAAAGTAACAGGTGAGGACACTGCCACCTGTTGTTGAACGCTACACAAAATAAGTATGTGTCGCATTCTTACTGAAAAACAAGTTCACCTCACATTTAAGAGTAAAGAAATAAAACAAGCAGGCCCCAGGGAAGACCCAGGACACGCTAGAGGAACTATATCTCTCAGCTGGCCTGGGAATGTCTTGGGGTCCCACCAGAGGAGTTGCAAGACGTGTCTGGGGTGAGGGAAGTCTAGGAGTCCCTGCTTAGACTGCTGCCCCCGCGACCCGACCCCAGATAAGCGGAAGAAAATGGATGGATGGAAATAAAACTAAAATCATGGTTTCACGCGTCTAATTATAAAGCGTTTTATTGTCCGAGAATCAGAAATTGCACTGTTAGCATGCTAATTGTTGCTAGATTTATCACAACGACAAACTCTGGTCTCTGAAAGTTGGGTGAAGTGCTTATAAACTCATCATGGTGAATAATTAGGATAGTCAGAATGCATAAGGTAAGTGAGGGATAACTTTGGACCACTGCAAAATGTTTTTTTTTTTTTTTTTTTTTTTTTTTTACATTTTTAAGCAGTATTCTCACTCCTTAGCAGTGAAATATGGGTCAAATGCGTACAAGTTGACCTACTATGACGACCTTTGACCTTATTGTGAATATTTGTGTCTAATCAACTATTTGTTTTTAAAGGGGGGCATACGGAAATGAGCTTTTATGAGCTTTTAACCTTGTAATTATGAAGATTATAGACAAAGATTTCCATGGAAGCAAGCCAGTAAGTAAGACACTACCCTCCAACCTAAATAAGAGTCAGGTCTGTGGAGATGCGAGCTCACTCACAGTTAGGATAAATCAATAATAATCAACTGAATTTGCTTTTAAAAGGGACATATGTTTTTATGAGCTTTTAATTTTCTAACCTTATAATGGAGAAACTTACTCAAAATTGTAGTTTGATTGATTCATGAAGTACGAAGTGTCTTGCCCAGTGACACAAAAACAGCGTAATTTAAACTGGCGAGTGTCTGACTGATCAAACATTCAAAACTATCTGTTACCTCAGTCATTTCAATCTGTAAATTGTTGTTTTTAGGCTAATTTAAAACAACACATTAACTCGATTAGATTAATATTGAGATTTTTAGCAAACAAATAAAAAAAAAAATCCCCAAAACCTTAACGCTCGCTCTTTTCTTTCGTGTCGTAAAATTTGTTACCCCAACCCGCTCTCCTCATCTCGGGGAGGGGACTCGTGAAGGACCCCATCCATCACCGCGCACCTTACCGTCCTCAAACCCGCAACCTGCAACCAAATTTCCAATCTCCCCCATCTCCGTTCGGTTAGCGTCAGCAGTGTTAGCGACGCAATTCCCCTATACGCGAAAATATGCTAGCCACCTCTCCCCCCTCCATGTCAAAAGTCCCCCTTGTGAAATGTGTTTATGAATGAAGATATTTACTCTGATTAATGGGACGCGTTTGAGGATAGATGTAAGCCGCTAGCGTTCAGACAGCGCTGACAAATACATCTATCAATCATAAAGGGCTTTTCTAATCCGCGACACATCAGCTAGCTAGAGTTGCAAGCTAAACACTATGTCATGTGTCCGGTAGCTTGAGCAGTCACTTAGCGAGTGTTAGCGCAGCACTTTGAGACCGATCGTGGGAGGAGGTAAGAGTGACTACGTACTCTTCGGATGGATTTAATGCATATTATTATTTGAAATTCAGATCTAAGCAATATATGTTGATATTTTGATATAAAGTTGGGTGACCTTGTAAATTAATTTCACGCTTTTTTGCTTGTGAGTTGTTTTTGTAAAGGAAGAGCTCGAGGTTGCTGCGTAAGACTGTGGGTTCAATGGACACCGGACACCTTCTCGTTAGTGGGTACATGCTTAACCAACTGTGACACCGTGGCATGTACTTTCTGTCGTTGCACAATAGGAAAAAAATTTGAGGAGTAATGATGGAAATAAAAATAGATAAATAAATAAAAATAAGTTGTCAAATGAAGGCAAAGATCAGAGAGAAACCATGTTTGTTCAACTTTTTTTGTGATTTTAAAAAATAGAATACTATAAATTTTTTGTCTTTATTCGGTTGGGGTTGCCATGGGAAACCGTGAAGAATTTTTACTGTGGATTATTTTCATTTTAAAGTGATAGCATGGAGCTTTCTGTATGTGGACAGTCACCTGCATGATTCCTTTGAAATAAAAAGTTAAAGTCATACTTCGGAACATTCTCCATAAAGATTGATACGTTTTATGCCGTACTGTGGAAGATTATAGACAAAGGAACATTTCCATGGAAAGAAACAAGCAAGTAAGTACGATGCCCTCCCCCAGGCGAAAGAAGAGTCGGGTTTGTGGAGATGCAAGCCCGTTCAGAGTAAGGGCAAAGGTTTTTCAATCTCTTTCAGTGCATTAAAAACATCCATAATGGAAAAAAACCTGCGTTTATTTTGTCTATTTTTTGGCATAAAGTTACACATTATGGCTTTAACATAAAAACAGCATAATAACAGACACATAATAGATTGAACTGGCAACCATCTGAACATTTCTACTGCATCTCTGGTTTAGTGTCTTTATTTTATCCTTTTCACTTCTCAAAATCGTTTAAAGGCGCACATTGCAACTTTTCTGATGGAGGACGCCTGCTTGTCTCCATTGAGATGCTATTGCTTTGTTTTGAATGTTCCACAGTATGACATTAAACCTATCTATCTTACATTTTACTCAGTTAAATTTACTTTTACCTTCATAAATCTGCATTATTACTGTGCACGGGGTCGCCACTCCACAGATCTTACCTGTAACTTGACCTAGTACTACATTTGACGCTTTATTAGCGCTCTTTAAGGACATTTTTACACGCGTTCTTTAATACTTTTTAATACTTTTTTCATGAGATACTTTTAATTTTACTTTTTTTGATGGAATCTGTACTTTTACTGAAGTAGTGAAATCGTGTCAACAAACAGCTGCCGTACCCCCCCACTCTTTAATTTCTGCCATAATAAAACATCTATCAACGACTTATCCGTTAATCCCATTGCGCGAGAGTGAATATCTGTGTTTTTCTTGGATAATAAAAAACAGTATCGCTAACACGTGTAAAGTGCTCCCCTAGCGTCACCTCTGTCTACTTGATTAATGCCCATTTAATTAGACTCGGGTCTAATTAAGCTATAAATAATGACAAGGTGCGCTTCTATGCAAAGATAATAACCAACCCCGGGAGAAGCGATCGTCCAATCAGATCGCTCCGTGGGACAACAATGGGAACAAATGGAACGCGTCCGGTTGACCATCACTGGAGTGTGTTTGCCCTGAATGTATAAAGATAATTAACAGTAATAATCACTTTGAGAGGGTTGTGTTTCACTGATTAGGATTGCATTCGTTCTAATAGGGCTTTTGTTTTAATTGATTTCAAAGGCTGTTCACGCTACTTGTCTTAAGGTTATTGGATGGAAAAATTAGCATTAGCATTTGGGTACATGAAGCAAACTATACACATTTGGTATTACAAGATTAGTACCAGAGATCGACTGATATAGATTTTTTCATGGCCGATACCGATTGTTTAGACTCTAGAGCACATATGTCAAACTCAGGCCCGGGGACCAAATCTGGCCCACAGTTTATTTATATTTGGCCCGTGAGAGCATATCAAATGTGCATCAGAGCTGGCTGCCGGTATCAATTTTTCAATAAATACTGAGTTTAGCCCGTGAATTTGTCTCAGTTTTTAATTTTGGCCCACTGTGCATTTGAGTTTGACACTCCTGCTAGAGCGACTGATTGCTGATAAGCTCTGCCCATATATAGGGCCGATTTTGGATATTTTCCTCAAATTATGACATTTAAATTGACTAAAAACTGACCCCACAGCCCTTTTTTTTTTACCACAAATCTATAAAAAAGCTGTGTACAACATAAATTTGAGTTTATGCTCTAGGAAGTAAATCAATCAAAACAAAATATCCGCCTGAAATATCAACCAACCGTTATGTCAGTCTATCTCTAATTAGTACATTTTTTTTTTTTTTAAATCAAGCTCAATCACTCAGCTTGCCAAATTCCCTAGAGGATTTGTAAAATGTTTAGGCTTTTTTGGTAATTTATTTTCCATCACTATTGTCGTCATAAGAGCATTTTTACATCAAGTTTGTATGTGGTTCCAGTGCCTTTCAGGTCATGGGCAACAGTAGCAAAGTTGGTAATGTTTTCATCCATTGACCCAAATGTTGGGGGTTCTCACTCTCAACATCATTGGTACGAATGTTTGAATAAAAGCCAGAAAGGAAAAAGTGCTTTGAACAATCAAGGCTAGACCAAAACAAAATGTATTTCTTATCCTATATCTGTAAAAAAAAAAAAAAAATGTTGATACTATAAATCTCCATGATAAAGGACTCCTCAACTCACACAGTCCTTTGAACATACTGCACTTTTTAGTTGGTTAAAATCCCCAAATATATTAAAATTTGACTAAAGATAACAGCAGCCACAAGAGCAGTGGCCATTTGATTGCCTACTTTTGATTTTTGTTTTACTTCAGTATGATTCTTAAAGGCCCATATTCCGCTCTGTCTGATCTATGTTATAATGTTCTTTCCTCATCACAAACAGACCTGGAGTTGTGTTTTGTTTCATTCACACATGTTTGACACACAAATTATATTTATATATTTATATTTATATTTAGGCTGAGATCTTTTCTTAATCTGAAAACACTAGTTCCACATTGTGATGCCATCATGTGGTAATACAGGAAGTGCTCCACTATGTTTTTAAACTCCACACACCTTCACTAGAATCATTTGGATGTTTTCAGCCCTGGAATTGTCAATCTCGACTGAACTAAATGTAAAAGGTAGAAAACTATCGCTTCATGACATCACAAGGTAGAACAGAGCATGCTGTGGCGTGTCAGACCATATCGTGACACGGCGAGATGTGTCAGGCAATATTGCACTATGACACAATGGCATGCTAAGACCTGTCAGGGAATATCGCCGTGTAAGAGGTGTATTGTCACATGCCGGAGCATTTTGAGTTTTGGAGATGTAGACAGACTAATAATGCAGGATTACTCAAACATGTGTGAATGAAACAAAACACAACTCCAGGTATGTTTTTTGAGGAGGTAACATCATTGTAATATGACTTAAAGCGACCAAGAAACAACGTGTAATATTTGTGTAATATAGGACCTTTCAATATAAACATTTTGACAAGCCCCATTTATACGGTATATATGGTGTGTATATGATGTGTGTGATGTGTATATGGTGTGACTCAAGCAATCCAAAATCTTGGTTGAAAGATTGGTTGGTTGCTTGGTTGAGAGATAGATATCCTGTTGTTTTTGTTTGTATTGCTTAAATATTGTTCATCCGATGTCTTAATTCTGATAATGAAATTTGGCTGTAACTCCTTGAAGTTCCTCCATTTTAAGACCAAAACCCCCCCCCCCTTTTTTTTTTTACCACACTCAAAACAATTTGCCAACTTCTTCCAACACGCTTCGACCACTTTCCAATCGTTTCATGTCATGTCTGCCATCCTTGGAAGCCGAAAATGGCAAAGAGCTCCCCGCTGAACGTGCCGACGACTCTCTCTCGCAATCTTAATGGACTCGCAGACAGGAGCGGCCCCCTATGGAGAACCACCCCCCAGTCCACCCCCACCCCTTCCCTAGACTGTAGCTGTGCTTAGGGACAGGAGCGGAAAAGGGGGGGCGACGATGGACGACTTGGAGTAATTAAAAGATATTTTGACAGACAAGACCGTTCCGAGATTCCTGCTAAGAGGATTTGGGTCTTTTGGGAATGGGTGCAGCCCTGGTTCAAACTCGGGTAAGGTTGAGGTCCTACCATGGCAACTCCCGATTAAACCTCAACATGCAAATTAGTCTAGATATTTCTTTTAAAAAATTTCAAACCACGTCAGTCAGGCTTGTCCAACCCTTGATGTCTTTCAATTGTCATTCTAGGTGCGTGAAAGCTGGTCTTATCCCCCATAGGATTGTACAAGGTGTTTTCAAAGTGAATTGGAGTAGTTGGGGGTAGTTCTGTCGTCAGCGCTTTCTCAGCTCGTCATAGAAATTTGGGTTTTGAAGATTTTGCTGTCAGACTTCGCGATTATAGTTAATATAAGTTTTTTTTGACATAGTTCCCCTGAGGATAGAATGCATGGTTGCTATCGTTTCAAATTCGGGGGGATCATTAAGAACTACCGTGGCCAATCACAGAGGCTCGTGAAAGACATGGAATTAGGCTTGGATTTGGATTCTAATAAAGAAATTGGGGTTCAGTGTTTGACTAACTTACGATCCGCTCTTGAGGTCCTTGCAGCTATCTGTTAGATGAGAACAACACTTTTTATTTATTTAATGCACGACAGACAAATATAGTGACCAGTCATATACAGTGATGATAAGACATATCAAGACATATCATGACATGCCAAGACATATCATGGCATACGAGACATGACAAGATGCGTCACGACATGCCAAGACGGGCCAGGGCATATCACGACATATCAAGATGTGTTGAGGTATATCACGACATGCCGAGGCGTGCCAGGGCATATTGCGACATGCCAAGACGTACTTCACAACATGCCAAGACATATCATGGCATACAAGACATGACAAGACACATCACGACATGCTAAGCCACGTCAAGACATATCACGACTTGCCAAGACATGCGGCATATCAGGGACATGTCATGACATGGCAAGATGTGACATGGCATATCACAAAGCACCACGGGCGTATCCCAACACACCATGGCATATAGAGACATTTCCGGATGTGACAGTTTGTATCACGACACACCAGGGGCACCAGGGACATACCACGACACACCGAGACCTGCTGTGTCATATCGTGACGTCATAGGTGACATATCACGACATAGTGTGACATATCGTAACACACTAAGACGTGTCACGGCGTATCACGGCATGCCAGGTGGCATATCATGACATGCCGCTGTATATCGCGACATACCGGACGCATCATGGCGTGTAACAGTGTTATATATCGCGATATGCCATGCAATATCATGACATGTGTGGGCAGTTTGTGGTGTATCGCAACCCGCATGTTGCGACATATCGTGACATGTCACGACATATCACGACATGTCATGGGCATATCGCGACACATCATGGTGTGACGTGTCGCATCACGTCATACCAAGCACCATATCATGACATACTAATGCGTGTAGGGCCATATCACGGCATACTATGGGCATATCACGATATTGCCAGGTGTGACATGACATATCTCGACATGAGTGACATATTGTGGCATACTGTGTCATAAGTCGAGCCGTGAAATGGCATATCACAATGTGCCGGGGTATATCGTGACATGTCAGGGTGGCGACATGCCAATGCATGCCGGGACATATCATGACATGCCATGGGGCATTCCACAACAGGCCACGGTACATCAAGACGTGTCACAGCATATCACAACATACCAAGACACATCACAATGTGCCTAGACATACCAAGGCATATCATGAGGTTATGTTACACATCTGGTGTATTGCAAAAAACATGGGACATTACTGAACTAAACAGCACAACACAACACATTGCAACCATTGATGAGGCTCTGCTACAGTGAATATGCGCTTTGTGCAACTATACAGAGGTGTATTATATGAGGTCAAAAACTTTGGAAACCCCTCAGTAGAATAGAACAAGTTTGATTAAAATATCTTATCAATTGTTTTTGTAATACTTTTTTCAATGTATAAAGACAACACCCTGTATTTTATTTATCCCTCATGACTGTAAACTCTTTGTAGTCCATCAAGAGTCATTCCCCGAGGTCCTGGATGCGACGCATGTTGTTTACGCGCCTGTAGCATAAACTGTATATGTAAATGGCCATAGCTAACCTGCTAGCCGCTATGTTCCAAATAGAAAGTGAGCCTGGGTGCACTTACGGCTTCGTCGACTCACCCTGTATTGAAAAACTGTTGCCCCTTTCTCCATAACTGCTGCTGTCAGGCTCATCATTTTGGTCTTAAAATGTTCGTATTAACTCGCTCTACATGATCCGGGTATTTTTATTTTGATATGAGCATTAATATCAGACAAATAAAGCACCTTCTTTCCTCGATGTCACACTTCCTTAGTCCACATCTTTATACAGTCTATGGGCTGTAGTATTTTTAGAAAACCTATTTTGAAAGGGCATAGGAAGTTTATTTTGATACCACATGCCTATTTCCTCGATGACATTGACGACGAAAAAATAAATCTCCAACCTAACGACATGTAGCATAATTAAAGCTCTTGAAAGTCGATTTAAGGGCCCATATTACGCTATTTTCTGATCTATGTTATAATGTTGTTTCTTCTCTCAAACTGAAAAAACTCTGTTCCACCTTGTGATGTCATCATGTGGTAATACAGGAAGTGCTCCACTGTGTTTTTAAACTCCATACACCTTCACTAGATTCATTTGGATGATTTCAGCCCTGGAATTGCTAATCTCTTCTAAACAAAAGGTGAATGGTAGCTGTTAACTTAAAAACTACCACTTCATGACATCACAAGGTGGAACAGAGCATTTTGAGCTTTGGAAAAGTAGACAGACTTATACTCAAGGATTACTCAAACATATGTAAATGGAACAAAACACAACTCCAGGTAAGTTTTTGAGGAGGAACAACATTATATCTTCACTTAGAGCTCACAATAATCCATTTTATGTAATATAGAACCTTTAAAAACTTGTTTATTGGCTGTTTCATCCAATTGCGAAGCCATCTGGCCTTTTTTTAGTCAACATAACACAATTTATAAAAAATTCAAACACAATTATTCAGAAACTCAAATTCAAATCCTTTTTTTTTTATATTGGCAACTTGACCAGTACATTATAATCGCTTCCACCGCATTGCAAAATAAACTTGTGCCCTATAGATAAAAGAAAGGTCCACGCATTGTCTACTTCAAAAAGAGTTGGCTGTAGATGCTGCTGGCACGAAACAATGGAAATATTTAAAAACATTGTGATTAAAAAGTGAAGAAAATGCTAAACTGGCCTGGAAGTCTTGAGGGTCACAGATTAGCATACCGGGCCAGATGTTGTTGGGTGTCTGCAGCGTTTCTTTCATCTCCAAAGACGCTGCAGGTGATTTGACTTAACCTCCACTCCAAATAGTTTAGATGGAGACAAGAAGAGAAATATTAGAATAAAACTATTGCTCTATTTGACTAAAAAGTAAAAGAAAATAAAGAAACCATGTAGAAGTAAACGGATATAAAGTTGTTTGCTAACTAAACTTGTGCACTACGAAACTTTTACATCAAAAAGTATTGCCTGGAATGTTCCGCAGTATGGCACGAAGACAAGCAGGTAGTTCTTTCAGGCTAAGTTCCAAGTCACATCTGTGGAAAGGAGAATTGTGTCCGCTCAAGGTAAGAATGGGTATTTTTCAAAGTCACTCACCCGTTTTCCTTTGCTTATTCGAGGGTTGGGTCGCAGGAGCAGCAGTCTAAGCAGGGATTCCCAGACTTCCCTCACCCCAGACACTTCCTCAACATTTTCAAGGTTGTTTAAGGACTAGATTGAAGCAAGATGAGTTTAATGCCATACTGTGGGACATTCCAGACAAAGCAATAACATCTCCAAGGAGACAAGCAGGTGGCATGTCCTCGCCCCAAAAGTTACACGGAGCATGGTGAAAAAAATATAAAAGTTCAGGCCCATCAACAAACATTTTTGGGTCAGGGGCAAAAAGCCTCAGATGGGACCCCCTCTAATATAAATTAATAGGAAGAGGGTCCAATTCTTGGCCTCTAAGACCCAAGGTTCCAGTGCAGCAGACCCCTTTGCCCCCCTCTATTGACTCCCTTGCAAAAGCTGTCCAAAAAGAGTTGAATTCTAACCATGTGTTTCAGAATTATAAAAAATTAGGACTGTTGCCATAGTAATTACCAATTTAAAACCTAATTTGAAACTAAAAGTATCTTTTGAATGTGAAAAAGTCGTCATATACATAGTCTTTACGGTCTCTCCCAATCCCATGCTAATGCTAACAGCGCTACATGCTAATAAAGATATCACACGTAAAAGCCAGGTTGTAAGTCGATACTAAGAAATCAGAGCAGAGTTTAATGCCATACTGTGGGATATTCCAGGCACAGCAATAACATCTCCATGGAGTCAAGGAAATGTCATGCTAACGCTAACAGTGCTAGAATGCTAACAGAGATATCACACGTAAAAGCCTGGTCGTAAGCCGATACTAAGAAATCAGAGCAGAGTTTAATGCTATAGTGTGGGACATTCCAGGCAAATCAGTATCATTTCCATGGAGACAAGCAAATCCCATGCTAACGCTAACAGTGCTAGCATGCTAACAAAGACATCTCATGTAAAAGCCTGGTTGTAAACACTTGTCTTCCTTCATAATCCACTCCCCATCACCATCATCGTCTCTGGATCTCGGTTCAATTTGCGTCGCGTCCGGTTCCCCGCGTTCATTTACAGAGTTATTATTTTGTCGTGTCGCATAAATTGGTAACATGACATAACTTGTTTGCTGCCTTGTTGCGCCGCAGCGTCTGATTATGAGGTCAAGAGAGTCCAATGACAAATGAGACAAGCCATCCGCAAATACTGCACTGCAAAAAATACTGCAGGTTCATTTGAATGTGTACTTTTAAGTAACAGTAAAGTATATACGTGAAATATAATGAAAAAGTAAGAAATTCAAATATTAAAGGGCCCATATTACACTGCTTTCTGATCAATGTTATCATTTTGTTACAATCACAAACATGCTTGGAGTTGCATTTTGTTTTATTCACACGTGTTTAACTCACAAATCCTGCATATTTAGGCTAAGTTCTTCTCTCAAATGAAAACCACACTGTTCCACCTTGTGATGTCATCTGGTGATACAGGAAGTGCTCCACTGTGTTTTTAAAAATCCCACACACCTTCACTAGAATCATTTGGATAATTTCAGCTCTGCAGTTGCCAATATCTACTCAACTAAAGTTAGCTGTTAACTTGAAAACTACTACTTAATGACATCACAAGGTGGAACAGAGCATTTTGAGCTTTGGAGATGTGAAAACACAACTTCAGTTATGTTTTTTTTTTTGAGGTAACAACATTCTGACATGGCTTAAAGCTCGAAATAGTCAATTTTGCGTAATATAGTGCCAGATCCAGGTGTTTTCTATTGCTCAGAAATACCTTGAAAAACATGCCTTCTTAATGTGAGCGGGGTTGCTTTTACACAGATCTGACCTGTAACCTGGCCTGCTTGTCTCCATGGAGATAAAGATAAAGCGGTAACTAGCTGGAGGAGTGGCCACATGTGCATATTGATGGAAGTACTTCAAGGAACGCTCTCACATGGGGAGAACATGCAAACTCCACACAGTCCAGGAGTCCAATGTCTGATCTTATTGTTGTGAGGTGAGAGATGCTATGCTACTATGCTAAGCTAAGTTATCTACACTCATTTCTAGCTATGAAAAACAACTTGAAACTTCCTTTTTTTTACTTACTTACTGGTTTGGAGCCAAAAGTGAGTAAATCTATATTTTATTAGCATTTTAAAATCATTGACCTACTTGTAATTTGTGTGTTTACATCCATTTACATTTGCATGGTGAAACATTTAGCATTTTATTTGAGCTAAATTTCACTGCATAAACTTCTCTTAAGGTCAAAATAAGTCTGCTGTGTTTTGTGAAATTTAACTTATGTTTTTTCAGTTAGCTAACATTTTGAAATACCAAGCTACCTCCTCCGTGTTTGAATATTATTAACAATAGATTTTCCTGAGGTCAAACCGCCGCAAATTCCTCCTTCAACTCCAAACATCTCCCCAATCGATCATGTTCCTTTGGTTAGCCTGTGGTCCGGGTCAACGAAAACACATGGACCGTACCAATGTGCGTTTCATTTGGGCTGCGCTCCCTTGACGCTAACTTTTATGCTAACAGGTGGCTAACCGGTGCTGGCTTGTTTAGCATAGGGGCCAGAGCTACGTGGATAGCCCAAGGCGAGGAGAACAAAAGCGGGTAAACGTGCAGAAATCAGCCAGGTGAAGCGCCCAAGGCTTCTGCGGTGGTGCTCGGAGAATTGATGCCAAACGAGAAGGACGTCAAAGTTGGAAATGAAAAATGTATCAAGATGTACGAAGTATTTCAGATCTTAGTGTTTCTGTGTATGGAAGCAAGTATGAACAGTACAGAAGAAGAAACGGCTATTATTCACAATTGTGCCCATATAAATCTAAATATCCATGGGGTTCAGAATGATTAAAATTAATACTGTCGCCATAACAATTAAGAATTAAAAACATAAATATTATATCTTTTGAATGGCGAACTGTGGTCACTATTTAAAGGTGCACTAACAGTTCTGGTGGACAAGTGGTGTAGCTTTGACCGGAAATACTACATAGAGCGTCGGCAGTGCCTGATCCACAGGTTGCCGGTGCGATTCCAGCTCCCACAGATGAATACTGCCACTGTGTCCTTGAGCAAGACACTTAACCTCCATCACTTCGGTTTCTGCGTACACTGGTGTATGAATGAGTGAGTGGTTCCTCGATGTAAAGCGCTTTGGGAGCCGTTAAGGTAGAAAAGCGCTATATCAATGTGAGCGCTTACCTTTAAAGGCCCACCGTGTAACCTTTTAGTGAAAAATAAACAAAAATAAAAACATGAAATGGTTTATGAGGGGAGTTAAAGAAGCTATTTTTGTTAGAAATGGGGGTCTTAGACATCACTTATCCCCCATCTATAACTCCATCCTCAGACCCAAAGCAAACAAAGGAAACAAAGAGCGAGCCAGTAGGGCCATTGAAGGTTGAATGTAGGCCATTAAGGCTGAAACTGTAAACAATAGCTGTTTACAGTTTCAGTGTAGTTAGCTCCTCTCTTCAGACAGATATAAGTCAGTGTCCAGCAGTAATCTGACCAGAACTGAAGAAGTTCCTTGGATGAGCAGCGAAACATCTTCACTCCTAGAACTTTTTGTCCAGTTGACAGATTTAACTTTGGCTTTTACTGTGGATCAGACCTGGACAACTGAAAGACATGTTTTTTTTTTCATTTTTGAAAAACACATAAAACCTGTGTCTTTACTGTGAAAGGGCTTGCATCTCCATAAACCTGCTTGTTTCCATGGAAATGTTGTTTCTTTGGCGATAATATTCCGCAGTATGTCCCGAAATACGGTTTAACTTTCTTTTTCTACTGACCTTATTCCGCCCCGCTCAGTTTTGACATAATTACACTAAACTGCTTCTTTGTGGTAGCACTTCCGTTTAAGAGGCATTCACATTAATTTCAATGTAAAATTTGGGAAAAGTTTTTCCGCTAAAATCTGATATAAAGTAGGTTGATTTGTGCACCAACAAGTCAACACTGCCCCCTTTCTCTGGGAGGCCTTAAAACAGCTCTGTAGTCGTATTTATTGTCAAGATCTGCAAAATAATACAACCCAAATGACAATGGCGGCACACACGGCAACTTCTGGAATAAGGTGAATAGAACGATGCAGGTAACATGCCACCAGAAAGTTACATGATGATACTTTAATTGATCCAATATGTCACTTTTTTGATGGAAAAGTGACGGACCTATCAGAAATATTGCACAGTGTACTTTTATTTGGGAATTTAGCATAGCATACATGTACATTTTAAAACATAAGTCGCTATTTCACCTCAAATTAAAATGATCCAAGCCATATTTTCAAGTCCCTCCTCCATACGCGAGCCACTTATGACACAATATTCCCATTTTCCCCATTCATTTTTCGCAATTCTAATTTATCGAAGTAACCGAGCAGAAAACGCATTGACAGCTATAGCGCTTTATTGCAAATGAGTGTGTACATTCTTTCGCCAGGTCCTTTTGTATTTCGATAATTGGTCTAGGCCCCGAATGAGCAGACCAGTTGTGAGTTGGACAATTACATGGTGGAGATGACAGGGTGTACTTTAGGTTTCACTTCCTGGTGCGTGTATGGGCTGTACAGGCGAAATAGTGAGAAAAGTGCTGTTAAACAAATCAAACGCACCCCAGTTGTTCTTAGTACTGGTCGTCATGTCGAAGTCTATGATGTTAATTACGTTACGGCAGAGGAAAATTGTGCTCAAAAGTAGAAGTTCAAAGTAAATGGTAATGGTAAATGGTCGTATTTTTATATATCGCTTTTCCATCTTCGCCCGTTCACACACTATTGTACACCAACACTGGAGGCGAGGTGGGTTAAGTGTCTTGCCCGAGGAGACAATGACAGCATTCATCTGTGGGAGCTGGAATCGCACCGCCAACCTGTGTGTCAGTGGACGTTTATGTCGGGAGGAGGATTCGAAATCGCCATAACTAGTAGCCCAAGGAATTACTCAAGTAAAAGTAAAAAAAGTACATGGGAAAACTTGAGTAACTAAATTATAATTTGAAGTAAATCTAATTGGAAGGACCAAAAAAAAGAAAAAAAAAGAAAAAGAAATAATGCACAAAAATAACAAAAACTAAATCATATCTGAAGGAGAAACACAAATGTTCAAATCCTTTCATGTTGTCGACATAAATAAAGCTTTTGTCACTTATCGACTTACTCACAGTGGCCAAAGGAACCACAGCTTTTACTCAAGTAAGAATACTGTTACTTCAATAATAGTGAGCTGTGAGAAAAGTACTCTTCTTTCTGCAAAATGTTACTCATGAAAATGTAACTGAGTACTACACACCTCTATGTTATTGTAAACTATAACTACAAAAAACATGATTATCTGAGCAATATTTATGAATTTTAATGTGAAAATTATTAAATCTTTTGTTTTGTGCAGAGATTTTATAAGTACTAAGGCCAGGGTTGGCAAAAGTCAGATACTCATTGATACTAAAACTAATATTGAACCTTGATACTCATTTGATACTAGTGTACACAGATATAAGACTACATAGCAATATAAAAGATTTTGGTCAGTAGTTTTCGCCAACCGGAGGAAGCTGCAAACTGTTTAACAATAATCTCATTCAGATTTCCGTCCTTAAATGCATTTCACAATATTCAAGGACATCAAAATCTCTTTAAAATTCTCTTGATAACATTTATCAGTTCATATTTTGGCAATCCATCAGAAATGTGATAAAACATGTTAATGTCTTGGTTGAGGTTCAAGTATCGCCCAGAGAGTGAAGGAAAATTTACCACAAAAGTACACAATTGTTATATTAAACCTTCTTTGCTCTTTCTTTAGACTTTATACCATTAAATTATTATTATTATTATTATTATTATTATTATTATTATTATTATTATTATTATTTATTAATTTTATAATTTTATTTATTTATTTATGCTTTTTTTTATTTTTATTAAAGAGCCTGAGGTAAAGGGTGCAAAGGACATACTTTTCTGTCCAATCAGGTACAGTGTTCGCTAAGAATCATTGGAAAAAAACGCCTATTCTAAACAGTTACTTCCGAGACATAGTGCATTAAAAGACTGAAAACAAAAGTAGAAAGTGGGCGGAGATTAATGAGAACCAAGTGGAAACAACTACATGAGCTTATCCCATGAAGTTGTTTCAATTCAACCTAAAACATGTTCCTTATTCAAATCCCATTGGCTTCCATTCTAAACCTCTTACCATATTCTTACCCAATGTGTCTCATGCTAGCTAGGTCACATGTCTCCTCCACGTTTTTCCATCCCTCCTCCATACACGAGCTGTTGTCACTCACATCTGCTCCCAACGAATTCTCATGTTTTTCCTCCCTCTCCCTCTTCCCCTCTCCCTCTCTCTTTCGTTTTGGAATCCACCATTTTTGGCGCGGCACCCGGAAGCCACGCAACCTTCCAAGCGCTACCGGAAGTGTGTGCTAACCGCTAATGATGCCACTGCATAAATGAACGGTGATATTGCAAAGAGTGGGTAGCGAGAGGGGGAGAGGTGGGAATCTACCCGGCAACCGCTAACAACTGCCCCTGCGGTTAACACAATAGGACTTACAAATAATTTATTAACATCTTTTGGTGTTGCCGTCGGTAATGTCATCCAGGCTAGCGCTAATTTGCCAGAGTTGGTGAACTTGAAAGGAAGCGTGAACACTGGTGACCTTTTTGTCTCATTATTAGCCAGGAGTAAGGCGAGCTATATAAAGACGCATACGGACGGAGCTAGCGCGCGGTTAGCATGTTGGCGACACTTAGAGCGATGCAAATGAGACCTATACGTACAGTGCCCCAACTGTCAATGCGAACGCTTAGCAAGAACTGAGAGAGAGCGTAAGCGATACACGGGTGGGGTAGACTATGGGAAGTAAGGGATACTCTATCTCCAAGTAATATATAGTAAATTATTTGTACTTGAGGAAGTTAAAAGGACTTACCCGATGTTTTTGAGTTAAATTTGTCTTGCCCAAGTATAGAAATATTGTATAAGCATCTCTTGAGGTCAAAGTAAGTCCGCTGTTAACCGTTTGCATCTAATTATAAAGCATGTTATTGTCCGATAAGCTTGAAGTGTACGTTAGCATGCTAGTCGTTGTTAGCTTTACCATGATTGCAAAAAAGTCTGGTCTCTGAAAGTTGTGAAAAGTGCTTATAAACTCATCATGGTGAATCATTTTGTAACTTTGGACCACTGCAAACCGTTTAAAATGAACCTCTTCTGTTCTGTTTTTCACTTTTTTATGATGGTCAAAATCAGGTACAGCGCATTTAAAGGGGAAAAATGTGACATAAAATTGCCACGGAAACGTTGCTCAAGAAAACTGCAAATTAAGTTGACTGCCAAGGTGCCCATGAGCAAGAAAGAAACCATCAGATGTTTGAACTATAATGTTAACAGAGCAGGCACGAAGGGAGAAGTTGAGGTTCAGGAAGTACATTTTCTAGTCCTTTTTTCCTCCATAAACCTTTTGAAATTAACTAAAATTTAATTAATATTACAAGTTTGAAAGCTCGGTAGAGGCTCAGCCAACTGCTTGTCTCTGTAATGTAATCGGTTTGCTTGAAATGCAACATAGTATGGCATTAAACTTTCAATTTGACATTTATTCAATTATAGTTGCAACTCTGAAAAACATGCATTCTTACTATGAGTCGGGTCGCCTCTCCACAGATCTGATCTGTAACTTTTCTACGTGGAATCATCTGTCTTTGTGGAAATAGATGCCATACGTTCATACAATCAGAATTCCGGTCAGAATATTTGAATTTTTGGAAAAATCTAGGGGAAAAATCAACTGTAATTCTACTTCTTTGTTAAATCTCTGTTCTTCCTGCCTGTTTTCCCTTAGAAAATAGTAAAAAATGTGACTAGACTCCGCGCTAACACGGCAACAAGTTTCTGAATTTGACCCGAGATTAGAACCTGGGATTTAATATTTGCAAGAACTAATAGAAAACTTATGAAATAGTTTAATACTTACTCAGCCGACATCCTGGAACTGTCAACTGATTTGATTTCGCTTTGCTCATATCTTCTTGTTTGTTGATGATGAATAAATCTAACAAAAAAAAAAAAAATTCTCACTCCCACAGACAGGAGGCGACGGTGTGATGAATGGCCCGTCATGTCGCGTGTTGATCCCTGCATTATTTACTCGGCTTCCTCTTCAATAATTCAGCGCTCCGATCTTAACAAATTATCCGTACAACCCGGAGTCATCGCTGAGCATCGGCCAAAGCCTCCATCCCAAATTGCAGTGACACTTGTGCTGTGTGGCATTCACTGTCCTAATCTGATCACGGAGAACGCACAACTCAGCACAACGCGGCTCACAGATACACAAGTCAAGTTTACGACATGGAATCTTTTTAATATTAACATCAAATTAAACGAAATATTACACAAATGCTCTAACTCTAGTGTTTTGATGATTCTTGCCTTTGCGTTTGGTTGAGTTGTTTTTTTTGTTTGTTTTTTTTGTTAAATCCTCTAAAACAAATAGATTTTTTTTAATCAATCTAAAAGCCAAATATGTATTTATTTATGTATTTTTAGTTTAGCTTTTCAGCAAGACGGAATATCATGTTTTTTTTCCTGGAATCGCCTGAAATCGACCTGATTTACCAAAGATTTGACAAAGTATTTAGTGCAGTTGTGTGTTCTTACCATAGACTGTATAAAGTCAGTCAAATGAAGCTCATCCAGGCTAGCAGTTATAGGGGGCTATTTCAGTTCAATTCAACTTTTTTTTTTTTGTAAAGCCCAAATTAAAAAGCCCAAATAAAGCCCAACGGTTGCCATTTAGGGCTAAACATCATAACTGATTTAACCAACAGAAATTTAATTATTAAATTAATTTAAAGTGAATTGGAGCCAAAGTCGATGTAGCCAGAAATGCGCCTGTGCTCAGTTCTTATTTGAAACACGCCGGCTAGCACGTTAGCTATGTCCATTTATATATACAGTCTATTCACCTTCCAGGAGTTGCCGTGGTCGCTGTCATCGTCATCTGGGTTGTATAATTTTGTCTGGAGCTGCTGATCTTGACAGTAAATATGTTCTATGTGGACTACAGAGCCGTTTTAAAGCTTCTCAGAACACTGAACATTTCACACAAACCAACCTACTTTATATAATATTTTAGCCAAACTTTTTCACGAATTCTCGATTGAAAGGAACAGGATTTCTACAAAGAAAGTGCAGTTTAATTGCCTTTACGGAAAAAGTGGGCGGAATAAGGCCAATAGTGCCACTCCAATCAAAAACATCAACAAGTGCAAACCACGGGGAGACCTGGTAATGGAGTCTGGCACTGCTCACCGTGTCCTGTGTGCACGGGCCGATGTACTCTACATCAGGCATGCCCAAACTGTGGCCCGGGGGCCAAATGCGGCCCTCAGACAAACTTTTCTCCAGGTGAATTGGCCCATATTACCTTAAACAGTACTTTTTACTGTACATTTCTGAAAATCTACTTTAACAAGACCATATCAAATATTTAATGTGTCCCATTGAGGATGTAAGCGTGAATAAAGGTCAAGTGGTTCAGTCTAACTTGTAATAATAACACAGATTCACTGTGTTGGTGACCAGTCCATGGCTCAATCGGCCCTCAGCTGTGTCTGTGTTTTTATATGTGGCCCTTAATGAGAAATGTTCGGACACCCCTGCTCTACATGGTAAAAGAAATAGATTTTAAAGGGAAGGAACACACACTTTTGCCCACACTGGATATGACTAAACGTGACGCGGCTCCTCTGGGTGATTAGCGGCTCTCGAGCAGTCCCTCCGTCACTCGTTCGCAGAAGGGTCACATGTCTACGAGTACGGGAACATTTAGCTGGTGATACTGCGAGGACGACTGCCGGAGCCGGAGCTGGAGCGGAGGTCTCAGATGGTTTAATTGCACGACAATTTGCTGCCGTCAAAAAGCAAGTGTGAGAAGAGGAGGAGGGGTAGGAGAGACAGAGAGGGGGAGAAAGAGAGAGGAAAGGGAGAGAGAGAGAGGGGGATGGAAAGAGAGGGATGGAAAGAGAAAAGGGAGAGAGAGTTAATTAGCGACCTCGTTAGGGACCTGGAAGTGTAGCCCTGGCCCTGTGTGT
Source organism: Periophthalmus magnuspinnatus (assembly GCF_009829125.3). Taxonomy (NCBI): domain Eukaryota; kingdom Metazoa; phylum Chordata; class Actinopteri; order Gobiiformes; family Gobiidae; genus Periophthalmus; species Periophthalmus magnuspinnatus. The sequence goes on along the minus strand of NC_047127.1, from coordinate 7,420,157 downwards.
GTCCTGTGTGTGTCCTGTGTGTGTGTCCTGTGTGTGTCCTGTGTGTGTCCTGTGTGTGTCCTGTGTGTGTCCTGTGTGTGTCCTGTGTGTGTCCTGTGTGTGTCCTGTGTGTGTCCTCAGGGGCATTGATGAGTGGGGCTGGGAAAGAGCTGTCAAATGTAGGATTGTGGCAAAAATCGATATTTTCGTAGTTTGTGATATTTGAAAAGGTGTTTTTTTTTATTAGTTTTAATTGAAAAGAAATAAATAGGGTTCATAAACATGGTCAAGATAAACTTTACTGTATCAGTTTCATCAATAAATATCTGTTTGTCTGAGCCATAGACTTTATAAAGAAGTGGACTATGTGAGCATGGTGTCACCCAAAGTGCTCAGCTTCAGTCAAATGAAGCTCATCGACGCTAGCGGTTACGGGGCGAATCTGGAGCCGATTTCCATATTCAGAATTCCGAGTATCATAGCAACCAATGAGCCAATCCGGAGCGAGGCTGATGAAGGTAACGCTCCTTCCCGCCCACCTGTTGCTAACGCTAGCGAGAGTGTGTTCATATCTTGATTTACGGACACAATAGTCAAATAAAAACACCAGGATCATGTAGAGCGGGTTAATACAAACATTTTAAGACCAAAATGACGAGTCTGACAGTAGCAGTTACAGAGAGAGGCGACAGTTTTTCAATGTAAAGTGAATGGCCTAGTTGGAAGTGCGCCCATGATCACTTCCTATTTGGAAGACGGAGGCTAGCAGGTTAGCTACGTCCATTTATATTTACAGTCTACGGTCTGAACTCTGCTCCAAATCACATGCTTTTGCTGAAAGAGGACTGACCTGCTGAAATATACTGTATATATATCATTGATTATTTGAAACAATGTTTTTCCCCAGGTGTGACAGTGAGTAGGGTATCTAATATACTTACTTAACTAATAACACATCCTCCTGACAACTAGGGTGTGTTAGTTCCACTGTAGGCAGCTCCTCCCTTCAGACAGATATAAGGCAGAGACTCACCTGTCAGAACCCTGTCAGAACCATAGACCATATATATAAATACACATAGCTAACCCACCACGTTCTCTATAGGAAGTGAGTAGGGGTGCTCCTCTGGCTCCATCGACTCTGACTCTGGCTCCAATTCACCTTCTATTGAAAAACAGTGGCCCCTCTCTCTGTCACTGCTGCTGTCAGACTCATCATTTCGTCTTAAAATGTTCACATGATCCTGGTGTTTTTATTTAACTTTTGCGTCTGTAAATCAAGATATTATATTAAAATCAGGCACTTTCTTTCCCCGAGGTCGCTCCTCCTAGCATTAGCAACAGGTTTGATTGACAGTGTAAACCAGCTGTGCGGATGGAAAAGAGCGTTACCTTCAACAGCCTCACGATTTCATAATTACATCTGTCCAGACAAAAACATTTTAGAAACTTTAAATAATTATTCCACATCACAATATCTCAATTGGTCGTTTTGATAAAATTAAATTGTGAGACGTCCATGGACCACTATGGAACCTACCTTCTGTTGTTTTAAGAAAGAGAGGTTTTATTACTGGAAGTATCGAGTCTCTTCATTAGTATCAAAAATGAGTGACAACAGCAGCTGTGCAGTTCCAGGCCTTTCTCCCAAATACAAATATCTGAGCTTATACGTCGACAACTACTGTTTATAACCTTATTTCAACCAACGCTTCCCATAACTTTAAAAAGTAAAAAGACCTCAAAATCTAAGCTTCTGCCGCATCTGCCACCCTGAGCTGTGGAAATGCCGGATCCGTCTCAGTGTAGCATCTTGTACAGTATAGGCCTGACTTAATGAGACACAAATAAGGCAGACGTGCTAATGAACGGAGCATTACTGCACGTTCACGCGCCGGATGTGTAACGCTGCCATCTGGAAGCACCAAGTCAGGGGTCCACGGCAAAGTTTTCAGGCACATGATTGACCCGGAGGGCGGGGTAAGAAGTAATGAAAGGAAAATTATATAGGGATAGAAATGAGTAAAGGTTTATTAAGGGCCCGTGTGATTCTAAGTGATTAGCGATAAACGTTTATTGTTTATAGGGAATTTATGGGGAATTTGGAGTCAGGGAGTCATCTGGTAAAAGCTCTGTTCAGTCACCTACTTTCTGAAACCTTACAAGCAACCAGTGGTGGAATGTAACGAAGTACAAGTAGTAAAGTACTGTACTTAGATATCTGGACTTTACTTAAGTGTGTTTTAAATTGGTTGCTTTTTATTTTTATGTCACTACATTTGAGAGGATGTATCTGTACTTTCTACTCTTCTATATCTTTGAGCATGAACTTTGAACTTTGAGCAAACAGAAATATACAAATAAAACAGCTAAGAAAAAAGTATCGATTCATTTCTTTCTGTTAAGTAAAAATTAGCGCAAATCTTTAGCAAACTCACCACATTTGAAGCTTCATTAGATCTCAAAATCTACGAGAAATACTTTCACTTTCTACTCTGTCAGTACATCTTTAAATGGGTACTGTAATACTCTGGGGTATAGCACAAAATTTTGGGCCCTAAACAGTACCCTTTACCCCCCCAGTCCAACGCCCCTGGTAATACTTTGACTTAAATAGATTTATTCATGTGATAATTTTACTTTTACTTGAGATTTTTGTTTTTTGCTCCAGTATCTGTACTTTTATTAAATAACAAAATCGAGTACTTCTTTACTGCATGTAAAAAAACAACTAAATATGTACTAAGGCTGCACCATTCTGTTGACGTCTTCCTGTAGTATTTCCTGTTGAAATATGTAAACGTTACGAGGACCAGGAACTTCAAAATGGGACAAGAGAACCTGAACCCTGCAACATGTAAAGCAGATAAACCAATCCTCTGTTTTGACGATGAGAACGAGCTGGAACACTTCAAACTAAGAACAAGGTAAGAACTTAAAGAACCTCCTCAGATGTGATGTGTTTACAATGTCTTTTTTGAAAGTGGGACTGAACACCTAAACCTACAGCACCTGGAGGACTAAAGAAAAGAGTGACGGGGAAAAGGGGCGGAGTCTGGAGGTGTAAGGAGCAGTGTGATTGGTCGAACAGGGATCCACGCTTCAATCGCACCTGTCTGTAATCAGCGAAGTCCTGTGCGATGTCACGTAGTACCGTATTTTCCGGACTATAAGTCAAGAAATGCATAATAATGAAGAAAAAAACGCGGTTGTCAGCGTGACCGTAATGAAGATGTGAAATTATATACTCAGATGCGACTTATATTCCACATATAAGTCACACCTGAGTATAAGTCGCACCCCCGGCCAAACTATGAAAAGAAAAAAAAGTGCGACTTGTAGTCCAGAAAACACAGTAATTGAAATCGCAGTGGCCACTAGAAGCAGTGCACACTTTGACTGTTTTTGACCGTTTTTAAACACAAAGCTGTAAAATTTATCTGGTTTTCCCAAAGATTGCCCCCCCCCAAAAAAAAGACTAGGAACAGTACTCACACTAAATACACAGTTTAGTAGCAAGAAAAGTTCATTTTGGTGGTTAGTTTTACTTAAATACCACGATTTGTTGCTGTTGTGACAAAATTTACTTCACCTCGGGTCCCAATGGAGAAGCTGGAGGAGGTGTCTGGGGTGGGGGAGGTTTGGGAGACTCTGAATAAGCAGAACAAAATGTATGGATGGATTTCTTTACTTTTGTTTTTGTTTTTTGTCTGAACTTGTGGCTATGACCTATATAAATTTACTGACTTACTTATTAATACTCTTTAAGGCCACACCTTCTTAGTATTTGCACATTTTAGCTAAATTCAACACATTTCTTTTACCGAACCCCAGCTGTCCCCATCTCACCCCGCTCTTGTTTCAAACCTCCCGAAAAAAAAAAAAAAAAAAGCCCAACAAATAATTTTTGACCCTTCGACCACGTGCACAATTCCAACGCGCCCGGACCACTTCACTCCACCCCCCCCCACCACCGAATCCTGGTCGGCTATTTTGTTAACCCTCGCTCGCAATTAACCCCTCGCTGCGCACCGATGGAGTCCGCCCCGCTCCGCTTTGTACCGGGCCAAAAAAACCCAACGGTCCAATGAAAGAGCGGAGAGTGACGATGAGGTTGAAGCCCCTCCACCCCCCAGCACCACCACCCCTCCATGACAGCAGGCCGGGGTGACAGGTCCTTTTGTACAGATTTTAGGGTGGGGAGGGGGGTGTCTCTGGAGGTGAGGTTGGGGGAGAGAGACGTGCGCGATGGGGGGGTCATTGTATCCACTGTGCTCGAGCCTGAATGAACGGATTAAAAATAGTCTTAATCTTTGAACCTGAGCATAGACAGTTAATGAATGGTGGTACAATAAAGCATGATGTCACTCGCGTCGGGCTCGCGGGGGGGCGAGGAGCTGACAAGGTGGTAGACGGAAGGTTATACAGCTCAGAGTGATTACTAAGGCTGAAATGAATGGTGGAATAGGAAGGAGAGTAAATGCAGACCTTCGCCAAGGCACCAAAGGCATTGCGTGCTGCATAACATATGGTGCCCAGACCATTCACTGAACAGATACAAGAGTAAGCATTACATAACGACTTAAAAAGGTAATAGAAATTTGTCAGTTTTAAGATTTTGCTGAAGCAGTGGTAAAACTGTTGTTGTGTCTTTAGGCAAAACACTTTACCAGGTGTGTGTGAATGTTGGTGGTGATTAGAGGGGTTGATGGTGCAGACTGCCAGCCTCGCTTACATTCAGTCTGTCCCAGGGCAGCTATGGCTACACTACAGAGTGTCGAGTGAATGATGCACCAAACTGTAAAGTGATTTTGAGTGTCTATAAAATGCTGTATAAGACTAATACATTATTATCATTTTAAGTGTCATGTGCAAATGGGAATTGTTAAAAAAGTTAAGAGTTGTTGCATTGAAAGTCTAATCTTATAACTCCTTATCAGGCATGCCCAAACTGTGGCCTGGGGGCCAAATGCAGCCCTCGGACCTATTTTTTTTGGCCCTCAAGCTTCCAGGTGAATTGGTCCATATTACCTTATACAGTACTTTTTACTGCATATTTCTGAAAATTTATTTTAACAAGCCCATATCAAATATTGAATGTGTCCCACTGAGGATGTAAGCGTGAATAAAGGTTTAGTGGTTCAGTCTAACTTGTAATAATAATGCAGATTTGAAGTATTCATTGTATTGGTGTCCAGTCTATGGCCCTCAATCGACCCTCAGCTTTGTCTGTGTTTTTATATGTGGCCCTTAATAAGAAAAGTTTGGACACCCCTGGCCTAAACAAACTTAAGTTATTTCTTGGTTTTCCTGGTTCAGTATTTTCAACCATCCCCAGGTATTTTACACTTACTAATAATAATGAAATAATCTCACACAGCACTTCTAGACACTCAGAGTATCTTTACTGTTTCAAACATTATTCACTTCACACTCAGTAGTGATAAAGTACTATTGTAGTCACAACTGCCCTGGGACAGACTGACGGAAGCGAGAGTGCTAATCTGAACCATCAGCCCCTTCGACAAACACTGACTCACACACCGCACTTACACTAGGCAATGTGGTTGAAATGTCTTGACAAAGGACACACTAACATTAAGCACTAGAGCCACCACTTTAACACTGCAGCACCTGGTATTCACATCAGTCTTCCAACCAAGTACTATCCAAGGTCATTCCTGCTCAAATAAGGACAAATATTATGCATAAATTTGCTCTTTTGTTTGTAGTTAACACCAGTCCTCATATTTGAAGTTGCGTGGTTTTCAATGTAGATTATTTTAACTTCTAAAACATGAAATGTCAAAGCAAACGCACTCAAGAGCATGTTCAAAGACCAATAATAATGCTACAATTAATACTCTTTTTACTCTTTCTCTAGATGATATTTTATTGTTCAAAAAAATCACTATTGTCCCCTTTCCATCTGCACCTGCCTCCTGCGCTCGCACCTTCATCAAACCCCGCACTAACGCGTCCGATCCTGTGCTCAACTTTGTGAAATTATCCTCCTCAAAGTGCTTCATCATTTCCTGCTTTGAATTTCCACGCGCCTCTTTTCTGCCTTTTTCTCTCCTCGTTTTTAACCGCGACGTCGGCCGAGCCCGGCGCGGTGACAAATTGCCATAAGCGGGCGGAGAGAATGCAAATGCAGCCCTCAGACAAATGTCCAACCTTGCGTTTAGTCGGTAGCTAAGGTCACCCTCCCTAGCATCTATCACTGTTCTAATCGGCAGCACCCACCCGGCCCCGTGCTACGCGCCGCCCCGCCTGCATAGATAACGCTCCAAGCTAGGACGACGCGCTAAGCTAGGACAAACGCACGCTGATACAAGGTTCAACAAGTAAACATTCATATTAGCGTAAAGAGCTGAGGTGAGAGCGCGTAGCCTTGTTCATTTTTCTGAGTTGCTAGTAGTAAAGTTGTTCCCGTACATAGCAAACTTAAAGTTGACAGATTTTTATGGTTTTTGAATTATGACTCGGTTTGGTGGGATTCAAGCTGTGGTCAGTATTTATCATATTTTTTGGCAGTTTGTTTAAAAGAACAGTACAAAAATACAGGAAGTACAGGAGGTAAGTTCTAAAACTGAATACCTCTACCTACAAAATACTGGGATAATTCACATTTTTCAGGTACTTTAAACATTATTTTAACAAACTAAAAACTTAAACTAATAAAAAATAAATCATAATAACTATTGTGTCATTTTTAGACAAGTTTGGACCCAGATAAAACTATGCTACTTAACTCAAAATGAGATGAGAGTGTGGCATTGGAAGATTCAGTCACTCAAACCTTAATGATATGCTAGTACGACGCCCTAAGCTAGGACAAATGCGCTAAGCTAGGACGACGTGCTAAGCTAGGACGACACGCTAAGATAGGATGACACGTTAAGATAGGACAAACCCACTAAGCTAGGATGAGGTGCAAAGCTAGGACAAACGTGCTAAAATAGGACAAACACACTAAGCTAGGACGATGTGCTAAGTTATGACGACGTGCTAAGTTAGGACAAATGCGCACTGATACGAGGTTCAAGAAACTAAAGATATTATCATTTATTTTTCTTATTCCAATCATAACTAATCAAAATAAAACTAGGCTATTTAACTCAAAAGGAGATGAGGCTAATTAGGGTGAAGAGTCGGTCATTTTGAATCCAATGATATGCTAGAATGATGCGCTAAGCTAGGAAAAACACACTAAGCTAGGACGATGTGCTAAGCTAGGGCAAACACACACTGATATGAGGTTCAACGAGTAAACATTCATATTAGCGTAAAGAGCTGAGGTGAGAGCGCGTAGCCTTGTTCATTTTTCTGAGTTGCTAGTAGTAAAGTTGTTCCCGTACATAGCAAACTTAAAGCTGACATATTTTTATGGTTTTCGAATTATGACTTGGTTTGGTGGGATAGAAGCTGTGGTCAATATTTATCAGTTTTTGGCAGTTTGTGGGGGAAAAAAGTTTAAAAGAACAGTACAAAAATACAGGAAGTAGAGGTGAGTTCTAAAACTACCTGTGTCAACAACAAAATACAAGGATAATTCACAGTTTTCAGGCAGTTTAAACTTTATTTTAAGAAACTAACGATATTATAATTTATTTCTAGTCTAATCATAACTATTGTGTCACTATTGTGTCATTTTTTAGACAAGTTTGGGTCCAGATAAAACTAGGCTACTTAACTCAAAACAAGATGAGAGTCTGATTGGAAAATTAGGATTAAGATTCAGTCACTTTTATCTGTTTATCTTTATTTTTTAATAAGACAAAATGATCAATATAAGAAAAAAACTATTACTATGATTTTATTTTTAATTTATTTTTTGTTAAATCATGTTATTCCGTACTTAAGTGGCAACTAGTAGCTCAGTTGCTGTGATCTGAAGGTCAGTGGTTCGAATCCCGCCCTTGACATAAACATCATTGGTAGAGCAGCTCGATTCACCGACTCACAGGTTGATGGTGCGATTCCAGCTCCGATAGATGAATGCCCACATCCATGCTCTTAAATGAGATTGTTTAAGAAGTGAGACATGTCGGGTTCAAAAATGTCTCATATCAATGTTCCAACAGTAAAAACACAATGGGAAATCCACTGAAGTTCTGCAGGTTTGAACAGGAAGTTACGGAATTAGTTTCTCGAATGAAGCTGTTTTAGATCAGTATTGTAAGTATTATAAGTACCTGTAAAAAAACAACAACAATGTGTCTTTTTTAAGTGCATTTTACCCACTTTTCATAGCCTTGTATCAAATTCTTACAATGATACGTCTCCCGTCAAGTGATCCAGAGATAGTGGAATTAAAGTCGTGGCCCTCGCAATTAAAATCTGATTATTGTCGAAGTGTGACCCGAGCTAATTTAATTTTCATACAAGCTCACGAATGATGAATAGACTGGGACTGTAAAGAGCGGGCGATGGGAACCAAAGATATGCCTAGTTGAGTGCATTATTTCCTGCTAAAATAAACATCGGGGAAGACATTTGACGCGGCGCATTGACTTAGTGGATTTGGGCAGCGGTGGATGAAGTACTCAGGTCTGTTACTTGAGTAAAAGTACAGACACAGAGGTTAAAAGTTACTCAAGTCAAAGTATCACATGGAAAATGTACTTAAAAGTGATATGATGTCGTGATATTAATTAAAAATGATACATATTATGGTCAAAATTTTCAATACTGTAATTTTACTTTTCTGTATTTATTTTTGCCGAAGCTTGAACGCGAAAACTTTTGATTTTGTCATGAACATGGTAAAAATAACTCCTCAAATCATATGAAAAGTACTTTTTACTTTTCAGTCCTGTTCAAAAATGTAGTGTGGTAGAAAGTACAGATACTGCTCTCAAATGTAGTGAAGTAAAAGTAAAAAGAATCCACTGTAAAATGTGTTGAGTATTGATTAAGTAAAGTACAGATACCTAAAAATTCAACTTAAATTTGACTTAAGTACTTTACTACTTGTACTTTGTTACCTTCGACCACTGGATTTGGAAAATTATGCGGAGAATCAGGTTTAGCGTGCAGTATTAAGAGATCAAGCTGTATAATTAAAGCTAGAGTATGTAACTTTCTGGATTTGGCATGTCACCTGCATGATTCCATGGAAACAGAAAGTTAAAACCATACTTTGGAACATTCCCTTTGGAGATAGATATGTTTTATACTGTGAAAATACTGCCATACTGTGAAAAATCATAGCCAAAGGAAAAACCTTTCCATGGAAACAAGTAGGCCACGTCCCTCCTCCAGGAAAGAGTCAGGTTTGTGGAGATGCGAGCCCGCTCAGAGCAAGACCACACAGTTAAACATTTTTGAATACAATAAACCAAAATGAAAAAAACAAAAAAAACATGCTTTTATTTTAGCCTATTTTTTGGTTAAAGGTTACATATTGTGTCATGCCACTTACTTATGTTTTAGCATTAAATTTATCTTTGCGATGCTACTGGACCATGTTATAGGTCAGACCTGTGGAGAAGCGAGCCACTTAACATTAACAACGCTTGTCAATGTATTTATTTTTGATTAAAACACCTGTTCTTGAGCAAATTGCTTGGAAATATTGCGCAGTATGGCATAAGTTTTCATTTCCATGGAGACAAAGCAGGTGCCACCAACAGGCCAAGTTACGAGTCAAATCTGCGGAGAGGTGACCCCAAGGGACACAATAAGAATGCATGTTTTTCAAGATATTTTAAGTAATAAAAACACTTTTAACTGAATAAATGCAAGATACAGTAGATTTGTTTAATGCCGTACTGCGGAGCATTCAAGCAGGTGGCAGACCCCTTCCTAGAAAAGTTCAATCGCAAAACACCTTTGAAGTAACACAACAGATCTTGGACTGCTACACTGTATCACTTGTGTATATTGTCGTATAACGCGGCTAAAGCTAACGTCTACACACACACACACACACACACACACACACTCATTAATCTGGGGGTGCGAGATGGAGCGCTGCACCGGGGCCAAGCTGCCGGACGTCCCATGCCGGTGATTTATGGAGGGCCGCGCGCATTAGGGCCCATTCTGAGCCATTAGCGCGGACAGCTAAGGACGAAGACGCCTCCCACCACCTACCCACCTACCGCCATCGCCACGGTAACTGCTGCTGCTGCCGGGACGAGGGGGCGGGGCCTGAGGACACAGTGTCCAAAGGCAAACATACAAACTGGACTGAACTGTGATGGGAATGTTAAACAGGAGAGCAGGGGCGATATGCAAGATGGACTCAAGGCCAGGCGAGGTGGTTTGAAACGCAGTTTGTTCTGTGCTGTGGCTCACATGATCCACTGATCTGAAGGTTGGCAGTTCAAATCTCGCTCTCAACATTAACATCATTAGTTGAGAGGTCACAGACTCCCACAGATGAATGCTGTTGTTGTGTCCTTGCGCAAGTCTCTTAAACCACCTCGCCCCCAGTGTCTGCGTACGGTATTTCGCCCCAACTTTCAATAGATCTAATGCTGTTCCTAAAGTATTTGTGTGCATGAATCATACTTTACATCAGGGGACTCCAAGCAGGTTGCCAAAGGATGAAGGAATTATACATATACAGCTGTACCTCGCTATATCGCGGTTCACCTTTCGCGGCCTCGCTGTTTAGCAGATTTTTTTTTAGCAATTTTCCATACTTTTTTACATTGTATGAACGTGCATTGTGTTCTGCGTCCTGATTGGCTGAGGGACTGTAGATCATTGTCCATCAGTCTCCTGTACAGGACAGAATGTGTTCAGACAAATTTACATAAATGTTGGATCGCAGTGTGACTCTGAAGTGCTGTATGTTTGCAAGTTTTCTCCCCGACAAAACCCACAACACTACAGCGGAGCGGCGGCAGGACGAAGAGGCGCTGTATAAGGAACTGTGAAATACCCGCGAGTCACTATTAATCATTTCTTTTGTGTCCAAACGCGTAGGTTGATCATTAAAATAAATTTCTTCTTCTTGATCTTTGGTTTCATTCTATAATACTGCACTTATTTTTTTTTTTTATCTATGAAGGTTTGAACTTGGAGAGTGTTTCAACAAGAGAGAAATGTGAGAAAATGTTAATGCCTGTGTGAGAAAAGTGTATAAAGTGTGTGGTGAGGGGTTTTACAGCTGCAAAACTTATATAATAATAATAATAATATAATGAAGCTGATACTTCGCGGATTTCGCCTATTGTGGGTTATTTTTTAGAACGAAACCCCCACGATAAACGAGAGACCACTGTAGTGCGGAATAGTACACAACCAGTCAAAAGTTTGGACACACTTTAAATTTTTTTTCTTTATTTTCCATCGTAGATTCTCACTGGAGATGTCAAACAAGACGTCAACACATACAATAAAAATAACCAACCTTCACTTTGAACCCTGATTGGCACTTTTGGTATTTCTTGACCCGGACACGGCATACCTGAGGAAGTGAAAACCATCGCAGGAAGCCCATCGAGAGAAGGCCGAGGCTTTGCAGCTCTATCGATAAAGGGTCACTACTACAAGGATTTGAACGAACTTCTTTCCTTTACTACATAATTCCACACATCTTGCTTCATATATTTGATGTCTTCTATATGTACTGTAGATAAAATGCAGAAGAAACATTGAATGAGAAGGTGTGTCCAAACTTTTGACCGGTCATGTTCTCAAATATGGTTCAATTTAACCAAAACCTGAGATAATTCCGAGTGCTCCAAAGTGTCCCTGTACCCCGGATAGACACCTTAGTGGTTTTGATGAAGAACAGAGCAGAGCTGAGACGATTTGTCCAGTGTAGACCCAAGTGCATTTATGTTCAACGCCAAAAACACTTACAAAAATAAGCAGACTGAGGTTGCTTCTTTTATACAGCCCCTCTCTTAATTGGTTAATCCCACACTGCAGCACAGGTAAGTTTCAGCAAATCCAATAATACTGTTAAACTTATCTCTAACAAAACAGTGTCAACCTTTATTCAATCAAATCTGTTATTAAAATAGGGCTCTACGTTACTTTATCAGTGTCGACTGTGGAAAACGCACAGTTGTCTGCCCCGGAACCTTCTTAAGGTGCTCCGGTTCCCTGGGGACTCATTTGGCCGGAACACCTAAGATGGCCGACAACATGGGTAAGTAGAAAATCAAACAATTCAATTAGAACCACGCTCTTATACTTATGTTTTGCTGCACAACCATTTAAATTCATCAGTAAACACGCTTTTTACCTGTGAGCCGATATAATGAATGAGCTTCTTTACACCCTGGTTGGGAAACATTTCAAATACTTATAATGGAATAATGATGTGTTATAGTGATCTAACTGTACCCCATCTCAGCTTAACGTTACTCAACTCAACTGCTAAACGAAGTACCTCTGTGTCTTGGTTTTGTAAAAGTAGCTCTTGAGGTGAAAAAGTTAGAGAACCTTGATTTATTTTTTTTTAATATTCCAAAGTGGCCATTTCTAGTTTTGTGAATACGTTATAAGATTTGTGCATGTCTACTAATGCATGTGCTTGCCTCACCAGGTCCAGGAATCAAACCAGGAAGTGTAGATGTCCAACAGGAGAACCTCCAGCTGGAACATGACTCTACTGTATCTGCTTTAGGTTGGTGACTTATTTAGAGGGTTGGCTATGAATGTTTTGCTGTACTTTTTATGCCCTAAATTCACTGCCCTACTTCTGAATTTTTTTTGTATAGTAGTTTAAATAGGACAAAATACATAGAGAGTCTGTTTGATGTGGTAGATTCCTGTAAAGGACATTGTAGGATCTCAAGGAAGTGACAATTCTATACTTCTATGTTTACTTTAAGCATGTAGTTTGCGTCATGATAACTACTTTTATGTCTTTTTGGTCCATACATCGTCCATATATGTGGCCATATATACCGGCTTGTCAAATTCGGAGTTGGTCAGGTCTCATACTTGGATGGAAAACCGGTGGGAATACCAGATCCCACAGTTGGGCATAAGTGACAAAAACTAATGTCATGTTCTTAGGCAAGTGTCCAAAAAAGCTCTAGATAGGTCTGATGCATTTTATGTTTTATTATTATGATTTATTGACAGAACAGTAGTACAAAATGGAGGTGAAGAACGAGGAAGACGTTTATTAAATTGCCAGAGACAGGAATCGCATGACTTTATCAGTACAAAGTAACCTGGGGCCCAATCACATGAAGCCGCGTACATCCTACTTTATGGTTTATAATGGCACATACTACACAAGACAAGTTTATTTCTGTAGCACAATTCATACACAAAGTCACTCAAAGTGCTTTACAGAATAAGAAGGAAATCAAAATCACAATACAACAAATCAAACAAATAATCATCATAAAATCAACATTAAAACAGAAGAGTGCAGAATAAAAACCTTTCAGTCACATGCACAGATAAACAGAACAGTTTTGAGCCTGTATTTAAACATCGTCAAAGCAGAGGCCTGTGTCACATCTTCAGGAAGACTGTTCCAGGTTTTAGCTGCATAAAACTGAAACGTTGATGCATTTTTAGTCCTGTTTTAGTCCTGTTTTAGTCCTGTTTTAGTCCTGTTTTAGTCCTGTTTTAGTCCTGCTTTAGTCCTGCTTTAGTCCTGCTTTAGTCCTGCTTTAGTCCTGTTTTAGTCCTGTTTTAGTCCTGTTTTAGTCCTGCTTTAGTCCTGTTTTAGTCCTGCTTTAGTCCTGCTTTAGTCCTGTTTTAGTCCTGCTTTAGTCCTGCTTTAGTCCTGTTTTAGTCCTGTTTTAGTCCTGTTTTAGTCCTGTTTTAGTCCTGTTTTAGTCCTGTTTTAGTCCTGTTTTAGTCCTGTTTTAGTGCTGTTTTAGTGCTGTTTTAGTGCTGTTTTAGTCCTGTTTTAGTCCTGTTTTAGTCCTGTTATACTCTTGCTTTAGTCCTGTTTTAGTCCTGTTTTAGTCCTGCTTTAGTCCTGCTTTAGTCCTGCTTTAGTCCTGCTTTAGTCCTGCTTTAGTCCTGCTTTAGTCCTGCTTTAGTCCTGCTTTAGTCCTGCTTTTGTCCTGGTTTAGTCCCGGTTTAGTCCCGGTTTAGTCCCGGTTTAGTCCCGGCTTAGTCCTTTTTTTCCCCTGAAGTCCTCCTCATGTGAGATGGTTCATGTGGCTCTAACTTGTGGGAGATGTTCTTTGGTGCTGGTCCATGGAGAGACATCTACACAAGCAGAGCTACTAATACATGATAAAAATAAATAGTATCCTGTAGAACAAAAACGTCATAACCCATCCCACTTTTTCGCCCCCTCAAAACTTAGCCCCTCTGTGTTATTCTTCATTATCTCGATCTCTCTGCTCTTCCACTTCATAAACGTCTATGATGGTAATGATAATATTAGTGGTGGTGGTGTAGTCCTCCGTCACACATCTGCAGCCCCAAAAAGAGGGTCTCCGGGCGAGAGGTGGGGGCGGTGTGGGGTCAAGGGAGGAGGGGGAGGGGGTCTCGAAGGTCACCGACAAGTGGCACGAACATGTCGGAGGAGAGGGAGTTGGGTGGAGCGGGGGGGGCGGAGGTAGGGGGTAGCGTAGCGGTGAAGTGGGCCGGAACAAGTGCTATAGAGGAAGAGCGAGAGAGAGAGAGACGTGGAGGGTGTTGGGGGGTTTGAGATGGTGGGGGGGGGGGGGGGGGGTGGCGCTGTGGCTTTCCCATGGTCCGCTCGCTACACCCCGTGCCCCCCCACCCACCCACCCACACCCACACACCCACACCCACACACCCACAGCCCGTCTTATGGGGTGGAGGCCTGTCAACAAAAAAAAAAAAAAAAAAAAAAAAAAAGAGAGAGAAGGAGAGAGAGGAGAGGGTGAGGGAGGGAGGGGGGCGGGGGTCTCGGTTTCAACTCAATGGATTGATACAGGCGAGGGACACAATGGGCGGATTACCTCGACCGAAATGGAGAGATGGAGAGAGAAAGAGAGAGAGAGAGACCCCTCTACTTTAAATCTCTCATCAGCAGCAGCAGCAGTAGTAGTAGTACTAATAGTACTAATAGTCACGGGTGGAAAGTAACTAATTATAAATACTCAGAGTAATACTGTAGTTGAGTAGATTTAGTGTTTTTTGCACTTTGAAGAGATTTTTATATATGTACTTTTATTATGTACTTTCATATTAAATCCCAGTGCACCTTTGTATTTACTCTTATCTAAACACACAGAGAATATGTAGATTGCATTTCAAATATTAGTTAATTCAATTTTAAACTGTTTAATTAATCACGTTTTGTATAAAAGACTGACAAAAATTGCATTAAAAAGCATAGTAGTGCTTAATAAGTAGTGCAACAGTAGTGCATACTTGATACTTTTACAAATTTGACAGCACTACTTCAGTTTTACTCATGTCTCCTCCACCACCGCTAGTACTTTTGCAACTGCGTATTTAAGTTTTGACGTGGTACTACAACAAACACTATGGTACTTATTACTACAAGTGAAATAGAAGTAGTGGTACTTTAGTAATACTAAAGGTTGTGTAAATGGGGAAAGGGATATTACTATAGGTTGTGTTTGTTTCGCACAAAATTGTTGGCAAAAAACAAGTTTGTTGGCAAAGAATATTTTTGGTTAATGAAAACAAAAATATATATATACAGATTTATTTTTTTATTTTCATCATAATTGCTCAAAATATTGTCAGCCTAGTTAAACATCTGTAATATTTTTAATTTGATTTTGAAGATAGGGGTGGGATTTAATAAGTTTTCTCCTCTTTCTACTCCTTTTTGAGCTTATATAAGGATTAATTTGTGAAATGTACTTTAAGTGTACCCGAAACATGTGCTCAAAATAAATAAATTAAAAAAATAATAAAAAATGTGTTTAGTACTTTAATTAAAACCTGGTCGTACATTTAAGAAATCCACACAATATAATAACAAGAAATCCTAACTCTTCCCGATCTCTCCTCAATCGGACGTATTCAGCGATGTCCAATCACTGTTTACAAATCTGCATCTTTTTCCATTTACACGACAAAACTGCGTTCATTTCACTATTTACGACCGGGATCATATGAAGTCGTGACACAGCAACAATCCCCAAAATGCAAAGCCCTTCTAATGTTCTACTTATGTGGTAAAGCGACGGAAAAGAAGAGAGACAGAGAGGGAGAGAAAGAGAGAGGAGAGGAGGGAGGGCAGAGAGGGAGGCTGCCAGTAGGGGGAGGTACGACAAAGCAAACCAGGAGGAAAGTGAAGGAGGAAGGATCTGGGGCTATACAATCTATTAACATCATTATTTATTTATTTTTTGAGAATAAATTACTAAGATTTTTTTGCTAAGTTTTTAAATACTAGTACACTTTTTTTTAATAGCACCATTAATAATAATAATAATTTAAAAAAAACATATAATTTTAAAGTGTGCTGTACTGAAACGCTGACTTTAGATAAATTATAGAAATATTTTGTCTTGATCCAGAGCAAATATTTTGGGTTTCACGGAGACCCAAAAAGGTGACACAATTTTTTTATATTTTACTTTTTTTAAGTTATGCATAGATTATCGTTATAGTGTACAAAAATACTTAACATACACTAACATCCCAATAAAACCAGAATTATAAAACTCCAAATTCTTATATTTACAAATTTTGCAATTCTTGTCACAATTATCAAAAACTCAAAAATGAAATGAATATTTTATTGATGCTTTGTCAAATGCAAAATAGCAATATATTTTTTTAAGTAAACACAATTTTTAAATAAATCATCATATCTCAAATTATCACATTTTAAAATTTTAAACAAATTTTAAAATGGACAATGTTTTGATTTTAATATTTTTTAATCATCTATTTTAATCATATTCTCAGATACACACAGTCAACTTATATTTTCTTAATTTTTACAATTTGGATGTAGCGTTAACAAATACAGACTTAAAATAAACGAATGCCCTTCAACGTTACACAATGTTAACATATGAGTCAGGAAATTATGAATACTTTCATTTTGGGCATAGAAATTTGAAGTTAGAATGCTCCCTCCCAACCACCTCCGAAAATCATTTGCATGTGATTTCTGATTGGCTGCTGCTCACACTGTTGCCGGGTAGACAGTGCAGAGTAGTTGGATTGTAACTTAATTCACATTTTTAACATGTTGATGATGCGTATAAATGGCGTGAAAGTGAAATTCTAATAATCCTCATCAGCACTTTCAAATTTCTTTAATTTTTTTTTTTTGTCTTTGAGCTAAATTTTAACAAAAGGATGAATAAATACTAATAAATACTGTTTTATTTATTGTGTTTTTGTTAGCCCCGCCCACTTACTCAGTTCACTGTGATGTTGAGCCATGACAGAGAAACAACTCATATAGTCATAAGCAGCTTGTTTAAAGTCTCTGACTGGATAAAATTGCACCAGACAGTTGCTTCCATATGGTTCTCACACAATTAAAATGTATAGTATCGTCTCATTTCTTATATATATATCAAATTCATTTCCAGAGGGCCACATCAACAAAATTGTTGCTCTGAAAGGGCCAGATGGAACTATAAAACAGAATAAATATAACTATAAGACAGAATAAATGTAACGAAATATGAACAAATATAATGTAAAATAAATGCAACTACTATTTAATCTGGTTAATTAACCATTTCTATATTTATTATGTATTCAAGTTCCAAATATTGCATATGGATTTGCATAGATATGAAAAAATGGCTGTGTATCTCCTGACAAATTGATATTTTAAGACAGTCATACCTTTTAATTTGTTTTGTCGCCATGACATGGCGGGCCACATTTGGCCCACGGGCCTTGAGTTTGACACATGTGCTATAGACTTTTATAGTATACACTGTTAGATGTAACAAGACGAAATAATAGTGAGGTACAGCCCTTTTTTATTACATGAAAGTAGTTAAAATTTTTGGTAATTTGAAAAAAAACCCCAAAAGAAAACACTTAGTAAAACATTATTTTTTTGTTTATATTATATTATATTATATTATTTTGCACTTTATTATAATAAATAGGACTTTATTTTTCCATTTCACATACTGGATGATAATGGATTTCTGACTGTTCAGTATACATCCGGGAAAAAAAAGTAAAATATAAAAAATAAATTATACATATAGAACTTGCATACAGCACAAGACTTGTTTAGCATAGCACCCACCACCTACTGTTATATCTGCCTCCTGGATGACTACAGTTTAAGCAGTCCAAGGTTCAGTCGTGTTATTTTTTTTGGGGGGTTTTTTCAGTCTTGTTGCTAGTATTACTCCACATTGTAGCACCTGTCAATCATTCTCCATCTCCAGGAAGTGTCTGCCTTGGAAACATGCTGCGCAACAAGCTCCTCTGTCACTACCATGGCTTTTTGTTTAGAAAGCAGACACATGATACTTCTACTGCGACTACTGCTACGACTACTGCTACTACTACTACTGCGGGGAGAACGCAGTTTTAAAATAAATGACGGTTACTTATGCTTTGTTATATTTGTAGTTTGGGTTTGTCATGCTTTAAGATTATAACTCTTTGGCATTGGCAGAAGCTCGGGAAAAAGGCTGCCCTCTAACCAGATGGTTTTTGGTTCAATCCCAACAATGTTTCATGTTCATGTTCAATCATGTTTTTGTCAGTTCCCATAATCTTATCACTCCATGACAATCCAAAACATCCTATTGCATATTAGCTGTTAGCCATTTAAATTCAGTAGCATTGAAGGCTAGCATGCTAACTTCAATGTAACACAGCCAAATTAAGTGAGCAGTGTCAAAATATACTAATTTTTCTTAAGCAATCCAAGATTGTTCCAAACCTGAGACGTTTCAAGTTGATCGGACTCAGGCTGTATTTCTTTGTAAATACATTCAAAATCGTCCCTCTGATGTTGAACCATGACAGAAAAACAACTCGTATAGTCATAAGCAGCTGGTCTAAGGTCTCTGATTGGGTAAAATTGTACCAGGTAGTTGCTTCCTTATGGTTCTCACCCAAATAAATTCCTTTTAAAATGTTTAGGCAAGATCATATAATCTAATTTCTTTATGCTATAGCTTTTTGTCCAATACGCTGAAGAAATAACAGTGATGTACAGGCCTTTTTATTACATGGGTGGTGGTTAAAATTTTGGGAAATAAATAAATAAATTAAAAAAAAAAAAGTTCTACAGGGCACTTTTAAAATCTAATTATTATTATATATATAAAAAAAAGAAGAAAAAATCTGATTAAGTGCTTGTGACATTTTTCTAACTGTTCTAACTACCGTTTTTATGTCACAGGTTAGTATCAATGTAAAAGATTGTATTCTCTACACAATCCTCCAAAGTACATTTTAGGTTTCCTCTAACCATATTCACTTTTGATTTCAGCTAGCTAGCGTGAAAACCAATTTAGCTCAAACCTCCTCCGGTCTTGAAGTACGCTGTTGCTTTCATGCACAAGTACTTCCTGCATTGTCCCCAGCTAAATAAAGAGGCTAGCTTCATGGAGTGTCCGGTAAGCTCTCCTCTTCTTTCTCTGTCCCACCAGTAAAAAAAAAAAAAAAAAAAAACCAAAAAAACCTATCCTGAGTGGCAGAGCGGATCCATTTCAGCCCTCGAAAGCCCACACGCACAAAGTTCTCAAAGCTCCTCTTATGCCACGTCTCCGTATCTCTTACCTGTTAGCCCGATTAATTATTCCCCCAAGTACAGCTAGCCAGGGTAAGGCGACACCGCGGATGGACCGTCCAGATAGGGCCCTCCGTAGAAGCGAGATAAAGGAGGACTGGGCAGTGGGGTGAAGGAAAGGGGGAGAGATTTAGGTCCGTTTAGCGTCAGGAGTCTGCAATACGTTAGCTAATGTGCTACAAACTTCACTAGCTTAGTTTCACTAGAGGAGTTTTGGCTTGTCCTTAAAGTCTAATGGCCAGCTATGTGAAAGAAGCAAAGTCTACGAAATACTTAAGTTATGGTACCTCCGGCGTTAGCATGAGCACGGTTGCGCGAAAGTGTCCAGATTAGCCGCTAATGTGCTACAAAGTTCACTAGCTTTGACTCACTAGAGTACGTTGATATGGTTTTCAAAAACTTTATCAGTTAGCCACGTGAAAGAAGTGATGCCTGTTGACAGCTGTGACGCAGAGATAGTAGTTTTCTATGGGCTAGCTTATGTGCTATAACGTTCACTAGCTTAGTCTCAGTAGAGAACATTATAAGAGTTTTTGGCTCGTCCTTAAAAAAAGAATATGAAATAACAAAGTTGTGGTACTTCTGGCATTTGCTCGAAGTCAAAGTTGCGCTAAAAGTGTTCAGTTTAGTGGCTAATGTGCTACAAAGTTCATTAGCTTAGTCTCACAACACTGCATTAGTAGGGTTTCCTAAAAACTCTTCAGCTAGCCAAGTAAAGTAAATGATGCTTGTTGACAGTTGTTATTTCCTCCATTAGCAACCAGAGATATGTGTTACGACGCGCGCTAGCTTAGTCTCATAAAGTGCAACGGAAGAGTATTTGTTATAAAAAATGCTTAAAGTCGTGGTACTTCCAGCATTAGTCGCCAGTTTAGAAGCTCATGTGCTACAAAGTTCAGTAGCTTAGCCTTAGCCTTAGCAGAGTGGTTTTGGGGACACTAATAGTAGATTTACTTTTTTTGGCATTTCCGAAAATACTACCAGCCACGCGAAAGAAGTGATGCCTATTGAAAAGTGTGAAGTTGTCGTGCTTCCGGCATTAGCAACCGGAGCTGTAGCGGCCTCCTTTAGCTAATGTGCTACAAAGTTCACTAGCTTAGTTTCAGTAGAGTGCATCGGAAAGGTTTTTAGCCCTTTGTTGCTTGTTGAACGGCCAGCTACGTGGAAGAAGAGATGAAAATACCGTAAGTTGTGCTATGCTAGCATCAGCACCAGAGCTAGGTTGCTTTAAGGAAGATAAAATTTGCCAAAGTTCACTAGCAAGTCTAAGAATACATTGGTAGCAGTTCAATGTTTTAGTTAAGTTATGCTAGTGTACATCAACTAAAAACATTAAATGAGTAGCAAAAAATGGCGTTGTCTTACAAATCTATGAGCTGGCGACGTAAAAGAAAAAGTAACATGTTTTTTTGCTGAGAAAATATCGTTGAAACCTAAAAACAGATCCATTAAAGATTGCGTAACTATTCTAAGATTAAACTGTAACATTCAAAAGCAGCTAAACAGTTGTCTCATTCTGTATAATTATCTAAATGATAACACAGCCTATTATTTTTATTTTGGCAATTTTAGATCCATTATGCTTTGAATGAAAAATGCAATTTCTCCTTAACCATTCATTTCAAACGCTGCAAAGAATCAATTCTCGTTCGGTTTTAACCCCTCACCTCCTCATGTCTTCAAGTGTCCAATTCCTTTCATGCACAAGTACTTCCTGGTTTTGCCGCGGTGGGGTTTCCATGGCTATCCGTCAACCAATCACGTTTCGGCTCCTCAAAGCTGAGTGTTGAGAGCTCGGGGTCTCCGGGGCAGCCTGTCTTTTTAAACAAGGCCAGACACTTCAACAGAACGGGAGAGGGACAAATTAATTCTGCCGGGGGCAACTTTCCCAGGTTAGCATTTGCTTATGGTGATAAATTGGTGCTTTGTGTCCACTGTAAACTGCCCTGGCCTCCACATTTTGGCGTGGTTTGGCAGGGTTAGCGAGTGATGTCATAGGTGTAGCCTGATTAGCCGGGCAAGCCTTGTCTCCCTTCACTGGGTCACTGCACTACTGTCGGCGTAAAATTAATTAAAAGCTGGCTGGGGTTAGCGACCGTGCTAATTTCAGCAGATCTCGTAGCATCTGCCGGGGAGCAAGTGTGGAAAATGATAGTCGGTAATACAATATGCTAATGCTTCCATAAATCCAATATCTTAAAGCATGATTGAATCAAATTAGCAGAGAATATAGTAATTATTTAATATAAGGTCGATTGGGTCATGTCCTTAGAGGAAGCGATTGCTAACTGACTGAATAAACTGAATTTTATTATTAAATGTCTTGGGAGTTAACAATGCAAGTGTCTTTTAATACAAAATGGAACATAATAAAAATCAATTATTGTTTTAACATGTAGAGATATCCTGAAAATGAAACGTGCAACACATTGTCACATGTGCTTTTTTGTCCTTATCTTGCAATGTTCCATTACGAGGCGAGATCTTAACACAATAACACACACAAAAAGCGAATTTTTCGCTTGACAAACCTTTTTTTTTGTACAATATTTTAATAATTTTGATAAAAAGTAGCCTATATGCAAACATTGACCCTGCAAGTTTGACTAATACACTACAAGTTCGCATTTGAAAACTGTCTTTTTCATATTGCGAGATAGGGCCGATTCAATTTCCATATTCTCTAAGGTTGGTAAAAGAAAAAAAGAAAATTAAATTAAATAGTAAAACTGGTCACATTGTTACCATTTAATTTACCAACCACTCACCCATTTACACGCACATTGGAGCGAGGGGGGGTTAAGTGTCTTGCCCAAGGACACAACAACAGCATTCATCTGTGGGAGCTGGAATCGCACCACCAACCTGTGGGCCAGTGGATCTGCCTAACTAATGGAAATCTTCATCGCCGACACATTTAAAGTTTTTGTTTTGAGGCTTCGAATCCTGGTCTGGGCGCTTGGTCTTTCAGATTGCAGGATAGGGTCAATGCCTTTTCAATGAACAGCAATCTCTAAATTTTCCTTGTTGTCTCCGAAAATTGGGTTTTCAAAAATGTACCAATGGAGCTTTCTTTGCTTATACATTGTCATTTTCATTTTATGTTTTGAGTCCTGGTCTGGGCGCAGCGTCTTTCACATTGCGAGATAGGGCCAATGCCTTATCAACGGACCTAAATCTCCAAATTTTCCCTGTGGTTCTTAAAATACATTTATAAATCCGAATTTTCATGATCATATTTATATTTTTGAACTGTTCTGACCTGCGTCGACCAAACCAAAAATCAGCTGTTTTACATCAACTGTTTGTATTTATTAGATTTCAACAAAAAGGAATTGAACAAATGGAAAGATTACATCACTTCTGCTGCAGATATTTCGTACACATCCTCGACGCTAG
This sequence comes from Periophthalmus magnuspinnatus, assembly GCF_009829125.3. NCBI lineage: Eukaryota > Metazoa > Chordata > Actinopteri > Gobiiformes > Gobiidae > Periophthalmus > Periophthalmus magnuspinnatus. The sequence goes on along the minus strand of NC_047127.1, from coordinate 7,397,149 downwards.
CCCGTTTTACGCTACCATGACTCAAAGTAGCCGCTAGGTCTGTCCAACCATGTGGTCCGAATTTGGTTTTTATCTCCTCATCCGGCTTCCTCTAGTTCCTCCCTTCTTTGGCTTAAGTGGTTGCATGCTTTTGTATATCCAAGTCAACTTTCATATTCCTCCCCGTAAACAAATTTCCTTCATAAACTTCGTCAAGGTGAGTCCGATTGTTTATTCTTGTTTTTGTAGCGATGCCGATTCGAAGTCACGGGCAATTTCCCTTTTCTACCCGGACAAAACAAACAAGAGCCGGGGCGAACCGAGGAACCTTCGGATTATGGAAAAAGGTATCGGAATTGGAATATCAAAGGCAAACGTGATCCCGAGGTTGCCGTGGCGCCCAAGGTCGGAACATGCTAAGCGACCGCAGGCTGTATCTGATCGGGCCTGTTTGATGCATTTGATTAAGTGAAGAGAAGCTACACTAAAGGAAATGATAAACAAGTACTGCGTGTATTAGAGACTTGAAAGGCCCAAAAGATGATGTAAGAGTATTCAAAGATGTAGTACCAAGGATACTGCATTAATGTACAGGTTAAATATTTATGATGAAACGTGCGCCTAATTTATGGCCAATGTTGGGAAAAATACTTTGAAAATGTATTTAGTACTGAATACCTCAATTTAAATGTATTCTGTTCTGTAGTCCAATCAGAGTACTTTATTCTGAGTACTTGGAATACTTTAACTGCATCGAGTTGCAGTTAAATTATATAGTAAAGACGCAACATAGGAGTTTTTTTTTCATAAATTTCTGTATTTTTTTCCGTAAATTTATGTATTTTAGGAACCTCAGAGAAAATATGGAGATTTTTGTCCAGTGATAAGGCATTGGCCCTATCTCGCAATATGGAAGACGCTGCGCCCAGACCAAGACTTGAAGCATAAAATGAAAACTAGAACGTATAAGCAATAAAATTCCATTGGTAAATTTTGAAAACCCAATTTTCGGAGACAACATGGAAAATTTGGAGATTGCTGTGCAGTGATAAGGAATTGGCCCTATCTCGCAATATGAAGGACCTTGATGTAAAGAGAGTGTTGAAGATGGGAAAGCTCTGTATCAGTTTTTTTTCTATTTTTGCAGTTGAAACCTAAATTTTGCGATCAAGTACTACAATGTATTTTGAGTTTAGGAAAGTAACTGTACTCTGAATACTACCAAATGAAAAAGTAACTGTACAAGAGGACAGTTACTTAAAATTTCTTTTCTGAGTACGTATTTTCGGTACATGTTATTGGTTACTTCCCAACAGTGTTTATAGCAAAGAAGATCGTTTGTCTTTTCATAGACACGATCGCAGCTTGTGTCTCTCAAAACCGGAAGACATGTCCTTCTGAACCTCGACGTCACATGTAGTACAAAATATTTATAACTTAAGCGCTTCACTCCTTCATTATGCAGATATCAGTGGTGTTTCTCAGGTCTTGGTTTGTTTTTGGGGTTTTTTTTGGTCATTTTTACTCTAAGCCGCCATATTGGTTTTGTCACAAATGGACAGTGCTTGTCTGATTGGTTACTCCACCTGTCAATCACATCTAGATCAGCCATGTTTAGATCACATTAAAAACATGTATATAGTGGACTGGATTTTTTGAATGATTATCGAGGTAATCGGTCACTTTAATAAAGTCAAGTTTGCACTGTTGTTCTGATGTTGTTGTATATATCTACCTCTGACTATTTTATCTTTAAACATCTTTTAAAATCTTTTTTAACTTTATGCATGCCTTTATTTGTATTTATAATAGCTATATTTCTACTTTTTAAAAATAATATTATTGAGTGTTTTTATGTTGCAGTTTATCACTGAAGACAGTTCCTAGTTTGTGAGTTGTGTTCAGACAATGGCAATAAACGTCTTATTCTGAAATGAGACAAACTATGCTCTATAACAGTAAGAGTTCACTTTTTGTGTTGCAATTAGACTATTTGCCTTAAAACTAGATATTGAGGAAAAAATATTCAAGTGTCTATCAAAACTTGATGAACGTTTGTGATCAAATGTCACTGATGTACGGCAACGGCAATGAAACCAATTTAAAAACTATAAAGTCAACCAGCTTTTCTATATCAGCGATTTTCTCCAGAAAAACATAGGGTGCATATGTCAAACTCAAGGCCCGCGGGCCAAATGTGGCCCTCCACATCATTTTATCTGGCCCTTGACAGGATAAATTAAAAGGTCTGATGGTCTTAAAATGTCATTTTATCAGGAGATAGTTACACAGCCATATTTTTACATCTAGGCAAATGCATATGAATATTTGTAACTTGAATAAGTAATAAATATAGAAACGGTTAATTAACAAATTTAAAAAGTAGTTAAATTTATTTTACATCTGGCCCTTTGAAGACTGCCATTTTGCTGATGTGGCTCTCGGTGAAAATGTTTGACGTCCCTGATCTAGGGGCTGGATATTGGTCCAACATGACCAATATACAGCCCAATACAATGAATAGAATATTGTATCATTCTTTCCAACAAAGGTACTCTAAAGTAGCATTATGCAACTTTTCTGGTGGAAGGTCTGCTTGTCATGTAGAGAACTTGTAACTTTGCAAGCAGTAACATCTCCAAGATCTGTGGAGAGGCAAGCCCGCTCACGAAATAGTGTTTTTTTTAATTGTTGGTGGTTTTTTTAAGGTATTTTTCACCAATAAAAACAGCTGTAATTGAACAGATGCAAGATATAACCTTGTCAGAAAGTTACATAGTGCAGCTTTAAACCCCAGACGAGCACAGACCCCGCTCTGTGTCTGAAAGCACAGTCTTCCCTGGTCTATCTGTGCGGCGCGCTGGTCATCCGGGCTTTAGTATCTGCTTATCCCGCTCTGAAAGGGGGGAAAGCCGATCTCATTCCGGGTGTCAGCTGAGCGGGACCCCGAGGTTGTCTCTCATGGGGGGGTCGCTCCAGTGTCACTCTCGCTCCCACATCGGGTACTCCCTCCTCCTCCCCCTCTCCTCCCAGCAGCCTCTTTATTTCCATTATCTGCAAATGTCAGCGCGAGGAAAACCAACAGCACAGGGGGAACCTATCAAGGAGCTATTATAGTCTTTGGGCTCCGTACGAGGGGTTTGGAGGGACCGCACTGCCGCACAGGGATCATTTTGTACACTTTTGGCTCTTTTATGGGATTCGAATCTCTTGGATCGGTTCATCCCAAAGACCCGTTCAAAAAGACTGGCTCTTTATGTATTTATTTATATGACAGAATCCAACGTGAGAGCTCATTTTATCTACAAACTAAGCACGGAGAGAAACAACCAAGGCTTAAATGTGTTGAAAATGGTTCAAACAGGGAATGGGAGTGTTTTTACTCTTTCAAATTGTGCAGAATCTAAACAAAACGTTGCAGTACAATTTTAAAATGGTTAATGCGATAGATATATTCCATGTGCACAAATCTCTCACGTGTTAGTTCAGCGTTCATCAGTGTAAAAATGCGGACAAATTAGAAAGAAAAATGTGTTTCTGTTTTAAAAAATGAGATCCGGAGCCAACATTTCACGTAAATGAACTGTTTAAAAGAGCCAAATCGTCACATCACACATTCATAAGACACGAGTTTAGATCTATTATACGTTTTTTTTGCATTTCACATCCAAGGACCAGGCCTGGAAATCTAAATGTATTTAAAATGTGTGGTGAATCTCATAATGGTTGATAGTGTTGTCCACTGATCTGAAGGTTGGTGGTTCGAATCCCGCTCTCGACGTAAACCTCATTGGTTGAGCGGTCAGATCCATTGACCAGCTCCCGCAGATGAATGCTGTCGTTGTGTCCTTGGGCAAGACACTTCACCCATCTTGACCATTTACCACATGGCAAAACAGGCTTGAAGTTTGTCCTGCTAGTAACTTGAAGGTACGCTGACTTAAAGGTCCTGTACCCAACTTTCTTATGGTCAAAAGGAGGCCAAAATTATGTTTTTTTGGCCGTTAATCAGAATCAGGCGTTAGCATAGTAAGTGTTGTTAGCTTTACCATCACAGCAAAACTCTGCACTGATAGTTGTAAAAACTCATCAAAGTGAATAATTAGGATTTTCAGAATGCATAAGGTAAGTGAGGAATAACTTTGGACTACTGCAAAAAATATAAAGTATTTTTTGGAGTATAAGTCGCACCAGCCAAAAAATGCATAATAATGAAGAAAAAAAAAAAACGCACCTGAGTATAAGTCGCATCCCCGGCCAAACTATAAAAAAAAAAGTACGATTTACAATCCAAAAAATATGGTACCTTGAAAATGCACATTCTGTCTATGCGTGTCCTTGCCTCTCCACAGTCTGATCTCTAACTAGGCCTGGTCGCGTCACTTATGTCTACGGAGATATGTTATTGCGGAACATTATAGGCAAAGCAGCTTTAAGCCATGTTAGAACGTTCTTACCTCCTCAATAACAGACCTGGAGTTGTGTTTTGTTTCATTCACACATGTTTGAGTAACACTTTATTATTAGTCTGTAACATCTCCAAAACCCAAAATGCTCTGTTCCACCTTGTGATGTCATGAAGTGGTAGTTTTCAAGTTAACAGCTACATTTTACCTTTTGTTTCGTGAAGATTGGCAATTCCAAGGCTGAAATTATCCATCCAAATTCTCCAAATTCTAGTGAAGGTGTGTGGAGTTTAAATACACAGTGGAGCACTTCCTGTATCACCACATGACATCACAAGGTTAAACGGAGTGTTTTCTGTTTGAGAAAAGCCTAAACATGCAGGATTTGTGTGTTAAACATGCGTGGATGAACCAAAACACAACTCCAGGTCTGTTTGTGGCGACATTATAACATAGCGCAGAAAATATCATAATACGGGCCCTTTAATAGAAATAATCTGTTGAACGCTAACATATTCAACAGGACATTTTTCAAACGCAAACCTTGATTTCGCATAAATTTTGAAACATTTTTGTCATTTTCAAAAGCCACAATTTCTGACCCACATTCCTAGCATGCATCCCTTACCATCCACTTGTCATGCATTACACTGACAGCGCCATATCCCTCTTTACATAATGCGCCGCTCTTCGCTAACGCGCTAGTATTTGGCATGTTAAGTACACTGCATTAAGGGACAGCCTAGCGCCGCTTCCAGTCATTATAACTGCGCTTCTATGAAATCTGACACTGTGAAAGCTACAATAGGGAACATTTTCGGTACAGTTGGATATGACACATTCGCGGAAAGGCTAAACATGCCTAGCTAGCGTGAATCTAGCGCCCACAGCTCTGGCTTTTGTGGCTATTTTTTCGTTTTCTACCGCTCTGAAATTGTCAATCGAGTCACTGGCCTGGACAAGCTCTTTCTTTGTCACGGTAAACCTTTAAAACGGTGCCAGAGGAGCAGCATGGATGGAGAGTTTTGAAAGAATGAAAGAGGAAAAAAACTACCTGGAAACAAAACCCAGGGTAGAGAAGAGAGGGAGGAAGAGAGGTGTCAGTGGAAGAATGGACCGGACACTCCTACAATTCAGCAGTTGGATTCAGAGTCCTTGGAGTGAAGCGCGAAGTGAAATTTATGGAAAAGTTTGAGGAATTTTGGAATTTCAACATTTTCAACTGTTGAAATTTTAGCGAAAAACTAAGACCGGAAGACAACTCTTTTCATCTCAGAAGCTCTTGTCAAATCGGAGTTAAAATGATTCTCAAAATTGAAGTTTTTTTTAAGGGCCGCAACCTGTTTTCCATGTGTTTAAGCAGAATTAGTCTTGTGCAGATATGGTGCAACATCAGCTCTCGAGGCCAAAATACGTCCATTGCGTACTTTCTGCGTCTAATTATAATGCATTTTGTTGTCCGATAATCAGGAATGTTGCCTTTATCATCACACTGAAGATTTGCGATGTGAAAGTGCTTATAAACTCCTCATGGTGAATAATTAGGATGGAGTCAGGAAGAAATACTGCTTAATAATAAATTTAAGTTTTTTTTTTCTTATTTTATTTTATTTTTTTTCTTCTTATTTTTAATTTTATTTCATTTATTTATTTTTTTATTAAATAAAAAAAAATATTGCTGTAAATCCAACATTTAATAAATTTTGCTTTGTAACTGGAATCGAATGGGTTTTTTTTTTTTTTTTTTTTGGAAGTTTATACGTAAAGTTCCAAATTTTAAAACTCAAAAAGCATTTCAAAGTACCTGTCTTAAAAACGTGAAAAACAGAACTAGTTGATTTCAAAAGGTTTGCAGTGATCCAAAGTCATTCCTCACTTACCTTACACATTCTGACCATTCAAATTATTCACCATGATGAGTTCATAAGCACTTTTGACAACTCTGAGACCAGAGAGGAGTTTTGCCATCAAGCTGAGCTAACAACACCTAGCATGCTAATGTGCACTTCCTGATTGACGGACAACTTTGACTTATTTTGACCTCAAGAGCTGCTTATACAATACACACATGGGGGAAAAACTTGGGTACAGGGCCTTTTTAAAACTTCTCATTAAAAGCACCCATTGAATTACTAACGAATGTAACTGTAGATCATTTTTCCTAACCAAAATTCCCCAAATATAATCGTAAACCCCAAAACAATCCACCTGAAAACCTGATTTCACTCAAAAGAAGTTGAAGAAAAAACAGGAGGAGGAGAACAAGTGTCAGCGCGAACATTGCTAGTGACCCTCCCACGGCTACGCGGCTAATTCAGACTTCTGAGAGCGAGGGGAGCTGCATTGGGAGCTTTAGCAGACACAGAAAGCGCTTGTCCCCGTTGAAAAGAATTGGGGAGGGGTTGGGGGTTTGAATCCTCGCGACTGCCTTGAATCGTTGTCATCAGCTCCGTCGCGTTGAATGGGTTTAAATGAATGCGAGGAATGAGAGCCCGGGCAGGTAATACCCCCCACATTTAATTGGCATCAGGTATTGGAAGGGCCTGTATCACTTTAATTGGGTAGGGGCTTCTCTAAATGGAAAAGACAAAGTATAATGGAGCAAATTGTAGCGCACAATAGCACTTAGCCCGGAATTGTATGCATTGGCTAATCTGTCCGGGAACGAGGTAATTCCGAACAATTTTCTCAGCGCAACCAGCTGCGGAAAATCTCGTTCAAGTTTTTTTCGTTGGTTCTTTTTTCCATTTTCTTTCTATTTTTTCAGGTTTTTTTTGGTTTGTTTCTTGGGCGTACTCTTGGGAGACGTAGGTAGGGTTGCCAAAATTTTACTTAGTAAGAGTAACGTTAGTCGTACAACGTAGAGGTCCATGAAATGATGCAGATAAGAGTAAAAAAAAGGCTTTGGGGAAGTTTAAGAGTAATGGTCTGGTTTATGATTGGAAGTTGATGCGACTTGAAGGTCAAAACGTGAAGATTGAACATGAAAATTCGATAAAAAAACCCCAAGAAACACATTTAATATTGTCACTGTAAAACTTTTGTCACTTTTACACGTAATCGAGTAAAAGTTTTGGTTCCTCTTCCCTTTGTGAGTCAATAAAAACGTGGAGTAAAAGTTTGCTTCGAGGAAACGTGCTCTAAAAAGTACAATTTCTCCAAAAACGTACGTTAATGATGGAGGATCCGTTGGGGGATAGAGCCGTGGGGGTTAAACGGAGGGATGAGGGTGGAGGAGGGGAGAGAAATAGGGAGGGATCAGGGTGACGGAGGAGAAAAAGAAAGAACGGGAGAATAGAGGGATGACATTTACAGCGACAGATGATACGACCAGGGGGACTGCCCACTGTTTAGAGGGACCGGTGTGGTATTTAACACACAAGGATGCGGATAATTAACACCGCGCATGTGTTTGGGATGGAGCGTAATAGTGATGGCAGTACAGTGAAGTCTATGGGAGATCTCGAGTCTTTTCCTAGTCCTTTCCTAGTTCCCGTGCTTATCTTGAAAAGCACTATACCTGATTTTTATCGTCTTAAAACGTGAAAAGCCGCTAGTTCATTTCAAACGGTTTGCAAAAGTTACTCCTCACTCGCTTGATGCATTCTGATGACCACCACCATGAGTTTATAAGCACTTTTCACAACTCTGAGACCAGTGTGCCAGTAAAGCTAACAACAACTAGCATGCTAACACACTTCCTGCTTATCAAACAATAAAACGCTGTATAATTAGAGGCAGTGGACTTAATTTGACCTCAAGAGCTGCTTATACAATGTGTCTGTACTGGAAAAAGAAAAAATGTGTTCAAATACATACAGTGCAAAAACCTGGGAAATGGGCCTTTAAAAGCACACTATGGAACATTTTAAGTGTTAGCTCCATGAACTGCATGTCTTGAGATGTAATTATGCTATTGAATAAAACATGCATTATGACTGTAAATGGGTTCACCACTCCACAGATCTGACCAGTAATTTGGCCCAGTGTGTCCCTGTAGAGTTTTGATTCATTTGTGCCTGTTTCAAAAGTTCAAAATACTCTTGTATAGTGGTAATCCAGAAAGTACTCCTGTGTTTTTAAAGGCTATACATTAATCGTGTAAACGTGTTTTAGTACTAAAATGCACTGAAATGAGCAAAACAAAACAGATCAACTTTAATCTTAAACTGGATTGTCACAAGATTAGATTTTCCCGACTCATGATCATCCACCTTGTACAGCCCTCACTGATCTGTCTGTGTCCACACAACCTTTTTTTTTTTTTTAAACCAAAAAAAAAAAAAAACCCTGAAGATACGACACCACACATTTATTTAGCCTAAGACGACACACTTGCATTTTTCTCATCAAAACCTTGTTCAGTCGTGGAGGATTTGAGCACAATCAATTTTATATTCACAGTGGACTTTTCATAAATACATTTTTTTAGTGTGACAAAAGTAAACCATGCAAAATAATAAAGTGTGTACAGTACTGCATTTCTGTGCTGTTAGCTCAGTCCTTGTTATCTTGGCCTACGTCATCAGAGGTATAATACTCCCTACAATGGAAGCGTGACCAAGACTGGAATAAAGGGTTAATGTCTTAAAGGGGCTGTATTACTCAATTTTCTGATCTATGTTATAATGTTGTTTCCTCATCAAAAACATACATGTAGTTGTGTTTTGTTTCATTCACAGATGTTTAATACACAAGCCCTGCACTCTGTTCCACCTTGTGATGTCATTGAGTGATGATACAGGAAGTGCTCCACTGTGTTTTAGGTATTTTTTGATGAGGCAACAATGTTCTAACACGGCTAAAAGCTCACGTCTATTTTGTGTAATATAGGGTCCTCTGCAGATGTTAAATAAACTTCTTCTGTTACAACTCTAACCTCATGTCTCAAAGCGTCGAAAATCAGATACTAATCGATACTAAAACTAGTATCGAAACTCATTTACACGCATGGACCACTGTGGAAGCTACCTTGATGACTGCAGGATTACACAGATATAGAACCACATGGTCAAAAGAAAGTATTACGATTTAATGTTGAAAATGTCATTCTGTTGTTTAAATAAAGATGATAATCGTATCGTATGAGTATTGCGTCTGTTCCTTAGTATCGAAATCAGGTTTGTAAGACAGCAACTACACTTCTTACACTTCCCTTCAACACCTCCATAGTACTAACCTAATGTCAGGACGCTGTCAGGTTGAACGCACTGCCGAACGCCCCTCCACGTCTCCTGACAAATGATCGTTCCCCTTCTTGGAAAGCGCGAGTGTATCTAGCTCAGCACTCATGACCGCGGACAGGAAGTGCTAGCCAGCGGGCCGCCACATTATCCCAGCATGCTTTGTGCCTGCTCTGCTGTATCATCTCACCGTGCCAAATGGAGGAGAGAGGATCGGACCAGGGAATGCTATTGTGTGGGAATCTATGGAGAAGTGACAAGTTGTGCCATAATTGTGGTGAGATGGAAATGCGTTTGAACTGAGCGCTTTAAGGTATAGTTCATTCCAAGATATTAAAGGTACTTTATAACGCAAAATGGATTCTTGTGAGCTTTAAGTCATGTTATAATGCTTTTACCTCCTCAAAACAGACCTGGAGTTACGTTTGGCTTCATTCACACACGTTTGAGTAATCCTGCGTTATTAGTTCCACTTCTGTTCAAGTTAAAACTACCTTTTACCTTTTCTTCCATAAGGATTGGCAACTCCGAGGCTAAAATTATCCAGGTGATTCTAGTGAAGGTGTGTGGAGTTTGAAAACACAGTGGAGCACTTCCTGTATTACCACATGACATCACAAGGTGGAAAAGTGTTTACTGTTTGAGAGAAGCCTAAATACGCACGGTTAAAACGTGTGAATGAAACAAAACACAACTCCAGGTCTGTTTGTGATGAGGAAACAACATTATAACATAGATCAGAAAATAGTGCAACATGGGCCCTTTAAAGAAACTCTATTTTCCATTTGGTTTATAAAAATAATAATGTAAATACACAACCTAGTGTTTGGTTGTTTTCCATCCCCATATTTACAAGGCAAATTAAGTGTATTGCTTATGGATAAAACAACACTGACCGTATGGTTTCCCAGTTGCAGAATTTCAACTACCAACCGTCAACCAACTTATCGATACCAACTTCTACATTTATAGTAGTGCCTTTTCCCCTGATTTGAAATTAGTTCAAGAAAAATACATATTTCAATTTCGCTTCTACTATTGTAAATACATAACTTCCCCAATCTCCATTCATATTTGTGCATATAACTAAGGAAATTAAGTGTATTGCTCAAGGATACAACAACACTAAGAGTATTTTTTGGAAGTTACAGGATTTGAATGGTAAATGGTCACATTTTTATTCAGCGCTTTTCCACCTTCAAGGCTCAAAGTGCTTTACATCAAGGAACAACTCATCCATTCACACACACATTCATACACCAGTGTACACAGACACTGGGTAAGTGTGTTGCCCAAGGACACAATAACAGCATTCATCTGTGGGAGCTGGAATAGCACCGCCAACCTGTGGGTCAATGGATCTGACCGCTTAACCAATGATGTTTATGTTGAGAGCGGGATTTGAACCATCAACCTTCAGGCCAGTGGACAATTCTGCCAACAAGAAATTCAACTATTAAAATATGTAATTATAATTTTTTTTTAACCTTTTTTTTTCTTCGGTCAAAGAAAAAACTGAGTTGAAACAAAAATATAAGTTACCAAAAATCATTTAATTGGCTCACATTTTTCACGTGGAAGTGTCTGGGGAGATGGAAGCTTTCCACACGTCTTGGTCGTAAGAGGATTTTGTAATTTTGTTGGTGCTAAAATAGGACACTATGACAGTTTTAAAAAAATGCAGTGAACAGTTTGACTCTGAACTTTGAATTGCAAATTGATTTGTAGATTTTGTAGTTTTGTTCTATCGACTGAAGCGGGATCATAAGAACAAAATGTGTCTGGAATTTTGAGTAAACAACCATTTTGTAAATATTCTCTGAAGCCTGTTCTTTCAACCCATCCCTTTGTGCAGCTGATAAACATTATTAAAACAGTTCAACGCTCAAACTATTTAAATTATTTTGACAAGTATTTAAAAAAACCCTCAACAATTTATGGTCAGTCTGCAAATCCAGGACTCCTTCAAATATCAAAGTGACCGGTGGAACATTAGGGCATAAATTTCCCAAAATAGGAAAAACAAACGGCTGTATCCTTGGACAAAATGCGTCTTGAGGTCAAAATAAGTCCCCTGTGTGCTGCCTGCATCGAATTACAAAACATATATTGTCAGAGAATGAGGAAATGTGTGGTTAGCATGCTAGTTGTCGTTTGCTTTACCGTCACGACAAAACTCCTGGTCTCCGAAAGTTGTGAAAAACCCATAATGCTTACGGTAAGTGAGGAATAACTTTGGATCACTGCAAATCTTTTAAAATGAACTAGTTCTGTTTTTCACATTTTTAAGACCGGCGCTTTGAAATGCTTTTTATTTGAGTTTTAAAATTGTTTTCGTATAAACTTAAAAAAAAATTACATTAAATTACAATGCTGTGTGATCCCAGTTCCAAACCAAATACATATATAAAAAAAATAAATAAATACAAAAATACAGAAATTTATTATGTTATTATTAACTTTGGATCACTGCAAACCTTTTCAAAATGGGATTGATTGACTGGCAAAAAATTCCACTTGGTTTTATCTTTATCTGTAATTACGTTTTTGTGTGAGTTTGACGGCAGTAGTAAAATCGGAACATTTGAAATACTACATGGAAGTATGGAATTGGAATTGTTTTTTTTGTTTCTAGTGTTAATAGATTTACACATTTAGACATTTGTCGCAATTTCACAAACTGCAAATGTACAGCCTCTCGCAACGACCACACGGAGGCAAGGTGGGTCGAAGTGTCTTGCTCAAGGACACAACGGTAGTGTGCTGCTAGGATCAAACTTGACAATCTTTGTGTTCTCGGTGACGCTCTAACCATTGAACCACTGCTGCTTTACTTAAATCATTAACGTATTTACTTATTTCTCTTTAGATTTGAGGTATATTTAACATTTTGCGAGGAGAATTCCGTCTTTTCAGAACCAGGATCTGAATCTGATTCCGAGAGCGACGTCTGACCGCTTCAAACCAAATGAAACATCGCTGTCTTGGGTCACCCCGCGGCGCCACTTTCCTCCCATCATCCGTCCAAACTATTATATCTCCATCCTCATTGTAACGTAGAAGAAGCTAACGGCTTTATTGTCCCGCGCTAGCATCCCCAGGCATATTGTCGGATGGCTAAATTGCTCCGTCGCTACCCTTTTTACAGCTACCATGTCTCCCATTAACCGCGCGAGCATTGTGTACGGATTACAATAGCTAAGAACAACCCAGGGACAGCTTAAAAACGTCCATAAAAAGACATTGGCTGAGTCTTTTCTTGTCTCCCACCTGGTGCGTCAAGTCTTGAAAGATATCGTGGAAATTCCGTGGAGAAAAATGACGGAACATTACGGTGTATTCCATTACAGTTGGGATTCCGTAGAGGGGGATCCTTGATTAAGTCGCGCAAAGTGTTTCTTGGCAATTAGTTCAGCCGGCAGTGGGTAATCCGGCGGTATCAGAATGACTTAGTAATGATATGTAATTAAAAGATGAATGAGTATGTTCCTCACGTGTAGCGCAAATGAGATTTACAGCAGAACCGCAGACACAATGGACTCCAAGGACAATTTATTACCAGCATAATGGTAAGTGATATACGGTACCTGTTGCAGACAATACAGATTTTGAATTTTTATGTAGCACATGCGCGTTACTATTAAGTATTATCTGAGTCTTTTATAAGTTCGTCATTGTGAGGTGTTCTTTTGTTATCTTTGGAGTTCAACAACTTCATATGGATCGCGTTTTTTCCTGCCAGTTGGACGCCAGTTGTAAAATTTGAAAACATTTAGAACATTGCTTTTCAAACTGTGGTGCGTGTGCCATTGGTGGTACACGACGTCCTTTTTGTGGTACATGAGGTCCTTCACAGTTCTAATATCGCCTAATTTAGAGTTTTTGGTCCTCCTTTTGGCAGTTTCTCGGTTATAGGTGATGTAGCAATGATATACTCCAATTTCTCATCTAATTTAGGCATGGAATTGTCCTGTTTTAGACCTGATTTAGAACTGATGGTCCTCGGAAAGCAAACTTAACTGGAGCTTGATGTGAAAAGTTTGAGAGCAACTGATTTAGTTAGCAAGCAGGCTAACCGTTTAATATCCATCCACTCATCCACCTGTAAGTCGCTACTGTAGGTACAACTACTGTTTGGCTGACTGACGGAAGTGAAGCTGCGAAAACGCCTGCGACCTCTCTGACCACCGCCATTCACTCGCTCGCACACAAAAGTCACATAAGGGAGGTGTCTTGCTCAAGGACGCAATGGCAGTATGCGCTGGTCAGTGATGGGAGTGTGGGCAAACGCTCGAACTACTGAGACTCTACTGCCAAACCAAACTCAATAAGTTTCTTTAGAATATACAGAACCGTTGGATTTATGTGTATATATCGCTCCACTCTTAGCTGCAATTGTAGTCGCAGCTGCCCTGGGGCAAACTGACAGAAGTGAGGCTGCCAATCTGCACCATCGGCCCCTCCGAACACCACCAACACACACCACTTTCATATTAGGAAAGGTGGGTGAAGTGTCTTGCCTAAGGACACAATGACGTTTCTTCAAAGATCAGACAAAATCAGGCTTGGACAAATTAGCGTGGCCATATTTTAAGTATATCGAGTATTTGTAACTTTATAAATGTAACACATAAATTAGCGCGCTGATTTATTTCGCTAACAGGTGAGGTAAAATTTGTTGGGTCTCGTATAAAAAATGCGCAAGTGTACATTTTGATTAGCGTGTCTATAGAACGCTATATCCTCGCTGTCAAAATAGCATCACGTCTGATTGACCAAATGCTGAAATATGACACCTCTAAAATCTGTGAATAAAAACGTTTTGGCCCCGTTCACCACTCATCCTCGTCACCTCTTATTTCTCATCAACCATAAACCTGCAACATCCCTCCAGAATATATAGGAGTATAGTGGCTTGTTCACACTTACCCACTGCATAAATTAACACTAGAGACGATGGCAGGATCACAAATAAATATATCGCTAGTTGGTATAGCTCGTGGTCCCCTTTAGCTTTGCGCGATTTCGGTCAAACGCTTTCGTCGACATAAGAAAAGAAGATGAAATATACGGTAAACAATATTCCACAGATGCAAGAACAATCTGTGACATCGCCGGGATCAAAACAAAGCCAATTTTTTCTCACCAGCCCACATGTCAAAGCGCTACGTGTCGCGTTCGATGTCGTCGTTCAAAAATCAAGTAATTGTCACTAATATATAATTTTTTTCCCCAGAATTTTCACGCCTGGCATTACGACAATCTGCCGTATACAGATGTACTTAGCTTCTGTCTGCTCGGGCCTAGGTGTTATTTTTTAGTCTGTCGATATATTTTTAACCATCAAAAACCTCAAATGGTTGTTGATTTCAGAATGTAATTAATTGCAAGCGAGCCCACGCCTGATACTTGAAAAATGCTTTTGAAACGGGGGCTTTGTTGCTTTTTTAAAAGATAGCTTTCTTTTGTGTTGATTAGCCATTTACAAAACAATTTATTCACTTCATCTTAAAAAAGCCAACCATTTGCCTTTCAATACACATATTTTTAACTGATGGAGGCGTAGGATTGAAGTCAAGCAAAACATGTCAACAACAAAACATATCTGGCCTACTTTATTGGCTATTTTTCCCCAATTATGAGCGAGACCATTACGGAATTTTGGTATTTAAAAGTATTAGACAAAAACGATTATGTGGATTTTTCAGTAACATAGCGGGGTCAACTTAGTGAACCATTTAAAGATGCACTTTGTAACTTTTCAGGTGGAGGGGGTGAGATTTTATTACTTTGCCTGGAGTATCCCACAGTATGGCATTAAACGTAGCTATTGCCATGGAGACAAGTACGATTTCTTTACTTAGAATGTTCTACACTATGGAATAAACTTGTCTATATTTCATTTATTCAATTACAGATGTCTTAATTGCCAAAAAGCAAGGTTGTTTCCATGGCGATTGTGATGCATTACACACAAAATGACGGTAAAAATGATATAGTTCCCCTGTAACGCATATCTGGCCTACTTGGCTATTTTTCCCCAATTATGAGCGAGACCATCACGGAATTTTGGTGTTTAAAAGTATTAGACAAAAACGATTATGTGGATTTTTCAGTAACACAGTGGGATCGAGTTAGTGAACCATTTAAAGACGCACTATGTAACTTTTCTGGTGGTAGCTTTGAGATTTTACTACTTTGCTTGGAGTATTTTATAGGATGGCATTAAACGTGTCTATCGCCATGGAGACAAGTATGGACATCGCGTTTTTGTGTCATGAAAATGTGATTGCTTTACTTGGACTGTTCTACACCAGGGGTCACCAACCCTGTGCCCGCGGGCGCCATGTCGCCCCCACGCCCCACATGAGTCGCCCGCAGACCGGTTCTAAAAATAGAACAACTCATTAATGAGCTGCATCTAAAATTTAATTTTATTCTGTTGCTATTTTTTTTTTTATCACACTTGCGTTTATATAGATTTAAAAATGACAATATCTTAAACATATGTTCATTATACGTGAAGTTTAGATAAGTTAAGGTGAACTTTGACCTACTCACTTCAAAGGTCAGTATTGTGCGCGTGACAAAACCAGTGCTCCGCTCACAAGCACTCTGAGGATGCGCTGAAAGCAGTTTCTTACTCCAAAACATGGTAGAAAATAAAGAGATCACTTTCACAACGATTTAAGACAAAAGAAACCTGCGCGTATCTCATCTGCGGAGCGACTGTGGTGACGGCAAAGACACAATGTGGAGGGACACTACCCACTAACTCCCCACGGGGACGCACACTATGGACAGAACAAGCCCCGAGCTGAACGCAGCTTTGGGTAAACAACAGGGTTTTTTCACGACACCGGTGAAAAAGTCACACAACGCAACGGAGATTTATTTAAAAATATGTAAGCTTATGTTTCTTTAACATTACATAATTGATAACTTTATGAAACATGGTGCAATGTATATTATTTATGTTTTGTTAAAAAGGTTTGTCAATGGATAGTGAAAATGGGACACTTTTCCTATGAGATGTAGTGAAGTGTCATCTGGAAATTTAACAATTACTCAGATTAGTAAAGTTAAAGTGCTGAACACTGATATCTGTTTCCCTCCTTGCTCATTGTTGATAATTATTTTGAGAAATTATTAATGTGATCAGTGTCTTGCAACATGATCAGTGAGTTCACATAGATGATCATCATTTATCATTATTAATAATGTATAACTAAAGGCAAACTGAGAAAATGTGTTATTTCAGAAGAGCGTCTTAAACTGGTCGCCCTTCGTACGACTCAGTGCCATAAAGTAGCTCTCAGGTTAAAAAAGTTTGGTGACCCCCTGTTCTACACTACTACTACTTCTAAACTTGTCTATATTTCATTTATTCAATTACAGAGGTCTTAATTACCAAAAAGCAAGGTTGTTTCCATGGTGATTGCTAAGTTTTATGCATTTTTTGACGCATTACACGCAAAATGACCGTAAAAATGATATAGTGCCCCTGTAACGCAAATTTCTTCGATGCCACTGGGTTGGGTCTATGTTTGCACACTTGGGGAACGATCTGGCTGCAGACCTCCACCCTGAAGACCAACCCACAGACCTCCACCCACATGTCGCTACACATAAACAAACCAAAAGACCGCCAAAGTCCACTGTTTCCTGTCAGCTGCTTTCAACGGAATGGTACAGAAGTTAATATTGTTTAACACTAAACACAAGCCGAAGCTCATTTTCTAATTTTAAACATTACAGACTTGTGCCTAATCTTAACCAGACACGGTTTACGGCATCACATACACGGACAAAGTACATCTAATATGCCTATGCTATTTACACTCATAGTTAAATATGTTTTTGTTTGTATGTTTTAAACTAATTAAACTATTAGAGCAGAGACGACGCAAAGCTAGTTAATTTCAATCTAGAAATGAAATCTATTGGTCCTTAAAGATGTTGGAAGTCGTTTATTAAGAAAACTAAGGAGAAATGGTAAGGGGCATGTAGGTGGAGGTGCATCCTGATGGAGGTTTGCAGGGTAGGGTCCTCTGGGTAAAGGTCTGCAGCCACTCTCTCTTGCACGTTTTAATTTTTTTGTTTTTTTTGTTAAGAGTTTGCACTGCTGTATAGTAAAAGACAAGTTCTTGTTATAAGGTTTTGTTTTAGTTTAGGGCCTTTTTAGGACAATAGTGGTTCATTTTAGGGCATCGTTGTAGGGGTAAAATTATGACTTATTAAAACATAAGTGAATGTCTCGATATTAGCATGCCCAATTACAATACAGTCACGTTTTTGTACTACATGAAAAAATGTTTGTGTAATCCCTCAGTCATCCAGGTCTGATCCATAGCAAAAGACCCAAAACAAACAGGGACAAAGAGAACAATAGGTGGTGATTATAGGTTGAATAGGGTCGTTAAGGCTGAAACTGGAGACAATAGCTGTTTAGTTTCAGGGTAGTTAGCTACTCCCTTCAGATGGATAAAAGGCAGTGTCCACCAGTAATCTGACCAGAACTGACGAAGTGTCTTGGATGAGCAGCAAAACGTCTGCACTCCTACAATGATTTGTCCAGTTGATGGATTTAAATTTCATCTTTTGCTATCCATAAAAAAATGTTTTACTTGAGGTGAAAGGTTAAAAAATCACCTCATAATATTGGAAAATTACATTGCAAATTTCAGTTTTTCTTTAGTAAACTTTATTTTAAATTTTATTTTAGATACTTAATGTTGATTGTTTTATCCCCCAACTCTCACCAAAGGTTCGGTTTGGCTAAAGTGGGGGTTGGCAACCTTTAACACGCAAAGAGCCATTTGGACCCAGTTTCCACGGAAAATAAAACACTGGGAGCCGCAAATACTTTTTGACATCTAAAATGAAGATAACACTGTGTATAATAATATAAAAAAATACAACTCACTAAACCGCTGCATCAGTGTGAGCCCTGCACTTGTTTCTTCTTCCTTCTTTTAATCCCAGGTGTTCAGTCTCCATGTGCTGAAGCAGTTTTGAAGGTTTCATTGCCTCATTTGCTTTTCCTCCGTATATTACGCAGAGCGGACTCTGTGCGAGACTCACCTGTAGCGACAAAAAGTAGGACTCCTGGTGTTCTCTGTTAAATTTATCTTTCTTTTTCTTGGAGGTCGTAGTCTCCTCTTCTGGCTCCTCAGTTGGCCTTTTCTCCTTTGTTAAAATCTCTCCACAGACTTTTGTTTTGGCTCATTTTCACTCTCTTGTGGCCCTACTTTTGGGCGACGTGTCTGATGTGTTATATGTGATACGTCATCACGGAGACAAGAGCAGATAATAAACTTAAAATTTTATTTAAAGTTTATAAAAGTTACGTCGAAGAAGATCCTGACCCCTGTGTACACAGCGTTTGAAAACCAGGGCTGTGTCTTTACACAGGTCTGTGTCTGTCTGTGAGGCGTGAGCAGTGTTGTTTTTAACATTGTTCCGCAAGTGTGACGCTTATTTTGATCAACGAAAAATAAGGAAATATAATTTTAGTTGAATATTTCAAGATCATAATAATTTTCCAGTTTAAACTACAATAAAGAACTAACACAATTAAAATACACTTCAATTAAATACTTAAAATTTATTTTCCCAAGCCACGCAGAGCCGCAGTATAAGGATGAAAGAGCCGCATGTGGCTCCGGAGCCGCGGGTTGCCGACCCCTGGGCTAAAGTAACAATGTAGCATGGTTGAAAAGCACAAAGCACGTAGACAGCACATCAAACTGGAGTCACTGTTTTGGCGACTGGAGATGTGACCTGATAAAATGAACTCGACTCAAGATCGACTTGGACTTGGACCCCAGTGACTTATTACTTCGTGTTCCTCAAAAAATGTGTTCTCTATAGAGCTGATGTACTTTTAGTGTACATTTACAGAAATCATCATCAATTTGTAACAATGCAAGCTCTACTTGGTAATTTGGTACAAACACTTGAAACTCAAAACACAGAACTTAGGACTTGACTCGGACTTGAGGCCACAGACTTGGGAGTCGCACAACAAGGTCCCACTTCTGCTGCAAACAGAGACACTTTGTGGACTAGGACTGTTTCTTGAAGCTCGTTGGGTCAAAGTAATATATATGTTCACAACTCACTAAATTACACGTTAGCATAAATATCCAAAGTCATTTTTAAATTTGAGTTGCGCCAACAGTCTTCAACAGTCTTCAGAAGTTTGTCCCAATCACCCGAGTCGAATCCATACATTCATCATCGCGGGCCTCTCCAAAACAACCAATACATCAAATTCCCACCTTGAATTTTCCTTTAACTTAAACAAATTGACTTTTTTAATGTTGCAGGCCCTTCCGTCGTCGGCGCACAACCTCGGCTCCATGCTTTTCTGTGTTCTGGTGGAGTGGGCTCTTCTTCCGTCCATCCATCACAGTGAATAGGTCTGATTCTTTGCGTGTTGCTCTGATGAAGTGTGGCAGCCTGATGAAAACAAATAGGCCCAAATGACTAATCAGGGCCAGGCACCGCACAAGGGCCTTTGGCGGGGTGAGGAAACGCGAGCTGGTTTTAAACGGAGAGGGTGTAATTCGGGTCGGCGGCGGGGGGGGAGAGGCGTCGAAAGGTGGTGAGAGGTGGTAGAATTCGGGAACTTTGTCCGAAGAGGAACGTATCAGTTTTGGATGTATAGAGTTCTGCTGGGAGAGAGATGGATGGGGCTAGCGCGTGGAAACTAACACTCCTTTCACAAATCATTTTCTGGATTTGTCGTTACCCAATCAGGCTGGGTTTGAAGCGATTTTATTGAAAGTTGAAACTGTGGAGCAAATAAACCCAAACAGACGACACAACTCTTCTCAAGCTTCTCAGAGAAAGAGAGCATTGTTGACGCGTTGCTAGGCCTATCACGATAAATACTATATCCACTTATCGTTCAGTGCATGACAGATGGAACAATCATTTTTGGGGGTCAATGTCATAGCCTGTACATATAAATGGACGTAGCTAACCTGCTAGACGCTGTGTTCCCAATAGGAAGTGATCATGGGTGCGCTTCTGGCTCCAATTCACTTTACATTGGAAAAATTGTCTCCTCTCTTTCTGTATGAGCCTTGTCGGTCTTAAACTGTTCGTATTTGTATTTTTTGTGTCTGTAAATCAAGATATGAACATCAACAACAGACAAATCGGGCACTTTCTTTCCCCGAGGTCACTCCCTCTAGCGTTAGCAACAGGTTTGATTGACAGCGTTGCTAAGTGCCGGCTTAATGCTAAACCAGCCATGTGGATGAGAAAGAGCGTTACCTTCATCGTCCTCGCTCTGGATTGGCTCTTTGGTTGCTATGATACTCGTAGTCGGAGTTGCAAATATGGAAATCGGCTTCAAATTTGCCATCGTAGCCACTTGCCTCGAGGAGCTTCATTTGACTGGAGCTGAACACTATGTTTAAGGAACTGGACTAAGTGAGTGTGACGTCATCCAGTCTACGGTCAATATTTATCATTTGTACTGTATTTTTTGGTACTAGTGACAAATATTTGGTTAATTTTCTGTACCACGGTGAGATTTGAGCTGTAGAGAGTCACATTATGAACTTCTATGACTCATTACAGACACAAACTAACTAAAGTGTTGCATTTTGTTATTTATTTATTTCAATTCATATTTTTAAACCCATTTTGTACATGTAGAATACTTTTAGGAAAAATTCTGCTTTATGGTTTGGTTTCAGTATTATCTTTTATCTATATTTACTTCAGCAATATGTCGCACTCCAAAATTTGTTTTTGTCTCAGGCCTAATGGTGTCGCGAACATTGACCGTTTTACACACAACAGTCTACTTTATCAGATTTTAGCGGCAAAACTTTTCTCTAGCTTTCCATCGGGATGAATGGAATTTCCACTTAAGCCGAGATGTAAATCACACTGGAAGTAAAGGTCAGTAGTGGTCAGTTGCTGCACTTTTGAGACTTCTGTTTGAGCTTTATGTTATTATTGTATTTAGATGTACTTAAATGGCCTTTCTGGGACAAATAAGGTGAGACTGACTGATTGAAAAGTGGGCGGTATCTGGTGATTCTTTCCAAAAAATATAATTAATAATAATATCAGTGGTGAAGTACTGTACTTTTTTAAATTTTAGGTATCTGTACTTTACTAATGTAGATTTTCAAATGGATACTTTTTACTTTTGCTTCACTACATTTGAGAGCAGTATCTGTACTTTCTACTCCACTACATTTTTGAACAGGGCCTGACTGAAAAGTAAAAGTATTTTTTATTATAGTTTGAGACCTACGGAAAAGGCTGAGGGTTCATTTTTAACATGGGCGTGAATTGAGCAAACAAAAATGTACAATCGTTGTTTCTGTTTAACAAAATTGAGCAAAAATCTTTATCATCTGTGCAAAATACTTGTACTTTTTACTCTTTAAGTACATTTTTAAATACTTTTAATTAAGTAGATTTTTTCATGTGATAGTTTTTACTTTCAGAATTTTTTGCTCCATTATCTTAAATAAAAAATTAAATAAACCCTTAAAAATAAAACTGAGTACTTCTGCCATCACTGACCAATATATACAGGGTGGCTGAGTGGTTAGGACTCCTGCCTCACAGCTAGAAGGTTTCAGGGTTCAGATCCCGGTCCACGTGCACCTTTCACGCTTGTGCCTTGGCGGGTTTCCTTCGAGCCCTCCGGTTTCCCCCATCAAGCCCAAAACTTGCACAATAGCTAGTCCCTCCTGACCAAGACTAGCTCAAGATCTGAAGACGGGTCCCATTTTGAGTCTCACTGCTGCTGATGAGGTCAAAGGATGGGTCAAATGCAGAGGACAAAATTCTATATACAATTAAGATGTAGATTTATATATACAATTAAGTGTGCCTTACCTCAAACTTAACCTTACCCTAAAATTTGACTTGACTAAGACACCGTGAACCAGTTAATAGACGAAGCAACTATGGACTTAAGTCTCAGATCCAATCATTTTTAAGTTTCTAAACAAAAAAAATCAGTATTATAAGTATTCTAATCTAGAATTTCCAGATTTTTAAGAATACGCTTGTGCCGTTTGACTTTTCCATCCATGTCAACGCCCCTGATGTTTTACCTCCCCCGTTTTCAGCAGTCATAGTTCCCTGACAAACTGTGCACCTCTCGCCCATTTTTCCATATCTTTTCTGACAGTCCAGGAAGCTCTTTTTTCCTCAGCCTTGGACACTCTTTCACCCCCCTCTTCCTCCCCCCTCCTCTTCCTCCCTTAGCCTCTCCAAGCGCCGGTGTGGTGTCAGTTATTTCACGGTGACAGAACCAGTTAGCCCGACATGTGTTAGCGCGCTAGCCTCCCCATAGCGGGCCCGGAGCAGATAGGAGCCGACAGGTAGAGGAGAGGTAGATGGAGCGGGAGATTTTCACAGCTCCAGCTAAAAAAGGGCGGATTGCGTCAGTGGAGGATTTCGGCGTGGCCTGGATTGTTACATCACATTGTCGGCGCGTATATACGGGATAGGTGGTTGTGTACAGTACCGAGGAGGAGTAGATTAAGAGGGTGAATGTGCTCTAGGAAAAAGTGAGATAGGGGAACTTTACGCCACGATTCAGGAAGTTGAAATACAAGAAGTAAAATACTGTACTACTGTTGAATTTATAGGTATCTGTATATTTAACAGTGGATACGTTTTACTTCACTACATTTGAGAGCAGTATCTGTACTTTCTACTCCACTGCATTTTTGAACTGGATAAAAAAGTAAAAAGTACTTTTCATATGATTTGAAGGGTTATTTTTTACCATGTACGTGGTAACATCCTGACTAAAGTTTTCAAGTTCAAGCTTTGGCTTTGAGCAAACAGAAATAAATACACAAAACTCATAAGAAAAAATAAGAAATAAATTTAGATTGTTACTGTCGACCAAAATATGTATCATTTTAATCAATATCACTACATAACTAACTACTAGCAGTCTTTTGAAACGGGTACTTAAATACTTTTACTTAAGTAGATTATTCCATGTGATACTTTTACTTAAAGTTTGTCCATCCATCCATTTTCTTCTGCTTATCCGAGGCTGGGTCGTGGGGGCAGCAGTTTAAGCAGAGACTCCCAGACCCCCCTCACCCCAGACATGTCCTCCAGCTCCTCCGATGGGACCCCAAGGCGTTCCCAGACCAGGCCAGTCCCTCCGGCGTGTCCTGGGTCTTCCCGAAGAAAGAAACTTTGTATTTTCTTAATCTGTGATATGCGTAATATTTGGTCGCGTTGTTAATCATTTTGGTACAAATCAGCCTTGGGGTCCCACCGGAAGCGCTGGAGGACGTGTCTGGGGTGAGGGAAGTCTGGGGGACCCTGTTTAGACTGCTGCCCCCACCACCCAGCCCCGGATAAGCGGGAGAAAACGGATGGATGGACAAATCAGCTCCCATTGGGCGCTGCAGTTTTCTAACGCGGAAGTCAGCGGAGTTGTTGCTTTTATTAAGTCGTTATAGATGAATATTGTGATTTAAAATGTTCTACAAACACGGATCTTCCAACCACTCCACAGCTTCTCCAGAATCCTTCACGGACACGACGTAAGCACGTACACGACCACCATAATCACAACACTCAGATCGTATTCATTTCTCAGCGTTATTTTTGCAGCTGCGTAATATTTTGTTTACATTGAAATCCGACGGAAAATACCACAACATCTCGAACGGCAAAGACGTCTCTACAGCTGTGTTTGGCGTGCCGTTTTCCTGGCACGCCCCAAGCCCCCAAAACATGACATCTCCCTGGCAATAGATGATCTTTGGAGAGGCGCGTTTCCACAAATCACGGGGATAATCAGAGCAGTGTCATCAGAGGGACTAAACGGAGTGCAGAATAAACAGAGGCGAAGATGGCCGCGATACTTCAGATGTGCGCGCGAGTAACTATGAATTGTGGAGAAAAATAAACTGGAAAATTGAATTATTACATTTGCTGCAATTATGGGTCACTTCAAAGCCTATTTTATTATTTTTTTCAATCTTTTTTCTAGATCTTCAAAGCAAATTATCAGTTTTATTGTGAGCACGGATTATGATTGTGATTTGGCAAAGATTTTGTGTTCGATGTTCTAAGTAAAAATGAGCAAATATTAAATGAATTACATAATGGACTCGAAGCTAACAGTTGAAACACAGTGAGCTTTTATTAAAATCTGAAAACATTAAAAAAAATAAAAATAAAATTACTTAAAATAAAAACAATAATAACAATTATTTTCATAGAATATTTCAATATGTGGTGTTATTTTAAAATTGTATCTGCCTCAATATTAGCATTAGTGTTAGCATTGAGACAAACATCTCTCTTTCACAAAAGTGTCCTCCGGTGTCCACTCGCAGCTCCCTGTCCACGGCTTTATCTTTAAATATTTAGACATTGACATATGACTTGACAAAAATTTAAGAGATAAAATTGAACGGGGAGTAGCGGCGCTAACAGTGAGGTTGCTGGGCGCTGTTGTGCATGGAACCAGTAATTTAACCTACATGTTACTGCTTTGCCTGAATTGTTCCACAGTATAGCATTAAACTAATCAATTTTGGCTTCATTTGATTGCTTCTGAAAAACAAAATAGAAAAAAAACATACATTCTTACCGTGAATGAGATCGCTTCTCCACAGATCTGACCTGTATCTCTGCCTGGTGATGTCTATTCAGAAAAGGTTCATTTCATTTCCTTATTTGAGCAGGTATCGATGTTAAAAAAGTCTCTAGTTTTGTTGCTCGTTTTAGTATCAATCTGATTTTCAACATTTTTTTTCCGCCTTACCAAAAAATTCTAGTCGCACCTGAATCTAACATAACATTTTCTTACACTTTCATCTTTACTTCCCGTTTGTACCAACCACCACTGACCTATCCCCCATTTTTTGTAAAGAACATGACTCCCTTTAACAATTTCCCTATAACTCCTGTCCCATATTGTATCACCCAACCCCTTGTAAACAACAACAGCGCGTATAATGTAGAAAACGCGGTGATGTAATCCGTGGTGATGCAATGCACTCTTACCCACAGTTCACGGTCACTCCAGCCTCTCGCGCGTTGTGTTTAGAGCTAGCTTTTAATATGATTTGTGTCCTTTAGCATCGCCTTCTCCTCTCAGATCAATCTCCTAGCAAAGCCCTTTATTTAGCCATCCAACCGCATTATGACGAACATATTAATTAAAATAAGAGCCCGGGGGGATGGCGTCACGTCACTAAAAATCACCCAAACACAATATTTATTAGCGTGCCGCGATGGAAGTGGGGTTTTCTGCGGGTGGCGTGCAGTGGGGGTAACCTTGGTTGCAGACAGAGATTTGGCGTTGGAGAAGTTATGAAGATGCGGTGTACAAATCAATCACGTCAAGGGATCCGATTGTCACCTTCTGACTTTGAGAAGACTTGGTAAGAGTGAACTTCTTGGCAAGTAGACGGCAAAATGAAATAGTGATGTGAGTGAGTGAGTTAACCCAAAAATGTTCCTCTGTGTTTGTAAAGCAGACCTATTATGCAAAATCGACCTTTCAGACCTTTTTTTAACCTTGTTTTAGTTGTTCCCCTTTTCATTTACCTTCTCGAAGTTATTTCTGGAGTGATTCGTGCATTTTTGAGCAATCTTTATTCGCTTATTTTCAAGACGCCAAATTGCAGATCAATCCTCGTTTTCACCGGCACACGCCCCACTGCTCTGTACTTACTTCATTCTCCAATTTTGTTTTCTTAATCGATGACACGCATAGGATTTGGCAGTCGGTCGTAATTTTTGTACAAATGGAAAAAAATATCCGCTACTTGCTAATGAGATCTGCAGCATAGGAGCGGCCGATAGCTACGTGGCTCTTGTTGTGACGACGTTTACGATGACGTCAGCTCCTATTGAGCACTGCAGTTTTTTTAACGCAGAAGTGATCAAACTTGTTTCTTTTATTAAGTCGTTGTAGATGAGTACCGTATTTTAATAATTTCACATATAAGTCGCATCTGAGTATAAGTCGCACCCCCGGCCAAACTATGAAAAAAAGTGTAACTTATAGTCCAGAAAATACGGTACTGTGATTTAAAATGTGCAAATTATAACGTAACGATCCACGTGTGTCATAGATCTGTATTGAACTATAAGGCAGATACAAGCACAATAGGTCTTCTTTAAAGTCCGTATGTTTTAACTACACTCCTTTGGATCAATTCTGCGTTGAACTTGCCAACTACGATGACGCTCAACCTCAAAACAGCTGCAGCTACTGTTTTGACCTAATATAAAGGAGCTGTATGTCGCCTGCGCTCTTATGGGTTTTCAAAAAAAGGTTCCACAATCACAACTGAACCTGTGTTTCCAGAGCCGGGACAGGCCTCATGTGAAAGCTCAGAACCTCCAGAATCCACTCACTGAGCGATGAAGTCATGTTTATGGAATCTGAAACCAAAATCGTACATCTACTGTTCCTTTAAGCTAACGTGAACCTGTGCTCCACCTGCTCGCTTTGTAGGCGCTCAATTATTGTGACAGAATCATTTTTACGTGTACTATATAAAGTTGTGTTTGTTTTGGTTTTTTTGTCTGTTTTGGGCAATTTTGTAAAGCGTAAATAACTTGAAAAACACTTTTTCTACAGGAAAACATCGAAATGCGTCTTAAACATATGAACAATGTATTTATTGTTCCTATTCACCTTTAGTGTCTCACCATAAATATTACATTACCTATTCACAAATCAAAACAACAAATATTCCAGTTTTTGTATTTTTTTTTTCTTCTTGAGAGGTCGACAAAAACACATGAAAAACTCAACTTTCTCTTCCATTGTTTATCCAAAAAAAAAATAAAAAAAAACATTAAAAATTCAGATAAAATGAATAACCAGCCAAAAAGACAATGCTCAATTATTATTATTCGTGGAAATATTCAGTCATTTTATTTCACACTAACCGCCTGATACAAGTTCACTCGTAGCCTCAGCCCCAGCCTCATTTACAACGATTGATTAACGTCACAATTAAAATTCCTCACTGGGATCGTTTTGATTAATATTCCCGTCTGTGTCTGGAGGTTCCACACCACCCATGATGAAATAAATAAACAGGCAAGATTCTCCGCGAGACTACAACGCCATGCAAAAAAAAAGAAAAAAAAGGGGAAAAAAAGCCGGAATTTTCAAGCTCTTCCCGTTTTTCCCTGTTTGATTGACAAGCCTGACATATGGAATAGTTCACCTAGTCCCCAGTGAACGAGAGGAGGGGGGAGGGAGAGGGGGTAAACTTGCCTGCGAGGCTCTCCGGATTTTTTATTTTTTTATTTTTTTATTTTGGAGAGAGAGTGAGAGGGATTCTGCATTCTTGATCAAAAAACTACTCATATTTCCCGGACTAATTTTAGCGCGGGTGCCAATTAGCGGCAAGTGCGATGGAGCCACTTCTTCAGGATGAGATGACAAACGCTACAGTAACAAGTAGATGTTTGGGGTTTGATGGATTTCCAGGGAGCGTGGCTGAAGGAAAGTCTTTTTTTTTAATATCGTGTGTGGCGAGACATATTTGCTTTGGTCCGTGGTATTGTAGACAGAAGTTTGATAACCTCTTGTTCAAGTGGAATAGATGTATTCTAAAAAAACAACAACAAAATCATAAGGAATTGAAATACTACTTACATTAATCACTCCTATTCATCCACACAATCCAAATCAAGCCCTTAAACGCCCTACATTACGCAAATTTGACTCTTGTGAGCGTTTAAGCCTTGTTTTAAAGCTGTTACCTCCTCAAAAACATACCTGGAGTTAAGTTTTATTTCATTCACACATGTCTGAGTAACACTTTATTATCAGTCTGTCTATATCTCCAAAGATCAAAATGCTCTGTTCCACCTAGTAATGTCATGAAGTGGTAGTTTTCAAGTTAACAGCTACATTTTACCTTTAGTTTAGTAGAGATCAGCAATTCCATGGCTGAAGTTATCCAGATGATTTTAGTGAAGGTGTATGGAGTTTAAAAACACAGTGGAGCACTTCCTGCACATGACATCACAAGGTGGAACAGAGTGTTTTCAGTTTGAGAGAAGAACTCAATGAAGCAAAACACAACTCCAGGTCTGTTTGTGATGAGGAAACAACATAACATCGATCAGAAAATAGAGTAATATGGGCCCTTAAAATCGACTTTCAAGAGCTTTAATTATGCTACGTGTCGTTAGGTTGGAGATTTAATTTTTCGTCGTCAACGTCATCGTCTCCAGGCTTTTTAGCAGGAGAAATAAAGGAAATAGGCATGTGGTATCAAAATAAACTTCCTATGCCCTTTCAAAATAGGTTTTCTAAAAATACTACAGCCCATAGACTGTATAAAGATGTGGACTAAGGGAGTGTGACATTGAGGAAAGAAGGTGCTTTATTTGTCTTATATTAATGTTCATATCAAAATAAAAATACCCGGATCATGTAGAGCAAGTTAATACGAACATTTTAAGACCAAAATGATGAGCCTGACAGCAGCAGTTATGGAGAAAAGGACAACAGTTTTTCAAATGTTTCGTTTAAAAACACAGTGGAGCACTTCCTGTACATGACATCACAAGGTGGAACAGAGTGTTTTCAGTTTGAGAGAAGAACTCAACCTAAATATGCAGGGTTAAACATGTGTGAATGAAACAAAACACAACTCCAGGTCTGTTTTTGATGAGGAAACATTATAACATGGATCAGAAAGTTGCGCAATATGGGCCCTTTAAACATAAGAGTCCTCATTGTTAAAGTCGGAGTTATTGAAGTTGGTCATTATAATCAAAACCCGAGTCTGAGTCCTAAGTCCAACCCATCTACTTTGAATCGTTACAGCTTTAAATAGATTGTGAACTTAAATTAATCAATGTCGTGTCACAATTCCCGGAGGTGACTTGAAAAACAAGACAAAAGTCCAAACCCGATGCTTGAGTAGTGACATCGATAGTCCATAACTGCCCTGGGTTTGACTGACAGAAACGAGGCTGCCGATCTCTGCCATTGGCCATTGGCTCGTCCAACCAACACCAACCGTTCACGCGCTTAATTTCGACATACTATATTGTCAATCAACACCTGTTTTCAGCCCCACCGCCGTACGCCCGCTGTTTGTTGTGATGATGTTTATGGCGACGTCCGCTCCCATTGGGCACCGCACTTCTCTAATGTGACTTTGTTTCTTTTAAGTCGTCGTCTTAAGTTTTATTAAGTTGATGATTCATTGTGATTTAACCTCCTGGACCACATTTTGGATTGTTTAGGCCACAGTGCAAATTTTTAGAAGAACAGCAACAAGAGAATGTTCAATTTTGAATATTTCTAAGAGTTTAGAATTTTTTTGTTTGTTTATTTTTTATTTTTTTTTATTATTTTATTTTTATTTGTTTTTTATTATTTTTATTGTATTTTTATTTTTTAAATTTTATACTTACTTATTTTTTTATTTGATTAAAGCTCGGGTCTCAGGGGGTTAAAATAATAATCATAACCGTAGAGCAGACACGAGCACAATAGTTCTTCTTTAGGGACCAGCCAACATCCGACTTTTAAGGTGGCAGAGCTTCTGTTTTTCTTTTTGAGATGCTAGTAAGAAGCATTAGCCAAAACATATATAAAAAAGCGAGGTCATTACTTCTGGACACATTTATCACACAGGAATCTCTAACTTTTGGGTGGACGCTTGAAGTCAGTCAGTAGTTTGATTTTTACTGTTTTGTCCTGTTCAAAAACCCGTCACTTACCGTATCGATTCAGAAGGTCTTAATTCAGGGCAATGAGTGTGAAAGTTGTGAAAAGCATTTATATAGACCAGAGGAGTTTTGTCGTTATGGTAAAGCTTATAACTAGCATGCTAACACACACAGTTCTTGATACTCAGACAATAAACGTATATAATTAGGTGCAGAAAGTACACAGCTGGTTTATTTTGACCTTATACTTCCCTGGTAAATCCACAATGATATTCCTCTCTGTAGTTTTATGCAGATTGATGTCAGTCTGGTCCCCGTGTCCTCTGGTGTGTCTCAGGTCTGGTCAAACACGATCGTGCGATTAGATTTGTTGTTATATCGGGCGACAGTAGCTTAATTGGTAGAGTGTTTGTCGAGTGATCCGATAGTTGGCGGTTTGAATCTCGCTCTTGACATAAAACAAAAAGTGCTTTAAATGCCTTGAAGGTAGAAAACGGTATATATAAATGTGACAATTTACCTTTGTTTTTTCCCCGGTGACACGTGTGAAACGAAAAAGCTCATTGGTCAAATATTATTTACAAGCAAAATAAAATTCCTCTCACTTCAGATCAACAGTTTGGCGCTTCGCTCATTGACTCTACAGAAATCCGCAATGTTTTTCAGTCTCCTGTGATAGTTTTTCCTTTATTCCCGTGTGTCCCTGATTGGCTAATCCACCTGTCAATCCCATTTAAAAACAAGGGAATTCACAGAAGACCAGACTCACATTTTCATTAATATTGAGGAAGTGTGTATTCTGGATCCCAGGCAACGCTTATCGTAATATATCTGTACACATTTTGCCCAAAAACACACAAACTGAGCATTTAGACTCGGCCTTACCTCTCAAACTCTTTCTTTCTGCAGACGTAATTGTTTATTATAGACTGTATCTGAACAGTTTTCCTGCTCCTCCCGAGTGTTGTGCGGTTTGACCTTACGTGTCTGCCTTCTCTTTACCGTGTCGAGGTTTTGTGTGCATTTACCGAGCGGAGATGTGAGGTTGGAAAATACCTCCCGACAGCCCGTCAAACGCTTTCGCCCGCTTGTTTATTTATTAATAATTGAGCAGCGCTGAAGACAATACAAGGAGCGCTGCGGAGTGGAGCTGGGAGAGTGCACAGGCTTTACTCCAGCCATTGATCTGAGCGGAGATGAACTGCGAAGTACAACTCAGACCACTGCCAAAAACACCAGGAGAACATTTATTTTCCTTTTTTTTTGGTGTCTGTAAACCAAACTGAAAATGTGTACGTTTTTTTGCATACAATATATTTTTCATTTCTTTTAAACAGTCTCCGTTTATGTGTCGTCTTCCGCGAATCCTTCATATTTAGGCTGAGTTTTTCTCTCAAACAGAAAACACTCTGTTCCACCTTGTGATGTCATCATGTGGTAATACAGGAAGTGCTCCACTGTGTTTTTAAACTCCATACACCTTCACTAGAATCATTTGGATCATTTCAACGCTGGAATTTCCAATATCTACTAAACGAAAGATAAAATGTAGCTGTTAACTTGAAAACTACCACTTCATGACATCACAAGGTGGAACAGAGCGTTTTGAGCATTGGAGATGTAGAGAGAATGAAGCTAAACACAACTCCAGGTATGTTTTTGAGGAGGTAACAACATAAAGCTCACAAGAGTCAATTTTGCATCATATAGGACCTTCTCGACGTGACCTGAATTACTTCTTCCAATAATAGTAATGCAGCTTTCAATGAATGTAATGCAAGTCAATATAAATACTGCGTAGTCGTAGCTGCCCTAGGGTAGACTGACAGAAGTGAGGCTGCCAATTTGCGCCATCAACCTCTTGAATCACAGTCTGAGTCGGTGGATTCAGCCTCACATTGATTGCGCTGTTGTTGCATTTTCTTGACAAGACACTTAAAGTACCTGATTTTTTTTACAGTTTTTCGAACAGTTTATATCGGTCCAAACGTATTCCTCACTTATCTTATGCATTCTGAGCATAACTTCCTGGTTCACGGACAATAAAAAAGCAAAGCATCTTCGACACTGCCTTTGTGAAAGAAAAGAGAAGGTTTTAGGGTTGTCAGAAGTGTCGGAAATTAGATACGCAGCAATATCTAGTATATCTAGTATCGGATAGTATAGATATTAGTCACTGAGCAGGTATCGATTCACAGGACAGAAATGAACCTTTTCTGAATCTCGTTAGAATGATTTTGAGCTGTACGAGAATTGGACCACTATGGAACCTAAAATCTTTTCTATTTTTTTATGATCATCGTGGTATCGGAATTGGTAGTGAGTCTGTTCCTCAGTATCGAAATCAAATCTGAAATATTGGATCATTAACGGAAGAAAACAAGGACATTTTCCAGTCCTCTTTGCAAAAACGAACCACTCTGCCACCTTAAGCCAACGATGGTGCGAAAGCGTCTCAAATATCGTTTTACGTAATCGTTCAATCATAACCTAGTTCTGTAAGTCTAGTTTATTATGTACAAAACTTTTTAGCGTGACTCCTGCTAGCATCACATTCCTCGATACATTTGTCGTATACACTAATGATACACCACGTTTAGTATGTCCACAGATAGTCGTTCCACCTCTGCTCTCATCCCATAATCCAGTCCTCGGAGAGCGGCCAATAGCAGGTCAGCCCGTCACCCGCTAAGTACGGCAAGCCATTTGGGAAACAATTAAGAAGTGTTTATTTTCTTTTGCTGTCCCTGCCTCTCAGTGCGAGTTCATTACGTTCAGAGGAGGATGTTTCTGGGCCAGTGACACGACGCGCTGCAAACAAAGTCCGCATTTAATTGTATGGGCTGACTCCCTGTAGTAAAGCGCAAAGTAGGGCAAAGTTGGCTACGTCCTCTATTGGAAAATTATAATGATGACTTTATGAAGCATCAGCGGTGGTCATAAAGGCAATTTCGGTTTATACGATGTAGAACACTAAAACTATATGTAAAAAAAAGCATTAAAGCTGCTGTAGACTTACCAAGTTTGTCGAAAAACGTGAAAAATAGAACTAATTTTAAAGAGGTGGCACTGCAAAATTGCTTTCTACAGTGTTATAATGCTGCAACTTTATCAAAATGACAATGGAACAGCGCCCTCTGTCTGTCAGATCCTCTCATTCTTTAACACCGTTTAAGAAAAGACTGAAAATCCACCTCTTCTCCCTGGCATTTAATACAATCTACGCGTGTTTTATTGTTCTTTTTCTATGTATCGTGTTATCCGTAGGTTTGTTTTTGGTTGACTTTTTTATGTGAAGCACTTTGTCCAGCTGAAGTTGTTTTAAATGTGCTATATAAATAAAACTGAAATTGAAAATATGTCCTCTATGCGTGTTTGAGTAATCTAGAGATCTCTCCCAGGCACTACTCAAACACAGACAAGAACAACACGCATTTCTAAAGTACCAGTTTTTCAGTTTATAAGCACTTTTCACAACTTTCAAGAGAGATAAAAGAGTTTTGTCGTCAAGGTAATGCTAACAATAACTAGCATGCTAACAGCGCACCAGCCTCGCTTTAGACTTAATTCTTTAGTGCGAGACAATGGCTTTTTGTTTGCGCAGGAAACCATGCTAAGGTTCTATTGGTCTTTAAAGGAGTTTCTATACATTATATTCAAACCGTTACATTTTATTCAGATCCTCTTTGCAAAAACTAAGCCAAAGATGATCAGAAAGCTTCTCTGAAATATCGTTTTATGTAATCATTCAATCATAACCTAGTTCTGAATGTAAAGTGCGTTATAAATAAAATGTATTATTATTATTATTATTCTGCAAGTCAAGTTTATAATATAGAAAACTTTTAGCGTGACTCCTGCTAGCTTAGATTCCTCAGTACATTTGTTGTATACATGTGTAATGCCCTACTCTGGGACACTGTAGGCAAAGTATCTGGAGTCAAGATGATAGCAAACCCTCCAACAGAAAAATTACACAGTGCATCTTTAACCGTTGTCGTTTTTTACTCACTAAGAACACAATTATTTCCAATTTTTATTTTTTTTTTACAGTTAGACACTTAGCTTGATCTCACCTTCAGAAAGTCCATTAATGACTCCACGCACTGTACCGTTGACTCCCTCACATGTGACAGTCTACTCCCTGCGCGGATGATGATAGCAAACCCTCGCTAGTGTCACCCTCAACGCCGCGCGCTATCTCTCCGCTAGCATCTCTTTTCCGCGGCACACATCAATAGCCACCTCTCCACAGCAAAGCGCCGCAATAATTCCCGATAAATCATTCCCTCGCCGAGCCACTTGCCGCGTTCAAACAATCCCGTGACCTTCCGATCTCCCTCTTTCTACATCATATAGCCCCGGAATATGAAAGCTTATTAGCACGGAACATTGTTGATACGTTTGTTGGAAAGGCAGTGCGCTAATGAGGCGTTGCTAGCAGGATGCGCACAGCCAAAGACTATCCTTTTGGAGATTTTTTATTTATTTATCTCTTCTTTTTTTTTAGTTTTCTGGAGTTGCCGCGAGGAACATAATAGACCGCTAATGGCATCTTCTCCGCAAATGGGCAAATAAAAAGGAAAGATGAAGTGGTGCGTCGTGTTACCATATCAAAGGAAGCGGCGGTCGGCTAGCTGGTGACACGTTGATGGGTTAGCCGTTAGCGGAAGGGTGGGCAGCGCGCGTGATTGATTGGGACGGCGGAATACACGCGGAAAGACAAACAAATGTAAAGTAAAGAGAAGTAGAAGTCACGGAGAACTCGGAGTTAGGATGAAAGAAGCGGGGGATATACATACTGTACGTTCCGCGTTGTTTATATTCTGGACGGCGTTCCGAGCAAGTTCTGAACGGTAAAGAAACAAAAGACAAAAGCGTTAAAAGACATAAAATGATACATATTTAGGATGTGTAAAGGCATTGTTTGGATTTTACAAATATGTTCGGGAACTTTTCATACAACATCTCATGATTGTCGACGTCTAAAAACTGCCGGCGCTAGAAATGAGACGGAGGAACAAAGCTTTTGGTTATTCCGCTTCCCAAAAATGGAATACATTTCAAGGACATGCAAAACTGGATACACTGGCGCCATTAATGCACTTTAACAGTCCGGTGATAAACATTTATACTCACACCTGCATCTGTTTTTAATGTTTTAAATGGATCTATATAAATGTAGTTATTTGTTTTGTTGGGTTTTGTTTGTATAGTTCTGTATTTTAACACGGCGCTCGTGAAAAAGAGTCTGAGCGCTATCATTGGGCTCTCCCTGTATAAATAAAGATAAATGAAAAAATGAAATCCTCGCGGCTAACACGTGCTATGTTTACAATTAGCTAAAGAAATGGGTTGGGAAGTAATTGCCTTGTAACTTCGCGTCTCAGAGCCATTTCTATCTCTAAGCAGATTAAGCACGTGTACGCGGTCCTACATCTACTACGGCCCTTTCAAAGCAGATTTTGTTTATTTAATTTATTTTTTTTATGCTAGTGCTGCTTAAAGACGCCGTATCTGATATTCACTGTCATAAAAACGTGAAAAACAACGAGTTAATTGTAAACGGTTTGCATTGTTCGAGTTATCCGTTTCTTGCCTTATGCATTCTGAGCATGCTAACCGTGCACTTCCTGTTTATCAGACAAGAAAATACACAGCAGACATATTTTCAACTCAAAAGCTGCGTATAAAATATATCTGTACTGGGGCAGAACAAATTTAGCTCAAATACTTGGGACAAAAATGAAGTGGATATAAAACGCACTGTTTTTTTTAGGCGGCGCGTCCAAAATCTTTTCTCGTTGGAAATGTTTTGCCTGGATCGTTCCACAAAATGTCGTAAAACTTAATAATTTCCATGGAGACAAGCTAGTGACTCCAAACCAACTATTTTTTTGGTCATTAAAATGCCTGGAATCAATGAAAGATAGATTAATTTAATGCTTTGCTGTGGAACATTCAAAACAAAGCCATAACATCGGCAATAATTCCAAGCCACTGCAGTACATACTCTACTTCTATTGTGATTTGTCTTTTGTTTACATCAGATGCCCTTCCAACGCAACAATGTGTGCTTTGGATTGACATATAAAGGTGTACTATGCGACTTTTCCGATGGGGAGTACGCGACCTGCTTGTCTCCATGGAGATGTTATCGCTTTGCCTGGGATGTTCCACAGTTCCGACGGTAAGCCGACTCACCTCTCCACAGATCTGACCAGTAAGTTCGCCTTGTGGCATCTCCTTGAAGATTGGTAAATTTTCCGTCGCTTAGAAACAATAACATCTCCATGGTAACAAGCAGAAGCCAGAGAAGCTACAAAATGAACCTTTAGCACGTGGCATAGGATTGTTTTGACTGTTTAAACTCACTTTTCACAAATAATTTCAACTTTTACAAATGCTGTTGTTTTCTGCCGCTATTTATCTGTTTGTTGTGCTACTTTTTTGTACCTCACTCTTCAAACGTCGACAACGTCCCTGTGTTTTTCTGCCAAAGTCACATTGAACAGCTCTGAAGGTTATCTCTTTTTGCCCACACATCAATCGTCCATTTGGCCTCAGATCTGATTTTTTTCATAATTAAAAAAAGCAAGGACGTTTTCCAAACCCCACCATTTCCTCTTCATGTAGAACAATCACGAAACAACAGAGCCTTCAATGAGAGGCCGGATCAGCTGGTGTCCGCGGTTCTGTTCGGATACGGCGCGTGTGGAGTTTAGGCGAAAAATCGGTGAAACTTAACTTGTAAAAACGTTTGTCTATTTCAACTTTGTAATGGTTTTAATGAAACTGGCACAGCTATCGCCAACAAATGTCTTTCTAATATGTCTAATAATTGGGTTTAGTTTTGAAATACTGTGTTTTGGTTTTCGTGATGTGCGTTTCGATTTTTAGAGTTAAAATTCTCAACATTCGTCAGATAGAAATACAGAAAGTTAATAAAAAATGAATAAAACACACAGGCTACACAAAAACACGCAATTATCTGTATTTTCCGTATTATAAGTAACACTTTTTTCATAGTCTGGCAAGTTTCAGGGGTGCGACTTATACTCAGATGCGATTTATATGTGAAATATGTTGTTTTTTTTCTTCATTATTGTGCATTTTTTGGCTGATGCGACTTATACTCCAGTGCAACTTACTCTGGAAAATATGGTACTTTGGTTAATTTAATGGCCTAATGTAAAATAAATCACACTTGGGAATGATGGGAATGTCGGGAATGCTTAGTGGCAGTTACGTTCCCACTTTACTTTCATCAGTTTGATCGAAGGTTTAGACTTTTGTTTGGGCTAACTAACGAACTAATCATAATTCTCTGATAAACATTTGAAGAAGCAAACGTTTGAGTTCACTCTTTAAACTCTTCGGACACTTTCGCTGTAAAGTTTAATCTGAAACTACTCATTTTTGAAGAACCCACCCTCATTGGAATAAAAAAAAAGATTTGAATTGATTTTTACGGTTGACCTTTTGTTACAGTTGTAGTTAACTTTTCCCTGCTTGCCGGTTTCCATGGTGATGTTATGGTTTAGCCTGAAATGTTCCACAGTTTAGTGTTCAAGTTGTTTTTTTGTTGTTGTTGTTGTGTTTAATTTGCCAGTATTTAAGTGCAGGTGTTTTTCAGTCAGTAATAACCCTATAGCGTGCGTTCTTCCAGTGAGCAGGGTGGCCTTTTCACAGATCTGATCTGAAACTTGGCCTTGTGGTGTCACTAAATTGTGATTTATGGAGACGGATAAGTTTAATGCCATACTGTGGAAGATGCAAAGTAATAACATCCCCATAGTGAACGTTTAAAGGTCCTATATTACAAAAAAAAATAAATAAAACAATGGACTCTTGTGAGCTTTAAGACATGTTATAATACTGTTTCCCCATTAAAAACAGACCTGGAGTTGTGTTTTCTTTCATTCACACGTTTGACTAATCCTTTATTATTAGTCTGTTACATCTTCAAAGCTCAAAATGCTTTGTTCCACCTTGTGATGTCATGAAGTGGTAGTTTTCAAGTTAACATCTACCTTTTACCTTTTATTCAGTAGAAATTGGAAATTCCAGAGCTGAAATGATCGAAATGATTCTAGTGAAGGTGTATGAAGTTTAAAAACACAGTGGAGCACTTCCTGTATTACCCCATGATGACATCACAAGGTGGAACAGAGTGTTTTCTGTTTGAGGCAAAAACTCAACCTAAGTACGCAGGGTTTGTGTGTTAAACATGTGTCCAATTTTGATGAAGAAACAACATTATAACATAGATTAGAGAAAAAAAAAGCGTAGTATGGGCCCTTTAAGAAACCACGGAAACGTACAAGTAAAGTCAAAATATGCATCATTGTAAACCGTCTAGTGGCAGTGATCAGACTTTGTTTTGGCAAAGATTTCATTTCACAAAACATTACAATCCCCAGGTTACACACACCAAACCCCAGTCCTCCCATTGTGACCGTTTGAAATCCACATTAAAATGCAATAACAAGCGCGCTAACAAAGTAATTATCCCAATTACCTCACTGCTCACGCTAGCCAGGCCTCTGCGTATCAGCTTCCAGTCGCCCGCTCCAACCGCTATCCTCTGGGGACCCAATCCAGTTCCCCCAGACCCTCACCGTCACCGCCAATTTCCCGCCAAACATCTGTCCGCGCGATGGGATGCAAAGACATTTTTTTTTCTTTTTCTTTTTTTGTTCTCCAGTTTCCATTTTTACCTCTGCGTGAGAGTGGTTTTCATGTTTTTTATTTGGGCATTTGAACGCGTAGTCCTGGTGGAATTGGTGGGA
This sequence comes from Periophthalmus magnuspinnatus, assembly GCF_009829125.3. NCBI lineage: Eukaryota > Metazoa > Chordata > Actinopteri > Gobiiformes > Gobiidae > Periophthalmus > Periophthalmus magnuspinnatus. The sequence goes on along the minus strand of NC_047127.1, from coordinate 7,358,101 downwards.
GTTGGTATTGTCAAGTCTAATGTGTTTGGTGGACGTGCGCGGCTGTGGTGAAGGTTAGTGGGAATATTACATGAATTTATTGTCTAGTTTGGTCCAATAAAATATACTTATGCAGGTAGTGTTGTGTTGTCGCTTTGGAGACTTCGGATACGACTAATATTCATGGTTGTCTGGAAGAACTTAATGGATTTTTTGGACGTTTTAAAGCAGTGATCCCCAACCACCGGCCACAGACTGGTACCAATCTGCTATGCATTTGCTACTGGGCTGCACAAAAACAGTAAATAATTTATCAGTGACCGCATCTTCTTCGACGTAACTTTCGCCCGTCCCTCATGACGCCCTAATAAGCTTGTCCATAGATATATAATAAAAATCCTGATAGCAAATAGCCACAGAAACCCATTTGATATAACAGCGAGTACGTTATATCTGTGCTAGATCTGCTCTTGTCCTCTATGATGACGTAACACGTATAACGCATCAGACAAGTCGTCCAAAAGAGCAAGAGCTAGCGAAAATGAGCCAAAAACAAAAGTCTTTGGAGAGGTTTTTTGCAAAAGGGAAAAGGCCAACTGAGGAACCAGAAGAGGAGACTACGACCTCCAAGAAAAATAAAGCTAAATTTAACAGACAATACCAGGAGTCCTACTTAAAATATGGGTTTGTCGCTACAGGTGAACACGAAGGAAAGAAGAGTTGTATTTTTTATGCGCTTAACTTATTTTTGCCATATTTATCTGCCACGCGTAGATGGTCGTACATTATTCCGGTCCGATGTGCAAAAAAGGTTGGGGACCCCTGTTTTAAAAGAGACGTATTGTGCAAAGTTTACTTTTTTGAATTTTGAACGAGGTTATAATTGTTTTTTCTCCTTTACCCTCTTGAAGTTGTATTTAGAGCGTTCATGCATGTTTGAGTAATCTTTACACGGCTGAATTCAATACGCCATTACTCGAATCTACCTCCGTTTTTTACCTCCACTGGTACACGCCCACTGCTCTGTACATACTTTATTCTCCAATTTTAGTGATATGCATAGGATTAGGCCGCGTTGTGTAGCCAATTTGGCCCAACTGAAAAAAAAAAAATGCTAGCGTGATGTTCGGCTATACACAGGAGGTGCCGACAGCTGTTGTGATGACGTTCACTTCGGAGTATCGTAAACGGGCAGCGCGGAATCGGCTCGTAAGACTTCATTGGACACCTTAATTTTCCATGGTATTAAGTAGTTTCTTGTTTTCTTGATATGACATAATGATCCATGGCTAGATTAGATTATAGTTTATAGATAGTAGCTCTATAACAAACAAAAGCACAATATGTCTGGGTTTATTCTGAATCAGCTCTAAAAACAACATGGACATTGGTTTAAAGCAGAGAATTTACATTTAAAAATACTATCCTTGCATTTATTCAGTGCTTTTAAAATGCTCAAATAGCTCGACACGTCTGTATTTGTTCGATCCTCACGTCTGCAGGAGTGTTTGTCGACTGATCTGAAGATTGGCAGTTTGAATCCCACTCCTGACATAAACATCACTGGTAGATCGCACTGACCCTCAGGTTGGCAGTTCACTTCCAGCTCCCTCAGGTTTATACCTTCATTGTGTCCTTAGCGCCAAAGTCTAGGTACATTTGAGTATGTGAAACACGCTGTATAAACAATGAGATCATTTACCGTTGCGCAACTCAGCCCCCCGACCACCACAACTCACCAAAATGGCTTAAGTGACTGGCCCAAAGGCACAACATCACACGGAAAAAACATCACTTGAACTCAGAGTAGTTATAGTAAAGCAAAAAATGGAAAAGTAAAAGCGTGTTTTTAAAAATATCTTACTGTAACACAAGCCTCTACCTGCTTGTTTGAATGGAAATGTCGTTCCTTTGGCTTTAATATTCCACAGTCTTACAAACTTCCCATGGAATTGTGCAGTCACCTCTGTAAAGTAACGTAATGTTGCTTAAAAATAATCTTAATTTGAGTAGTTTTAACTAACCTAGATTTTCTGACATGATCAAGTGTTGCCTTACTTCTCAGGTGTGTCAGTGTTTGTGGACATCACTGTTATCGTTGTGTCAAATTGCGACGCCATATTCCCAAAGACGGCATGCAAAAACATTACATATCCCTCCACACGTTCACTTATAATACAAGAATTCCCTTTGCACACGGAGATAGTAGGCCTGTCGGATCATTAGTTGGCGGTCCAGACAGGAGGACACAAAGGGAGGGGGGGAGTGGAGAGGTTAGGCTGCAGACTTTTTCAAACACAGGTTTCCACAGCGATGGGAGCTGGCGTCTGCGGACTACATCAAAGCGCGCACATGCCAGTCCTGGAGCAACACGGACTGCCAAATGAGCGGGGACAAGAGAGGGAGCAGGGCAGAGCTAGCGAGCGCAAAATAGGTTTTATATACAGTACTTCTTTCTGTTGGTTTGAGCTATTTTTAGACTATAGGTGGACTGGTTTGAAGAAATGAAATCAAGGTTCTATAGAGAGATGTTTTTTTGTTGTTTCCTTTTGAAATATGAGATCGTGTTTTAAAAGATGACCATATTTAAATAGGCAAACATGGTCCACTCACTTCAATATGTCAACTGTGTAGTAAAAGTGCATCAGTCAACCCCTTCATCGACCCCTCCGACCACCACCAACACATTCGTACTAAGCAGTGTCTTGCCTAAGGACACAACAACGGTCCACTGTCGTCCCACTGTGACGCTTGGTATTCCCAGTGGTCTCCCATCCAAGGACTACCACAACCAAACCCGACCCTGCTTAGCTTCAGAGAACAGACGAGATCAGACTTTGAGAAAGAGGTTTGGCCAAATAGACAAATAAATAAATCATGTCATAGTTGTATCATAGGCAAAACGTCACGTGGATATGCTAATTATGGAAAATGAGAGGATGCAATGTGTTTTATAGTTTTGCGAACAGACTTTTGACGGTGCAGAGTCTGGGTAAATTGTCATTTTGGCTCAGACTTTAAGAACAAACGTACTAAATATCTGTATTGGTGTTGGACTTTAAATGTGCTCTTGAGTAACTGTGCTTTGAAATGTAATTATTTTTAACTTAAAAATAGATTTCAGAGCCTCAATGCTCCTTGTAATCTAATGTGTTACAGCTCACCATCTACTGGCAGCAAAGAGCATTACCACAGTGAAAACAATTAAACTACGTAAAGAGGAACATGTCCTGAGATGTTAGTCAAAGTGATGACTGTGATTTGAGAGCGGAAATGAGAGTCTGGTGATGATTTATGGACTTAAAAACTGCACTGGTTTCTATCTGCGACATCGGTCATGACAGATTTCAAATTTAGTGAGACTCAGATGCGAAGGAGTTTTTACAGATAATTACTGAAAGTCGAGTGAATGAAGTGAAATACAACTCCAGGTATGTTTTTATATTCTAACAGCTATAAAACTCAATATGCATAGTATGTTCTGTTGTTCATTATATTAGTGGCCTGTCAGCATGGTCCAGCAGCGCAGCATTTTTAGTGATGTTTACAGTGATGCGCCTCAAAAGGAGAGTCAGGAATGAGCTGCGTAGTTTTCAACCGGAAGTCAAAGGACCTGCTTCTTGTATTGAGTCACTGTGATTTAAAAATGTCCAAAATATAAACTAAATATCCATGGGTGTCATAGATTGTAACTATACAGCAGACAAAAACATAACGTGTTTTCTTTAAGATTTTAACGGGCTATCTTATGGTCACAGGGCAAAAACCTGTTGCGTAGAACTACATACAACGGAAGATCTGTGCTCCACTCCTCCATTTATCCTCAGCCACATTACTTTACACTGCAAACGTTACTATTTTTAGAGCTATTCCATATAAAAAGTCATTCCACAAAATCCCAAAATAAAAATGCATTGTGTCATTTGACATTTGTGTTAACTTGTCAACTTACAGTAATATTTACTCGAGTAACTTTTCAGAGTACTTTTCTAGCAGCATACTTTTTCTCTACTTGAGTAATATATTGTTACTTGAATACAGTTTTGGTGACTAAAGCTTTATGTTCACAATATAAAACAACTTGAACATTTGTGTTTCTTGAACCACTGATTTAGTTTGTCTCATTTTGGTGTCCATCTTTTAAAAATATGAGATTTTGTGTATTATCTAATGTTTTGTCCATACAGTTACATTTATATTACAAATCAGATCATCCTGACAGTTACTCTTACTTAAGCAATACTTTTCATAAATACAAGTACTTTTTTACCCTATTATTCCTTGAACCACTACTATACCTAATTGTAATATTATTTGAAGTAAAGTTACTCTTGAGTACGATTTTGGGTCTACTCTACCCACCTCCACGTATTCGGCCAAACCCTTTAGCGTCTCCTCTTTGTGAATGAACCCCTCGCACCTTGAGGTCATTTAATTTGCTGTTTAATTTCCTCCTCCAATGGAAGAATAGTGTATTAATTTCTCCACATTCTCAGCGCTCCGTCATCATTGTCATCGTGGTCTCCGCATTGTCCGACCTACCTCCAATTTCTGCGCCTATTCCTGGCCGCTTGTTATCCGACGCGTGATCCGGGAGAAAGCACTTGAAATGCTATTAAGGTTTCTAGTGGCTGGCTTTGATGGGCGGTTGTAGGTCCTTGTCCGTATAGCAAAGGATGCACAGAAAGAAGAAAGGGCCTATAACAAGACGTTTAGTCACACTGCAGGTTGGGAAATTGTGTTTTTCAAAATCTGGGAAGAGAATGGAGAGATATTACCCGGCAATTTGGAACTAAAGAATTAAAATGACCACTAAATACAACCAAACTGACATACACTGTTTATGTACTATTCAAATGGCTTGGCAGTGCATCAGCATATGTTAAAGCTCTACTAAGTAACTTTTGAGATGGAGGATCCGACTCTTGCTTTTCTCATTGGAGGCTGTTTTACCCAGAATGTTCCACAATATGTAAATGTGACTTATCAAACATCACAGAGACCAGCAGGTAGCACCAACCGGGCAAAATGACCACGTCAGATTTGTGAAGATGCAAGCCCACTCAGTAATAATGCAAGATCTTTTAGTTTTAGTTTTGTTTTGTGGTGTTTTTCAAGCAATAAAACACCTGTAATTAGATAAAGATTGACGCGTTTAATGCCATACTGTTGAAGTCTTATTCTAGGTAATGCAATATCACCATCAAGCAAGAAAAAACTATATTCAATATTATATATGCTTTAATGCTACTTCTTGGATTAACAAAAAAAAAAAAATACAAAAAAAAAAAAAACTAAAAATGTCCTACTAACAAAAAATAGTTAAATGTGAATAAAAAAATAATAATAATATAAAAAAAATAATGTGTGGAAATAATGTGTATGTTTGCAAACCAGATTTTCACGATGTAGTTTTTGATGGTGCCAAGTTTGTCTTAAAGATATTTTAGTCCAAGTCTAATTGGTTCCATACAGAACAGCGCCCGGTAACGTCACTGTTAGCGTCACTACTTCCTGTCCAATTTTATCTCCATGAGGTTTTGCCGAGTCACATTAAAATGAAAAAATATTTAAAGATCAGGCAGTGGACGGGGAGCTGTGTGTGGATGTCACTGACAACATGTTAAACACTACACAAATAAAATAAATTCTTCATTGAATGTTTGTGTCTCAGTGCTAACGCTAATGCTAATTTTGAGTCATAATGAATATTTAAATATTTTATGAGTACTCTATTTTTAAAAATAATTGGGGTAGTTAATTTGAATTTTAATAGGTTGTTTATTTTCTGTTTTCCGATTTTAATAAAAGCGACTGCTAGCTTTGAGACGCTGTGAGCTAGCTAGCGTGCGACTGTGCAGAGCCTATTGCTTGGTGTTTCTACTAATAGTACTGCAATTCGAAACACACTGCTTTGTCTAAAATTGTCGGTACCATTCAAATTATGCTTTGATTACTCTTGGTTTGTTAACTACACGCCAGCTTTATAACCAAGATCAGCCTAACTGTGCCCCCTACACTATTAAATACTTTTTTTTGGAAACCGCCAGCCAGCTTCTTTGAAAACCGATCCCGGATGAACTAAGTAGATATTTGCTGCGGCGGAGGGGGAGATTGCTTGTCAGGGCCTTGATTTGTGCAGCTGATGACGATAATAATAACCATTCAAAGGAGTGTCGGGGGAAGAGAGAGACCGCGTTCCTAAAGAGGCGTACACATAGTTACTTTCTGCAATCAAAACACATCTCGCCGCGTTCAGACACACTTTTCGGGGTTCCAGATTGCGGGCCACGTATCCTGTTGTTTGCCGTCAATGGGGCGATATTAGGCGGGTATTTGTGTACAGTAATCAGGGAATCCGCCATAGACGAGACATGGGAGATGCAGTTAATCACGGTTTGTGGTTTAAAACAGGAAAAGCTAGGAATTGCTATCGCTAGTTTCCATTACCTTTGCAGTCAATTACATAAAAACGGTAATGTTGTCTATTAGGGGTTTTGGAAGCTAGTAAGTTGGCTAAGTTATGCTAGCGTTAACAACTGCTACCATTATCTTACCTAGACAGCCGTCCGCTTGTCTCCATGGAGATATTATTGCATTGCCTGGAATGTTCCACTGTATGACATTAAACTTACGGACACATCTTGGTGCGTTAAGACACTTTTCAAGGTTTCAGATTGCGAGGAATGTATCCTGTTGTTATTAGCCGGGTATTTGCGTACAGTAATCAGGGAAACTGAGACATGGGAGATGCAGTTAATCACGGTTTGCGGTTTAAAACAGGAAAAGCTAGGAATTGCTATCGCTAGTTTCCATTACCTTTGCAGAGAATGACATAAAACGGTAATGTCGTCTATTAGCGGTTTTGGAAGCTAATAAGTTGGATTTATTTATGCTACCAGGAAGTTACCAAGATAGACGACTGGTTTAAACTACATACGTTTACTCAAGTCTTCCACCGTTTGTTTCCATGGAGATGTCATTGCATTGCCTGGAATGTTCCACCGTATCTCCGTTGTGGATGTTGTTGAGCTACAATATCTTGGAAAAACATGGTCTTCTCCACAGAGCTGACCTGTAACTTGGTGTGGTGGTGTCCCCTACTTAGCTTCATGGAGATAGACGAGTTTAATTCCACAAAACGGTAACATCTTCATGAAAACAATAACGTTATCAGGAAAGTTACGTAGTGTACTTTATAGTTTAGGCCACATATTGTCACGTGTCCCAATGGGAATCAACATTAATTCAGTCTGGAAGATTTTATTCCTACATTTTCCATCTATCTTTCCTACAGTTTCATGGCCCAAACCTCCTCCCCCCGCTGCAGCATAATCATCAACCCCCTCAGCTCACATTCACGTACTGTGCTACACTGCTGTACACATAGTTCCTATATACATATGTACGTACTACACAATACTGACATTTTTCCCTACGGAATTTCATCTGGTCCAAGAAACTCATGTTACAGAATTTCTTTTACCATCCATCGTGCAGGACAACAAACTTATCCATAATGTTGTTGGTTCAAATCCCAAAATTCAAATACATTTAACCTCTGTCTGTGTGAATGTGGCGTGTGAGTGAGTTCCGTTGGTTGGAAAGGTCGTCAAACTTGCAAAATAAAATAGGACTGTATCTGAGAATGTTTTATTATCATATTACCACATCACCAATAATATTGTGAGAACATTTTAATAGATTAAATTCTACCATCAAGAACAATCTAGGCCTATAAGTGTCTTGTGTCTATACCCGAGCTGTACTGCACACTCTACCTCCGCAATTCCCTGAAGCATCCACCCTCTCCTCATCTTCTCCTGATTTTTTCCCTCCGTCTTGTCATCTGCGTGATCACTCCCCTCCTCCACCCCCACCTCTCCTCCTCCTCCTCCTCCTCTCCCTCTCTTCTCCTCTCCCCCTCCACGCTTTTAATCTGGGCTAGATGACACTCGGTGGAAGCACTTAAGTTCCCATGCCAGGTGTCCCCCTTCGTGCTTAACATCGTCGGCTTAGCTCCTCACTCTGTCACTACGGAATACACAAACCACACATGTAGAGCAAGGATACAGCCATCGCGCGCTGTTCTACGCACCTTAAAGTATAAGATTTAGTGTTGGAATACAGCTGTTTGAATAGGGACTTACTTCTGTCGCATTGTATTGTGTTTAACAGAAAGTCAGAAGGTCCATTTTTGAAGCTATTAGGCAAGTTTCCATCTTTTTTTAAGCCTGAGAAGCATTCTAAGGGTTACAAATACATAAGAATATGCATTAAAGAAGACATATTGTGCTTGTGTCTATGGTATACTTATAATCTATGACACCTCTGGATCATTGTGTTATAATTTGCACATTTTAAATCACAATATTCATCTAAAATTACATGATAAAGGAAGTAAGTCCGCTGACCTCTGTGTTCATTGGTTGACGTCAGCTCCTTCCTATAGATAGCTGCACATCGCACGAGCGAGCAGTAGATTTTTTTCATTTGGACCAAAGTGACTACGAGACACTGCCGAATCCTACACATATCGCCCATTAAGAAAATAAACCTGGTAGTAGAGAACAGTGGATGCGTACTGGTGTTGGTGAAAACGAAGGTTGAACGGCAATATGGCGTCTTGAAAATAAACGGTTCAAGATTGCTCAAACATGCACGGATCACTCGAAATACAACTTCAGTTGAGTAAATGGTTGAAAGCTCTGAAAAACTGAGACTAGGTCTGCCTTTTAGCTGCAGTGCCTGATTGTCAAACTGTAGAAAACCAGTGATTCAACACTAAAGTCTTGTGCAGTCTGGTGAAGCTGGCCCGAAGTTGTCAAAGTAAGAGACAGACTCAAAAAAGTCCCATTAGACATCAGCATTGTGGTACCCCGTTGACAAAAAAATAATACATATTTACAAAAATTAACGGTGCCCAACATAACTAAGCAACAGAACTTAAACTACTAAGGAAAAAATCCACGTGTGCCCTGGCTACACTGATGTCCCCTCTCTGTCTAATTAACCCTGCTTAAATACCCTCCTGCACCTCCCCCTGGTATACACCATATCCTCCACAGGTGCTGTGGGTGTAACATTAGCCGTATCTTATATTTAAAACCATCTCTCAGGGCCCAAGTCCCTTAACTAAAGTGTTTAACAAAATAACTATAAACACTTGAAACAACATTGAAACAAAATACAGAAGATATAGACACAAAGAAACAAACAAACCAGTTCTCCCCTCCACATGGTCTGGCCCACGACCACACCCAAGCCTATAAAAATGGCCGACATAGGGCACGCCCCCTCTTTGTTTGGACCATGTGGAGATGCAGGTAAGTGGATTGCAGATTAAACTGAATAGACACATTTAACCAAATAAAATATGTTTAAACTAACTAGTGTGTGGTGATTTAACTGATTGAAAAACTAAACTAAACAAACCCGGGATAGTTCTATTTAGTTTTGTATTGGAAAATTATTGAAAATGAACATACGCGTGAACAAACCAAATTATAATAACATTAAAAAGGGACAAAGGTCCACTTTGTCACACGCAGAAAGATGCATTTAGAGATTCAGTTCCAATTTCGAGATTAGATCCTTTCAGTTGACAACGTTGTTTGCTTTGGTTTCTACACATGTCCACGAGACGCCACCAGACTCCTCACTGACAGCAGCTGACATTTCCCATCTACCCGTCCCATCTTACAACATGAAAGCTCTCCGGCCTTAAATCAATTTGCAAGCACCCGGGCCTATAGATCTCATATGGGGGGACGCTTACCTCAAAACTGCTACTGTAGACACGGGGGGCGACGGAGGAGGAGGGTCCCCGGCCCCGAACAGTCTTGACGGGTATACTCCGCGCTGACGGGACCTGCTATCAATCACGCGGCCGCTCTATTAATTTCATCAAGGCCCGGGCGCGCGATGACATTACGTGACACTCCGCTTGGTCCGATGGCGTCCCTGAGGTGGCTACGGGACCCGGCGCACGGCTTTTGAAATGCAAATCAGGCTTTAACCTTAAACAGGCTGGCCGAGTGGAATTATCTTTTTGCCTTCCAGTCAGGTGCGGCTACTACGTCTCTCTCCCCACCTTGCTGATTTTTTTTCAGCTAGCTTGACCCCTAGAGATAGAAAAAGCGTCTTTGGAAGTGGCGCTGTACAAAAGGTAACCGCGGAGGAGGGGGCAGTGCTGACACATGCATTCTGTCGCGAGGAAGACGTTCCAAGGGCGCGGAGACATGGAGAAGAGAGGTAGATACGTAGGTGGTAGGTCAAAGTTCGCTAGCTCCCCGGGAGGACCACACTCGGGAACACCTCTGCTGTCCGTTTGATTGCCCCATACCGAGGAAGGTCGACGAAGAAGCTAGGGAGGCACTGTTCACTTTTGTTGCGCGTAGAGTTCTCTGTAGAGGTCAGAATTGTCATAAGTCCCAACCCAAGCTTCGGCAACCCTAGAAGTCTTAAAGTTATTTGGGGGCACGTTCATTCATTCTGTAGGTGTACAAACGCAGGATTCTCAAAAAACTGATGATGAATAAGTTTAATGCTATTCTCTGGTGCATTCCACAAGCAGGTGACAGGCCCAGTCAAATGAAAAGTTACACCATGGACCTTTTATAACACCAGCCCGTTTTCTTTACATTATATATATTCGACTGGGATCCTGGCTCACATTTGGGCTGGACACTTGTTGCTAAGTGAATCCAGTGGTATTACAGTGTCAAGTGCGCAATGGCAAAATAAGAGGTAATTTAATTTATAGGAATGTAAGGGTAAACTAAACAAAAAGGAACTAAACACATATAAACAAAGGGTACATTGCAAGGATTTAAACTAAAAAAACAAAGGTAAAGTAACTAAAACATGAATTTCAGAATACGTGACTACCCCTGTAGTGACTAGACCAAAACGAGACACACACAAAGGCAGACTGGCCACTCTAGGCCAGCAGCCCCGAACAGGTGTCCCCAATCATCTTAAATGGGATGGAAGACTGTCCTCCAGGCACGGCCCAAAGATCCAGCAGCCATGTTTATGGGGAAAAAGAAGACTTGGGAACACAGACAAAACATAACGGACAAATAACAACAACAAAAAGGAACTTAAGGTCTAGGGCCGTAACACCACTTCAGTCAATAATTCAATAATATGGTAAAATGGTAACTTATCGGACCTTAAATTAATATTGGGTGGATGGGTATTTATCACACTGTGGAGACTAAAACCTGTATGCACTCGAACATTATGGGGACCTGCCTGTCTTATGGGGACAAAAATCAGGTCTCCGTAACTTATTCCTTCATAATTAAATAAACACAATTAAAGTTTTGATATGGGTTAAAATAGCTTAAGGTTCATTTTTAAGGTTTGCCTATTGGTCACAATGGTCAAGGTTAGGCTCAGTCTCCAAGAAATTAATGTTAAGTCAATGAAATGTCCTTGAAAGCCATGCAAACCCAACATCAATAAGAGGTATGTGTGTATTTCAATCGATTTTAATGTTTGACTTACCAATTTTGTATTTTGAAGCGAACAAAGCTCTTAATCGTGGTGGTCAGTGCCTAAATTTAGGAGTTAATAGCAACATTTTTATAGTAGCAAAGGAAAATGGCTTTAGATGCAAATTTTTCACCTGGGTTACAGTTGTCTCCTGCTTACCTGAAGACTAGTCCAACCAAAAAAAAAGTTCCAGTCCCCTCTAGGCCTAGACACTCCTGCTCTATCGGTGGAATCCCAACTCTTAGGCCTCCCAGGAAAACCCCATTAACATGCCCATAAAAACAAAATACACTTGAACTGAGTGAGCATTACCTTACTCCTCAAGGAAACGAGGACACAATGAAAACCAACAACAAAAGGAATCTGGGATCAGTATGCAAACTTAACCAGCTATCCAACGCGACCCCAGGTTTCAAAAGTGTCCCTTTGTTGACGCTCCGCAACGCCATTAGAGCTGTCAGTATCGTCCCGCGTTGGCCGAGGCGTATCTCCTCTCAATATATACTACCGTTCTTTCTTATCTAGCAGGCTGAACGCATTCATTTTAATTGAGACATCAGACATGGACAGGCAGCGGAGACATGACAGCGTGGATTGGGGGGGGGGAAGAAGGGAACGAGAGGGGGTTGAAAAAGAAGAGGTCCCCGCGGCGACGCAAACAAACATATCACAAACGCATGAGAGATATCGCAGTCTTTATCCGTCTTCCCTCTCGCGCGTCTTTTAAAGAACAAAGCTAAAGCTATGCTAACTCACTGCGAGCCCAAATCACATCCCTAAACAGCATTTTGTACAGCCGTATGCTAATGAAGATCTATATGACTCAGCAACTGTGTACGCGCCGCTGTTGGAGGATTTGATCTCGCGGGTTCAGTGTATTGTTATGACAAGGAGTACTTTATGTTTGAAAGGAAATCGTGATGAAGTTACATGAGCTGTTGTCAAGTTTTCAAGGCAGGCGTGGAAATTAGGCAGATGCAGACTTCCCGCTTTCCTCAGATCCTTCGGACAGCAAGTATATCCGTGGCCATACCTACCTGTCAATGCTAAATCTCGGAATATCTTGGAAGCTAAACAAAGCCGGGACCGGATGGATCGTTTTGTCCTCAAGCAAGACACTGCACAACACATTCCTTAATATGAATGTGGTGTTTGAGTGAGTGTTGGTGGTGGTCGGAGCAGCCGATGGAGCAGATTCTTAGCCTCATCTACCCCAAGTAGTAGTATCTGTAGTATCTTGCTAGTACAGAGTATGAAGTGAATGCAACGTAAAGCACAAATGAAATATGATGGTGACGTATCAGGTAATCGATGGATTTTTTGGTCATTTTTTGAAGCAGAATCAGAAGACTTTTATTGCCATTGTCAGTGAACACAGCTCAAAAACGAGGAACTTACTTCGGTGACAAAGTGCAACATAAAAACACTGAATAAATACAAATAAGGGCATGCATAAAGTTAAAAAAGATATGCTTAAAAATAAAATAAAATACATAATGTTGCATAATGTTCCTTGTCCAAACTTGCACGCTAACCCATAGCTCTCTTTATAGAATCTCTTGACCAGTTGTGAAGCTTAAGAGTCGAAATGGGGGTCCAAACCCGAAGTAATTGCTGTTTCTTTATTGAAAGTATGACGAGGTGGAAGTTTAGTTTGTAGTACACTATCGAAAATCACTAGACACTCATTTGAACGTGAATCGATCCTACAAAAGTCACATTGGACAGAAATGAACCTTTCCTGAATAGTTTAAGAATTGAGAAATTGAGCTGTATCAGAACCAAGGACCAATATGGAACCTACGTGGACGACGGAGGGATTACACAGATACGAGGAAACATGGGAATATAATATCAGACTGGGTATTGATTATCAAGTCTAAGTATTGGCACTAGTTCATAAAAACCCTTTTCAACTTCGACCATTCTGACGTCACTCCCTGGTCTCGCCGCATTCACCTACACAGAAGAGACCAAACAAAAGGTAGACGTGCTTGTGATTCACGGTTCCCGCCTCGATCTCTCATTTACATTGGCCATTATCTGCGTATATTGAAAGCGCTGAGATAAAAAGCTGCCGAGGATTGAAAAAAGAAAAAAGAAAAACAAGTACCGTGAAAAGAAGAACAATAAACGCGGTGAGAGGAGGCGCTGCCACGTTTGAATCAATTAGATCCTAAACAATCTTACATTTGCATCGGTATCTTCTCCAAACCTGAACAAATGCCAGATGCCTTTGTGTGTCCAGTTATTTATAGTGGCGCGTTTTTTCTGCATAATTGTGCAGGAAATATCAAATTTGCATAGAGTGATTATTGTTGATTGTTTATCTAGCCGTCAGGACGTTTCAATATTCCAAAGGATGACAGGTTGTCAAGTACTTAAAACTCATTTATTTGGGGTAAATTTGCATGTAATTTGCTGGTAATGAGGGGGATGTCTGTGGTCATGGATTAGATATCGGAAGACGGAGGGAAAAAAGGAGCTTGACTGGCATTTCTCCACTTGAGGATCTTTCGTTTTGCTTGCGGGATAATGCTACGGAGCGGTTGGCAGGGAGAGGAGTGAGTTAGCGACGCGGGAAGCTAGCAGTGCTGTGTAGCCCCAAAGGTTTGCCGACTTTGCCAAATCTGCTTGTCACCGCGCGGAGAATACATTATGGTGTACAGTGAGTTCAGGGTGTAGACAAATAGCACAAACAAGCGGCTCAAACTGCAGAGGCTGACAGAGGAATCAGCGCTACATCAGATGCATTCTCCCTGTTCAGACTTCTGCAATGTGAGGATGTCATACTTTGAGATAGGGCCATGCAGAAGCCGGGGTTATATTGGGATTTTTTCTTGTATTATTTTCTAATAACAGATACTGGCAACACTCACCATACGAGTCAAAAGTTTGGGCACACCCTCTCGTTCTATGTTTTTTTTCTTTATGTTTACTACTTTCTACATTAGATACATACTGAATAGGCCAACGTCACATATATGAAGCAAGACGTTTGGAATTATGTAACAAAGACTCACGCATATAAGTCTTGAAAGTATCCATCCTTTGCTTTGTTGACGTTGCTGCAAACCCCTGACCTTCTCTCAGTGAGGCTCACGGTGATGGAGAAGGTTTTCACTTCACAGCTGAGCCTTTTCAGGGTTGGAATTGGCATTATTGGAATAAAGAGTGTGCAAAGAAGTGATCAAAGCAAAGGGTAAAGGCTTTTTTGAAGAATCGAAAATATAAAATATGTTTGGAGATAATTCTCATTTTTTGGTTCACTATGTTCCATACGTGTTTATTTACAGTTCTGGGTAATGGGTCGGTTTACTGTATTGTTCTCTGCCACACTCTTCCTCACGCCTGTACCTTATTAGCACTTTATTTGGGATATCAGTATTGGGAATGATAATAATCTAACATCTTAAAATGGTTTGCAACAAGGTACTCAATACATCTCCTACTTATTGCCCAGTAAATGTTTAAGCAGACCTGTTCTACTAAAATGACTTTTCAAAGCTTTTAACTATGTTCTAGTTGTTTCCCCTCATCATTTACTCACCCGAAGTTGTTTTTGGAGTTATTCATGCATGTTTGAACAATCTTTAAATCACTTATTTCAAGACATAGCCATATTGATGTTAAACCGCCGTTTTCACCATCACTGGTACACATCCACTACTCTGTACTTACTTCGTTCTCCAGTTCAGGATTCAGTAGCATTGCGTAGTCATTTTGGTACAAATTGGGAAAAAAAAGATCTACTACTCACTACTATGATGTGCAGCTCTCCATCAGAGGTACCGACAACTTCGCACAGCTTTGTTGTGATGACGTTCGGCAACATCAGCTGACATAATGATCCACGGTGTCACAGATTAGAACTGTATTACAAACACAATTGATTTTTAAAAGACAAAATTAACGTTTTTGGATTAATATCTGTGCTTCTTTACTGATTTTATTGAAGAATCCTTTCTGCACTATTAGTAGTATTTAAATGACATTTTCCAAGAGTGCAGTGTGTGTTGCTTTACTGTATTTGTGCGTGTTTTATTATGTACTTCCATTTTCCAAGGGCATAATTTTCATAATAAACAAAAATAAATGACTACTGAAATACAATTATGGAAGCATTACATAACGGTGTAAATTAAAGGGGATTCTCCCTCGGCTCACTCCAGCGATCCCAGCCCCAAACTCTGATTAATAACGTTTTAATAACTCCGCCATCTCTGCCACTTGGACCAAAGAAAGCGCTCCCGACGGGGCTCTTCCGCTCTTCGCTAGCTCCTATTGTCTTTCATTAGCGCTCCGTGGCTTCATCTCTCATCCGGCGCTAAAGTGGACCTAGCGCGCTAATGAGTAAACATACCTGTGGGGCCGCCAGGAAACGCGCATTCACAATCCGCGCTTTGATGGCTAGTTTGTTTGTTTATCTCGACTTGACTTTTTTGAAATTCCGATTTTTTTTTGGGGATGCAGCCGTACGCACAACCTTGGGAGGACTGGTTTTAGCAGCGTGGCGTCTCTGTACTGGAAGAGATATGAAAGTTGTGTGTGAAATATTGAGTGGGTTTTGCATCCAGCCCAAGGTCAGGTTCAAAAGGAAGCTATCTGTTTGCAGTTCACACTCGCAGGTACAGTGGCTGGCTCCTGTGTTGTTTAAAGAGAATTTTATATTTTTTAGTTGAATAGAAAAAAAAGAAACATGTATTTGTAGGATTAGTACGAGGCTGGATTAAAATATTACACGTGATTACCTCATTAACCCAAAGCTACATTGGCAATCAGTTCATTTTAGTTTGGTGATGTTTTATAAATGAATGTCTAGTGTTAAAATGTGTCACAATTCTGACTCTGAGAGATTAGGATTGTGGATAAAGCAAACTGCAACTTAAAACATCCTATATTACACAAAATTGACTCTTGTGCACTTTAAACCATGTTATAATGTTGTGAACTACCAGGAAATTCCAATGCTGAAATTATCCAAATGATTCTAGTGAAGGTGGATGGAGTTTAACACAGTGGAGCACTTCCTGTATCAGAGTGTTTGATCGAAGTACTAAGGCTAAATATGCAGCGTTTGTGTCAATGAAACAAAACTCCAGTCATGTTTTTTTGAGGAAACATTATAACATAGATTAGAAAATAGTGTAATATGGGACCTATGAGGTATGTTTTTGAGATACATCATACACTGTACGGGTCTGCCCCAATAGTCCTTTGAAATGTTGCACAGTATGAAATGAAACTCATCTCTCCATGAAGACAAGCATCAAACCAAGTTACAGGTCAGATCTGTGGAGAGGTGATCCCACTCACAGTTAGAATGCACCTAATTATCCAAGACTCAGTCCCACAGACCTATGTCAACCATGTTCTCGCACGGAAATTTACCATAAATATACAAAAGCCAGATACATAACGATACACTACAACTTCACAAATATGATTTGATGTGCAATAGTTTCATGTGCGCACTACATGACGATTGTGATGTGAGGACACTCTGAAGGGGGAGTGAAACTTATGTTAGTACATTGTTTTCACCAAAAGAGCATTTTCAAAACAATAAAATGTAACATGGCGATCTGAATATGTTATGTGTTACCAGTTAAAGAACGAATATCATGCTTTTATAACAGACCAAAACATGTATGGATGGTGTATAATTGTAGTATTAGATCCTATAGTCTTAGTTTCTCATAATTTGTGCCCCAGAGCCCCATCTCTGTAAGATGTAAGAAGGATGTGTGGATGATGCATGTTATTACAAATGAAATAATTAGCCAAGTTTGTTCATGCGTTTTCAAGCCCATTTACATGTTTGTCTTCTATGTGAAAGAAATTGAGCAAAAATATAGTTTGCTTGGCAATATAATACTGTTTAATCAAATACGACTAAAAGTGATACATTTATAAACTCCGCCATAAACCACATGTGCACACGTAGTTTGTTTACAAGTGTGTACCTCACTGCACAGCCTTCAGAATGTGTAAATGTAAGATTTGATGTTACTTGTGGATAAAGCATGTCATTTTGTCTCGTGTGTGTAATTGCAGTAGTTCATTTTACTCATATTGTGTCTTTATGTGCACATGTGACAACTGTGCTACAACTTGCCGATTTAAGTGAAAAAGAGATACGGTCAACAAACCCACAGGTGTGTGCGCTTTACAAAAACTTGTTTGCATTTACTGTATATTATACACACTCACATTATTGATAATGTGTTTGATATGTGCGAGCAAGAATGGAAGAAGCCTCCAGCACACACACATGCACGGAGGACCATCAGGATTTGAGCCTGTGTGTCTCCATATACACTCCCTTCTAAATGCCATTAACGTGTACAGCACAGTTTGGACCATTACGTCTAAGAAGAATGGTATAGACAGATGACTTTTTGATTATGCTGCCAATTTATTGTCAAACAAATACTACAAGTTACATTAGAAGTTCAATCAAATTAAAAATATATATTGATACAGTCTGCATTGCAATTACTTTTTTCTTTAAGTACTTTACTGACACAGGAAACAGAAAAATACAAACATATTTACACACTGCATATATATGTTTTACTTTAGCCTTACTACAAGCACAAATCTGTAAAGAAATAACTAAAAAGACAAACAAACAGCATAAATAAGTTGCTGTATGTGGACAGTGGCAATGAAATGGAGATTTGTAGCATCTCCTGGACAAATAGAGCTGTGTCTGGAAACACCTCTTTAAAGACCAGCTCCAGGATGTCGACAACACAATCTACTATAATGGACAATCATCTGTTACTTTACCCAGTTTATTGAATGTTTTAACTATTGCATTTGTAATGTGTCTGTACATATATTTTCTTACAACTTAATAAGTTATTTGTGACATTTGATATTTGTTGTTTTGCATAACTAATTAAAACACACCTCAAAAAGCTCCAACAGGCATTTTTGATAAACTGTATATGTTGGTATTTTATGAATGGGTTTGACTATGTCTGGGCTACAAACAACAAAAAATATCTAACATTTGTATACAACTGTTAGATTAATAAATGGAGCTTTGACTTACATCTCACCAGCACCTCTGACCAAACAGTGAATCTTCTGGATCTTATGTATAATCCTGTGGATCTGATAGAATATCCAGTGTTGAGCTGCACGGTCAGGGCTCCTCTGCTACAGTCTCTTCTAGACGAGGTCTTTCAGTTATCTCTTCACAAATATCACCAAACTTGGCCTTTTCACAGGTGTTGATGTGATAACTGCATGTCTACGCACAAAGTCAACGGGGCGAGCACCAACAAGAACATCTGTGCTCTGAGGGGCTGTCAGATCCTATGGAAAAAAAAAAAAAAAAAGTAAAACAAAGAAACACTGATATTAGCCTTAAAGTTCTTTCAGCCCAGTTTCTATACTTAAAACTCACAGGGTACTATTAACCTACTACAGTATCTGCATTTAGTATTAGTGTTTACATACTGATACTTCTGAAATCAGGCTGGAGGGTTTTGACAGAGCTGTGTCCCAATTATGCTGTTGTGATGTTATTATTTCCGTCTGGCAGCTCGTTGTAGCAAACGATGCCTGGTGTGCACTGAAAGTCCCCTAAACATCAGTGACATGTTAATTGTACCATATATAATCAATAAGTAACACTGCCTTAGTCACCATTAGGTATTCTGCTTTAAAGTTAGAAGTGTTCGTATTTAGGCACACACATCGTAACATCAAAACAGAGAAACAAAAAACAACATCGCCTGTCTATCCTTTTATTACTAGACGCTAAACACAACTCTGAGCTAGTTAAATAAAGTATTTGAGCTAAACATATGATATAGCAGCTTATGTCTTCTTATAACTCACGAGCGGGCGCTCGGTTGTCATTTGCAAAGACATTCTCTAATAAGAATATTTACATGTCTGTGTAGCTACTCATAGCGTTACCACGTCCTTCTGAAAATGCATCGGATGTTTTGCACGTAGCCTGTGATGAAAGGACTGGCTCCTGAAGATCACAGTGTTTATTCTTTGTAGTGGTGGGAACATAACGTTTCATTAAAACTAGTTTTAAATACCAAATACCACCCAAATCCACCTCTGTGACCAACAAGTAGCCTGTGTGCATGTAAACGAGCGATTAGCCTGGTGTTCTAGAAGCTACAGCTCACTAACTTTTTAGCATTTTTTGATGGAAAATGACAAAAAAGGGGCAATTATCAATTCTGTAATGAATCCACAAAGTCACAAGAGTGACTTGCAACACAATGACAAACGTTATTCAAAGCTAATGCTATAACCAAAAACTCCATAAGCCACAGTCACAGCAACTTATAAAACACTTTTTTTATCATTTTTTGTAATTTTTGACTTACTGCATCAATTGGATAGATACAAGGAAATGATCTTTCTATTAAATGGAGCCTTTCAGCAAATCCTTCACTAAACTGGTGCAGGTTTGAGAAGCATTCCTTCTTGAATTGGTGCCACATACAAAAAGTGTCTGGGGCATGTTTGTAGGCCAGGACGCCTACGAACGTGCCCAGGAAAAAATAAGTTATCCAAGTAGTTGTCAGAGTTTCTATGAGGCCGGTGTACCGTGTACGTGTTGGTTAATGCAACCGACAACCGAACACTTAGCTTTATCAATGCGCACTTTCTTCTCCATGTTGAGTTTGGACTACGGACTACAAACTAAAAACAAGATGGCGGACTTGGAGCGCAATTAGACGGAAGTTATTGAATTTATGATTGAAAAATCATAACAGATCTGAAAATTAAAACGGCGTATCTAATTTGGAATTGAACGCCGTCTAAAAAGGTATAAAGAAATATTTACAGCTGCTGAATGGTTTTAATTGATCTTTTCTGAGTTAATACAGACCCTTTATACTCAGGAAAAGGTATCCAAGAGTTGAAAATGTTGATTTAGTATAATATGTGTCCTTTAATACGCCATAGAAGTAAAATACCCCCTCTTTTAAATGTGTCACCTCAGATCCAAAGGTTAACCGCTGTAGCCACCTTTCCCCTTCTCATGGCTGACTTCATCCCAGAGTCTCGATAGTGTGCATGAGCCATACCCATCCACGCATGCATACACTGTACTTGTCCTTTCCATTCTCTAATCTACCTTTGGAGCATTCCGGAGTGACTTTTTGAACAGGGTGAGTGAGGATAATCGGCTCGCGGCACACAAGTCTAAAAGGTTGGGTCATAGTTTTAGCGTATTAGCCGTATTCTGTTAGTGGCACTGGAGTGGACCCTTGTTAGCATTTTATGGGCCCAAAGCACAGGAGCGGAGGGACGTTGGAGAGCTCTCAATGTGCTACCTACGTGACAGACACTCCACCACGTGAAAGCCAAGGTAATATGTCCTCTATCTTTGTATTATGTTGTATTAGCCAGTCTGAAATGGAGGGGAGCAGTTGACTGTGGTCTTGTTCAAGTGGGAAGAGTAAAGGAGCAAAACCATGGCATCTAGGATCAAATGACTAAAAAAAACCTCTAGGATAAAACTATTTCTTTGACTGGATACTGCTAGAGACCTTAGTGGAAAACTGGTATCATTTACTGACGTTCTTAACCCTATTGTTCAGTTAAATGATACTAAATAATAAGCATAATTGCCAACTTAGAGAATGTGCCTCATTAAGACAACATCTAATTAAATACTAAGCAAAATCTGCCAACACGCCGAACAGATACACTGCCTGGCCAAAAAAAAAGTCGCCACCTGGATTTAACTAAGCAAATAGGTACGAGCCTCCTGCAGTTGGTCCGGTCAGCAACAGTCTGAGGTCAGCTGACACCTGAATATACTGAATGACCTGGTTATTCCATCAATGGATTTTTTCTTTCCTGATGTCACGGGCATATTCCAAGATGACGATCCCAGGATTCACCGGGCTCAAATTGTGACAGAGTGTGGTGGACAATCCATGTGTGAAAATGATGTCTCCTGCTCCTGAACCAGAGTCCAGACCTTAACCCCATTGAGAATCTTTGGGATGTGCTGGAGAAGCTTTGTGCAGAGGTCAGACTCGACCATCATCAATGCAACATCTTGGTGAAGAATTAATGCAACACTGGATGGAAATAAATCTTGTGACATTGTAGAAGAGAAATCGAAACAATGACACAGCCTCAAAGCTAAAGGTGGTCCAACCAAATAATAGAGTGTGTGACCTTATTTTTATTTTTTTGGGTGGCAATTTTTTTTTTTGGCCAGGCGGTCTATTATTGCTTTGCCTGGAATATTCCACAGTATGGCATTAAGCTTTTTTATTACTAAGGTGATAATACCCAGCCAGATCTTTAAAGTGGAGATCACGCTTAGAATAAATATACGTGTTTTTAAGGCATTCAACAAACCACTGTACGGTTAAAAGAAGATCATAACCCATATCCTAAACCAGGTACTTCTAATTTCCACAAGATTATAACATGCTACAGCTTATCTTAATAATTATGAATGCTTTATTTTTTTCTGGTAAGCAAAGAGTAGTATAATTATAATGGCTTAAGCGTTGATAAGTTGCTCTGTTGGTTTACAGAGAATCATTGGTGGACCTATGACAGACCCTTGGGGAATTCCATTGTTAGTTTTGTTGTTATTATAAATAATTGTACTAACTGAAACAAATTATTACATTTATGTGCTTATTTCTTGCTTCTTTTGACATCAACATTTTGTCTGTGTGGCAGCACTATCAAAACTTTGCAAAAAATATCATTTATTTTCACAATAACAGCTTTGGATCTTGACGTCAGTGTCAAATCAAACTATATATATATATACTCTATCGTAATAGTTTCTTTTATTGAACATTACCAACTTGTCATTCTTCAATTATTCCAGTCTTTGTTTTCCACATCGCCCGGACTCTCGTGGGACATGTCCATTCACTGGTCGACACTTGTCAACATCGTATTTATTCATAATTTTTTACTTCAATGTTGACAGTCTGGAAATATGTAAAAGTTGACATAGCTGACTTCATGATAGCTTGACGTGAAGTTTATACGTGATCCAAAAATATGCTTTCCGGATGTGTGAAGTTAGCGAACCCCGTTATAGCACACCCCTTCTTATTTGCTATGCTATCTCTCTCTTCATCTGTCTTCCCTTTTTTGACTGGATGTCTGCTAGCTCCGCGCCCAAGTCTGGAAGTCGACTGGGGCAGAAATAAACCAACAGTAATGGCTTTTGCTTTGCTGCTAATCTTGTCATAAGAAGGTGCGGCCCTGCGAGGATAGCTCTTCTCGTGTGATATCCTAATTTAAACATCAAAAGATTCCCATCATTAAGAAGCGCGCGTCTAGCCCCAGTTTTCAAGGGAAATTATTACATCTTCCCAGCCGCCAAGTGTAATGCCAGAAGACGTGGCTGTCACCGGTACGCGCAAATCTCGCCGGACTTGGATGTTTGTGTGAAGGGAGGCATCATCATTAGCGTCTTTCTCCGGTGATAGACGCAACGGTGACTTTTGGTGTCGCGTTTCGCCAGATGATAGTCTTCTTTGGGAGTAGCGCGGTGGCATTCGGAGATTTGAAGATGAGTTGAAATGCGATGGATGGATTTTTTTTTTTTTTTTTTTGACGATCTGAGGTGGGCCTTTGTGGGTTCCCGAGCTATCACATACAGTAGACGCCGGAGCCTGGTTAATGTCTAAGGCTACGTGACAGGTGTGAATCCAGTCTGCGTAAATGCATATATAGAAGTGTATGAGTGACACGAGGAGACTGGAGGAATCATACTCTGGGAATTAATAAATTGTCTTGTCTTGTCGTGGGTTGATGTTGTATTGTCATCTTTCAAGTGCTCAGTCTTTTATGTTACGATGCACAATAAAATGAGTTCTAAGATGACACGCTTACATTCATCGTGCTGTTTGTGGATGCTAATTCTTTAAAGAGAGCTACAAATATTGTCCTCTGAAAAGGCCTTTCAGCTCCTTATATCGCGTCTGTGTAATGGTTCAAGCAGCAATAAAAGATAACATTCAAAATTATTCTCGTTTGCTACATTACAATATAAGAAAGTGGAGGAGGAGGAAGAGCTGGAGGAAGTGTCTGGGGTGTGGGAAGTCTGGGAGACCTTAGCTAGACAGCTGGCTCCACGGCCTGGCCCTGGATAAGTGGAAGAAAATTGACAAAGGTTCACCCAAAACTGCCTTGAAGCCCTTTTTTAAAAATATAAAAGTTGAAAAAGCGTCTTCAGGGTCAGTTTGTCTTCTTTGCAGTTACTGTTTTAGCTTAAACTTTTAACCTTTTTACATGGGAGTAGCTCAACTCTTCGGTTCATCTGCACAGATGAAAATACTTGTGTCCTTTTAAAGGTCATATATTACACAAAATTGACTCGTGCGCTTTAAATCATGTTAGAATGTTGTTACTTCCTCAAAAAACTGGAGTTGGAGTGTTTTGTTTGATGTACACATATTTGAGTAATGCTTCATTATTAGTCTGTCTACATCCTCAAAGGTAAAAAGCAGTTGTCAACTTGAAAATTACAGCTTCATGACATCACAAGGTGGAACAGAGCATTCTGAACTTTGGAGATGTGGACAGAATAAAGGATTTCTCAAACATGCTAATGAAACAAAACATAACTCCACGTATGTTTTTGAGGAGTTAACAGCATTATAACATGGCTTAAAGCTCACAAGAGACAATTTTGTGTAATTTAGGACCTTTTAAGGTCTATTGTTTCCATAGGGAAATTTGTCCTCTGCTCCTGACAGGTTGCCCCAGTGGCATTGAAAGATTTGTCAAATGCAGTCTCCACTCAGGGACCCAACTTCAGATCTTGAGCAGGAATTAGTCAGGACTACCTTTTGCAGACACTGAGGGAGAGGCTGGTTTAGCCTCTTGCCCAAGGACACAACAACAACAGTATTCACCTGAAGCAGCTTGGATTGAACCACCAACCTGTGTGTCAGTGGATGTGCTCGCTCCAACAACAATGATTACGGAGCGGGATTTGAACAACCGACAGAACAAACACTGTTAAGCTTCTATGCCAGAAAGTAAAAAATAAAATAGCAAGAAGGAGGCAAGAAAGATTTCAGAAGATAAGCACGGCTCAGCCTCAGTACAGTGATGGGAGACTGTCATTGTGTCCTTAGGCAAGACACTTCCCCCGGATTGCCTAGTATGAATGCGGTGTGTGCATGAGTGTTGGTGGTGGTAGATTGGCAGCCTCACTTCTGTCAGTCTGTCCCAGGGCAGCTGTGGGCAGGAAAAAGTAGCTTACCACCACCAGGTATGGAATGAATGAATAATGCATAAAACTGTAAAGCAACAGTCTGAAAAAGCTCTATATTACACATTATTATTATTATCCAGAGTAAAAACACATTGTCGTGGCATCTCTGACAGGACCTGAGTAACGGCAGCAGATGACGTAGCATTATTGTCACTACAGTCTTACGTAAAAACCATTACTGCTCAATATGTTAAATTGACTGCGCAGTTTCATTACTCAAAGGACTACACATTACTAAATACTTAGAAAGAAAAAAAAAATCCCATCTTACAAGCAGCTGCCTCTCAGTTCTTCTAATGCGGTCTCTGGTGGCCTCTCCATATCAAAAATCAGCTGTTAATTTAAAACGTTACCGCCATGAAAAAAAAAACTGGCACTTTGATTCAAAGTCTGGGGCCTGGTAATAGTCTCTGTGAGTGTTTGGCTGACGCGCGCCCACTCGGGACAACGTCATGTGATCTCTACTTTAGAAATTATTAGCGCCGATTTAAGAACGAATCAAGAAATTGCGTGTTCCTTATAAGAGCGCTACCCGAGACCAAAGAGGTGGGTGCTCTTTCAACTCCCGTAAAGGCGATATTCTCTAGGAGTCTTTTGAGCACCAGGTTGGTATGATTTATTCATAGCTGTGTATTTTTTTTCTCCTTGAATGTTTGTTGGAGAGGACAGGAAACTTTTGAACCGCGCTACAAAGCAATGTATATTTGGGTCGCACGTTTTTGAAGCTAGCTCGCGTGCTAGCTTGTGTGCTCTTCCCTCTATCCCCTACCCCGTTGCTTTGTCTGGTGCTGCGACTTCACACTCGCGCGTTCGTCCTTGAAGTGCGAAGCAGCGGGGCGCCCCTAAGATCCGATGGGGATGGGTGGAGGAAGAGGAGGAGGAGGAGGAGGAGGAGGGTGGGTTGCGCGGAGGTTGGGAGCTAAATAATGAATGATTTCTTATTGGAATAAAAAGGGGGACGGTTGAGTCGGGGAGTTAGCGTGTCATTACCTTAGGAAACGCAAGGGAATGGGTAATCTGGAGCGCGGCAGGGGTGGGAGGCGGCGCACTACTGGGGTTTGGTATGTCTTCATAGGTAATAATAGACTATAATTTAATGTATGTTCTATAGGCCATGACTGGACCTAAGTTTTATGGTATAGTTGGAAGAAAAAGGAAGTACGGCAACAGCAGGGTAGGACATTTAGAGAGTAGCAAAAGACGAAGTTTAAATTTATCAACTGGACAAATCGTTGTAGGAGTGAAGACGTTTTGCTGCTCATCCAAGACTCTTCTTCAGTTCTAGGCACATTACTGATGGACTTTTTGATTTGTTTTTGGTTAGGAAAAACAATCCTTCCTTAAACAAAAAAGGGGGTCTCAGATATGATCTCTCACAGATCTGATTCCATCCTCAGACCCAAAACAAACAGAGACAAAGAACAATGGGAGGGCCATTAAAGGTTGAATAAGGTCATTGAATGAAACTGGAGACAATAGTTGTTTACAGTTTCAGTGTAGTTAGCTCCTCCTTCCAGATAGATATAAGACAGCGTCCACCAGTAATCTGATCAGAACTGAAGAAGAGTCTTGAATGGGCAGCAAAACGTCTTCCCTCCTACAACAATTTGTCCAATTGACAGATTTAAACTTCGTCTTTTGCTATGGATCAGACCTGGACGACTGACGGATTACAGACATTATGGCATTTCAAATAGAGTACACATTAAACGAGACATATGGAAAATCAACTCTAATTTGGTCAGAAAATTCCTGTTTTCACCTACTCCCTATCCCTGCCAACATCCATTATCTGAAATATTAAGGCTTTAAGGAATTATACATGTAGGCCTCTATAATATCACATAGCTGCAGTTCAAAAGTACATGTTAAAGGGCCTATATTACCCGATTATTATTATTATTATGTTGTTTCCTCACCACAAACAGACTTGGAGTTGTGTTTTGTTTCATTCACACATGTTTAACACACAAACTCTGCATTTTTAGTCTGAGTTCTTCTCTCAAACGGAGAAAAAAAACTCTGTTCCACCTTGTGATGTCATCATGTGGTAATACAGGAAGTGCTTTTAATTGTTTTTAAACTCTATACACTTTCACTAGAATCATTTGGATAATTTCAGCCCTAGAACTGCCAATCTCTACTGAACAAAGGGTAAAAAGGTATCTGTTAACTTGAAAACTACCACTTCATGACATCATAAGGTGGAACAGAGCATTTTGAGCTTTGGAGATGTGGACAGACTAATAATGCAGCATCACTCAAACAAGTGTGAATGAAACAAAACACAACTTCAGGTATTTTGAGTGATATAGAACTTTTAAAACGGGCTGAACCTTCAAAACATGTAAAGCAGAACTAGTTTGAAAAGGTCCAAAGTTACTCCTCACTCACCTTATGCATTCTGAGCATTCTAATTACTCACCTTGATGAGTTTATAGGCACGTCTCCAAACTTTCAGAGGCCAGAGCGGAGTTTTGCCATCACGGTAATGCTCAACCGAACTAGCATGCTAACAGCGCACCGGATGAAACGCTATTTAGTTAGATGCAGACGGTACACAGGAGACTCATTGTACCTCACTTTACGAGCTGCATATACAATATATATACGTACTGGGTTCAAGCTAATTTTGCTCAACTATATAGAAAAAAATGGTTAGTCACTTTAATGTCTCTATAAAAAGTGTGAGCCAATCTGTTCTGCAGTTTTGAACAAAGTCAATGGTCTCATTTGCTATTATTACGATGTGATTATTTTAACTAAATGTTTGCACAAAGTATCGTCCCATCTTTTACATTCATTCAAATACCTATAGTCTTTTGGATCAAGTACATTTGCCTACATAACGCTGTCTGTAATAGCATTCAAGATATATCACGAGGCTCAGATCTGTCTTTTCTGGCCATCTTCCAAAGCGCTAATCCCAGCTACAATCGTGTCTGGTTGGAACGCACTTTTCCAGCCTTACGAAATTTAACATTATAACGCGATGACGATGCCTCTGTGTCTTCCTCAGAATCCTCAGGCGACATTGACCCAAAACAACGTTCCGATCGACTCCGCGTC
Source organism: Periophthalmus magnuspinnatus (assembly GCF_009829125.3). Lineage (NCBI taxonomy): Eukaryota > Metazoa > Chordata > Actinopteri > Gobiiformes > Gobiidae > Periophthalmus > Periophthalmus magnuspinnatus. The sequence continues at coordinate 7,330,290 of NC_047127.1, read as the reverse complement.
CATTATCCCAGCTCTGCTCCCGATTAAACCGATCCCTGGCCGTCATCCAAGTTGGTAAAATATGAGTCAGAGTTTAACCCGCGACACAGCGGATTCCCGACGCGTTCACACATCCTTTAATGCGTCTACATGCAAATATCGAATTAAGAGAGTACAACAGTGTAGAGACAAGAGCTAGCCAAAGGTCGATAGACAGAAGAGCAGTTGATTTTCGCATAGGATTTGCGATATGGACTGTTATAAAGTTGTTTTCGCATCAAAAAACATACTTGGAATATGATTTTGTTTCATTAATGTCTAAGTAAAGTTCAATATGACATGGAACTGGTGGTCAAAGATGGACGATATCAATGATTTTTGCTTTGTTTCTGGATTGTGACACTGATCCGATGCCAACACTGATAACTTTTGCATTCAAATCTAACTTTATCTGCTTTACCATATAAATCCACATATGGATCATTATTTTTGATAAATCCAAGGTTCAATTGACGTAAAATTTTAATATATTTTCAGATTTACAATTTTTGCTTGAACTGATTGAAATTTTACAACAAAACCAGCTTTTTTTTCCCCAATATTTTGCATGAAAATTGAGACTCAAGACCCATAACAAGCCCATCAGTCATGGCTTGTAGGTTCATTCACAGATCAAGCGCCTGTTCTCATTATGTCCTTGGGTAACACACTTTACTCACGTTGCCTATATATGAACGTGGCATCTTCGTCCCCTTCGACCATTAACAATCAAGTTATTGGTAATGGACGGAGGGGACGAAGTTGCCACGAATCTTCTTTACCACCAGTGTCAAGGAGAGATTTTTACCACGCTCCCTTCAATAATATCCATTCTTTTCATTAAACTATTCTCCCTCTGTATGTTTCAGCCTCTTCTTACATGTTCCTATAGACCTTTTAACTCATTTCCATGCTCTTCTGGTGTGAAACCTGTTTAACAGATGATTTTGTCAGATGTCAGAAACTCAAATGAGACGTGGAGCGGGGGATCGAAGCTGCAGCGGTGTCAGGAGTGTGAACCGTTTACCCACAGCGCCAGACTTTGCTATGGAAATGAGCAAAGTGGCAGCACATTTTTGATTACTGTTGTATCTTCATATAAAAAAGTGTCATTCTTTATCTTAGATCAGTGTTTCTCAAGCTGTGGTGCCTGCAGGTGGTACTTGGACAGTTCTTATGTTTGTGGATTTGATGAATTTAGAGTTCATTTAATTCACTTTTTTGTCCTCTTGTGGATAATTTCTTGTTTAGAACCACAGTGGAAAAGAGGTTGTCCACTTTTAGACCTGGAATAGTCCTGTTGTTTACTTTGTTTAGATCTGGTGGTACTCGGAAAGCCAAATCTTTTCTTTGGTGGTACTTGGTGTGAAAAGTTTGAGCCAAGTCCACTTAGAATTAGCCCGACTTTTAAAATCACAGTTCATTTGTCTGACCACCTTGCAAGCCAATGTGTCAAGAACAAGCTGGAATGAACTTTTCGTTTCATTCCCAGAACACCAAACCATAAACAAATCCAGTGTCCAAGATCACATCTGTAAACAAGCCCTTTGAAGCAATCACTGACTCCAGAATCCTAAAATCTTCTTGGACTAGCTAAGGAATCGACCACAATGTCTACTAATTATAACTGTGATATAGTCCATCAAAGGCCTATAGTGGCATTCAAAATTAGAAAAAATAAAGTCAGTTCTGTCTGCAAAAACATTTTTAAGCGTAAATAAATAAAAAAAATCAACTTAACAAAAGTAAAGTGGGACTAAAAACATAAACTCTTCCGCTAGTACCTGAGGAACTAAAGAAAGGAGTGAAGGGGGAGGAGGGGCGGGGTCTGGAGGTATAAGCAACAGCGTGATTGGTCAAACGGGTATCCACGCTTCAAACACACCTGGCTGTAATCAGGGCAGTCTTGTGCGATGTCACCAAGTACTCTAAGATTTATATGCTTTTGATTGGAAACCTGCAAATTTACCTAGTTTGAACTGAAAAAAATGACTATAAACAGGAGATAAAGCTGTTAAAACACCATAAACATAAACGGTTAAGTTGCAAAAAAAGTGGATTTAGTGTTTAGTTCCATACTGCTACTACTATTACTACTACTTCTACTACTACTACTTGGTAAATAATAGTGAAGTACCACCATCTTGCTTCATTTTACCACTATACCATCTCCAAATGTAAAGCACAAAGATCACTGCATGTGCTTCTTATTTAACCAGAACAATAGTCTGGTCTGAGATCTTACTCAGTGATGTTCCTCGCGGCGTTCCTCAGGTCGTCTTCTGCTTCGGCGATAAGGATCTTCTCCATAACATTGGTCATGCCCGGAGCTGTTAGCCGGTCCGCTGTTTGGCTACCTCATGCTTGTTTGTTTCTGTGCCGTCCTGGGAGTCATTATCATAACCATATGCCTGGATAATGCAGCTTGCAGAATTCGTATTAAATTAAAACAACGGCATTAGGCCAAGTTTGTTTTGCAATGTCTTGGTTATTTCCGTTATCATGCTTTGGGATACTGCTGCAAAAATGGTAAAATAAGATGTATTTTCAGAAGCGAGGGTGTTTCGGAGAGCTACTAGTGTTTGCTGAGAATATCTTTTTCACAAATTGATTGAAATAAAGTTATCGAGGACTTCTAAAGATGGATGACACTACTGCAAGACATGGAGTCGTGGAAGTGGAAGTGTTTTTAGCTCCAGACAATTAAAGAGGGAAGAATTATGCGAAAACCCAATTTTTTTTAGCGTTCTACCATGTTATCCCTCATCAAAAACACATCTAAAGAGGTTTTATCCTGTATGTCATCCATGCATGTTTGAGTAATCTAGCAATCTCTCCCCGGGCCTCGTCGAATGCTCCTTACGTTTAGCCGTACGAGCCTGTACAAAACTCCCCACAAAACCACAACAGACAACACGACAGAGGCGAGTTTTAAATGATCCAAAAAGAGTCCGTGATCAAGAACGGCCCACTGAAGTCTTCAAAGCGAGAGCGACGCTAAATACGCGATTAAACGTGGGCGCGGGAATTAACGATCTATCAACGGCAACGCGCGGAGTCAATCATGTTTACGTTGACAACTATGGAAGATATTCACTTCTCACGTGGAGCTAGGACTGCACCAGAACTGAACCAGGACTAAACGAGGACTAAATAGGAGGATTTGAATCAGGACTAAACCAGGACGCAGCAGAATAAGCAAAAAAAAGGAGTAGCAGTGTTTGATGCGGAACACGGGATTAGAGACTTTTGATTTGAAATGTTGTTTCAGCTTCATAGGGGTCAATAACATTCCAGTGTATTTGGCTGTGGACATTAGAAAAATAATAAAACGGGCTAATACTGGGCCTTTTCATATTGTATGTATTTCTATTTAAACCAGATACATTGAAAAAACGTAAGTGAAAACAGCAAAGCATTGGGTAAATATATATATATAATAACATTTAGGTGTAAGTGGTAAAATAAAGAGTTATAAGAGCCAAAAAAAAAATCATTATATTTATTTTGGGACGTTATAAATAAGATGTATTTTCACGTTTTGAAGAAATCACCTTAAACTGAGCTGTTGAGGTGAAAACAGCGATACGTTTTGAGTAAAGATCGCGTAAATCCTTAGCATCTTTCGCCAAATTCAATCATCTTTGTTCCATTTGTAATTGCGAGACATTTAGACAAAACAAGACTATTTAACCCGTATGCATTTGGGAGATTGGATTGTGATTAATTATCTTCAGGGAGTTACCGTGACAACAGTCTGGCACTCCGGGTAAACGGTTCACACCCCTGACACCGCTGCAGCTCCGGTCCCCACCTCCACGTCTCATTTGACTTTCTGACACCAAAAATCTAATAAGGAAGCGCACGTTAGCATCTGTTTACCAGGTTTGACACCAGAAGAGCCCTGCAGTTGGTGCCACGTGCAATCTTCAAATCGTACCTCCTAATGTGTCGCCCACTGGACCTCGCCATTTTTCTTTCATAAATGGCGTCTGTATTACGTCCGTTTTGACTGAATGATCCTATTTTTCTCCCCTAACGTACAAAAAAGACCTTCATCTGCTTACATCCACGCAAATGACCAACCTCGTCTTTGAAAAGAGATATAAACAAACCCAAAAAAAAGTCATTTATTTCCATACGCGATTGGAAAAACGGTATCCAGTCGCGCGGGAACATTGGCTGCAGACACTTGTACCGTGCCTTTTTTCCAGTCGCTAATAACAAATCTCCTGAATAGCTTTTTTTTTGGGATGTGCAGATAAGCGTTGCCGCATTGTTGTTGCCGAGTGAAAACCAACAAAAGGAACACGCCGTAGGAGATTTGCGGTTGAAGTTCCCGGTGGAAAAGGGTTTGGACTCGCGGAGATGTTTAGCGGCATTAGCAGCCATTAAAGCAGCGCGCCAACAGCTAGCGTCCCAGTTTGAGCTGCATGGGAAAGATAATCCATAGGGAGCGTGTAGGATTTCTTATGGTATGGAAGTAATTGTGCTATAATGCGTCTGGCACTGGAAGTTCGCTGGAGTATAATGGCAACACAATACACAATATAATAGTGAAGTAACGCACAATAAGACCGTACAGTTTGATCTGTTTTGCATAATCAAGATGGACAAAGTAGTCTGGATGCCCTCCCTTCCAACATTTTTCAGTGTTTCATTATTTAGCTATTTTACTGTCCTCATACTTTGGAAAATTTTTGACAAAGACACAATATCGCCATGGAGACAAACAAGTAGTATATACCCAACACCAGTAAAGTTACATCGCGCAACTTTAATTACTTCAAACCATAATATAGACTAAATAAGTTGAGCGTTTGAGCATCTCCTACCACTAAAACGCTGATTAGTAGGGTTAAAAGTATTGCAAATCAGATGCTAATCGAAACTTAAGCTAGTGCCAAAACTAGATACTCATTTGAGCAGGTATCAATGCCAAAAAAGTCACATTCACCGGAGAGAAATGAACCTTTCCTGAATAGATTTATAATGATCTTGAGCTGTATCAGAACAAGTATAAGACACATAGACTAGTACAGTTGTCCTTCACTATATCGCGGTTCACCATTAGCGGTCTCGTCGTTTCATGGATGCTTTTTTACAGTGTATAAACGTACATTCTGTCCTGCGTCCTGATTGGCTGTTGGACCGTAGACCATTGTCCATCAGTCTCCTCCGTGCCGTGTCTCCTGTGCAGTACAGAATGTGTTCAGACAAATTTACATAAACGTTCGATCGCAGTGTGACTCTGAAGTGCTGTATGTTCGTGGGTTTTGTCAGGGAGAAAACTTGCAATGTCGATGAAACGTTCAGCATCAACACAGGCGCCTACGGAGGTTTGAACTTTGAACTTTGAGAGTGTTTAAACAAGAGAGAAATGTGAGAAAATGTTAATGCCTGTGTGAGAAAAGTGTATAAAGTGTGTGGTGAGGGGTTTTACAGCTGCAAAACAAACATAATAATTGTAAAAAATAAAGCTGATACTTCGCAGATTTTGGGTATTGCGGGTTATTTTTAGAACGTGACCCCCGTGATGAACGAGGGACCACTGTACACGCCCATGGACCACTATGGAACCTTCCGGGACGACGATATAAAGCCACATGGGAATATAAAAGAACGTGCTATGATTTAATGCTAAAAATCACATTCTATTGTTTAAATGAAGAGTTTTTTATTTTCGTTGTGGTATCGGAATCGGTAATTTTAGTGCTGATAAGTCCTACCCAGGTTAGACTAGCAGGAGGGGTGGAGTCTGGTGGTGCGAGGGGCCGGTTGGTTGGGTGCGGTGGTGGTGGTGGGGCGGGGGGGAAGGAGGAGGATGGCTCAGAGCGGGCCTGATAAATGGGGCCAGTTTGATTCTAAAGCCCGCGCAGCGCCCCACGGAGGGGAGAGCGGATAATGTATGCGGAGTTCACAGGCGCGGCGGGGAGCGGCCTGCAGGGCGGAACGCACGGTGATGGCTGCATAGTGATGAAGGGACTACCACGAGGAGGAGAGCAGAGAGCAGTGGATGAGATGGAGAGGAGGGAAGAGGGGAGGAGAGAGGGGAGTGGAAAAGATGGAGAAGGGAGGAGGAGAATATGGGATAAGGGGGAGGAGAGAGAGGACTGGAAAAGAGGGACAAGGGGAGATGAGGGGGCAGAGAGTGGGATAAAGAGGGAGGAGGACAGATGTAAGGGGAGGGGGGGAGGAAGAAAGGAGGAGGAGAATGTGGGATGGGGAAGTGGAGGGGGTGAGGGAGGAGGAAGATAGAGACAGGATGGGAGATGAGAAAGGAGGGGATTGGGGAGGAGGAGCGAGACAGAAAGTGAGATGAGAGGGAGAAGAGAGAGGATGAATGAGGGAGAGGAGGGTGGAGGTGGAGAATGTGGCATGTGGAACAGGGAAGAGAAGGAGAAGGGGGTGGAAGGGGGAAGAGGAGAGAGGGAATGTGAGATGAGAAAGAAGGGAATAGGGTAGAAAGAGAGAAGGGGAGAGGATGAGGGAGGGAATGGGGAGGAGAGAGAATGAGATGAGAAAGGAGGGAACGGAGGTGGAGGATTGGCATGTGGGACAGGAGAAAAGAGAAGACAAGAGGGGAGAGAGGGGGAAGAGAGAGAGAATGGAAGATGAGAAAGAAGGGAATAGGGTAGGAAGAGAGAGAGAAGGGGAAAGGAGAAAGAAGGGGAGAGAGGATGAGGGAGGGAGGAGGAGAATGTGGGATGAGGAAGAGGAGGCGATGAGGAGGAGGAGGAGAGAGAATGGGAAATGAGAGCAGGAGAGAATATGGGATGGGGAAGTGGAGGGGGGTGAGGGAGGAGGAAGATAGAGACAGGATGGGAGATGAGAAAGAAGGGAATAGGATAGGAAGAGAGAGAAGGGGGAAGGAGGAGAGAGAGAAGGGGAGGAAGAGGGAGAGAAGGAGGAGAAAGGAGGGCAAATGGAGATAAGAGGAGAGAGGAAGGAGGAGGGAAACAAGAGGTAGGGGGAGATAGCGGGAATATGGGAGAGAGATACGATATGATTCACACCACTGTGACTTTGGAGCAGTGACGGTGTATGGGGGGTGCGGTGTACGGTTGTTGGGACGGGGGGTGTACGGTTGTTGGGACGGGGGGTGGTTGGTGGTTCGGGGGGTAATGAGACAGGAGTGGTCTGAAACAGAAGGAGCATCAAAACAAACAGAGAATGTAAAGTGAGCACAGGTCATTCACGGGACTTAGTTATAGAAAGACACGGTCACTATTTACACCAACATTTAACACTGTCATTTTACACTCAAAAAAGATTATTAATATAGCTTTATTAGTCTTAATGAAGCGTGAACAAGGACTTAATTCATAATGTGCAACTCGTTTATTAAAAATGATTCAGACTTAATATTTAAAGACACTGTATCTCACTTTTCCCATGTATTTGAGCAAAATGTGCCCCAGTACAGATAAATATATTACATAAACAGCTGTTGAGGTCCGCTCTGTGCTGTCTGTATAATTATATTGTTAAATAATGAGGAAGTGCACGTTGGCATGCTAGTTGTTAGCTTTACAGTGGCGCCAAAACTCTGCACCAGTTGTTGAAAGATGTTAAAAGCGTTTAGAAACTCATCATGGTGAATAATTAGGATGTTCATAATGCATAAGGTAAGTGAGGAATATCTTTGGACAACTGTAAACCGTTTTAAAGTAACTAGCTCTATTTTTGTTTGCGTTTTAAAATGGTAAAATTAGGGGCAGTTCCATTAAATAAGGCCTTAATTAGCAGCTAATCACTCAGCACATACTGTATTATGAAATATCAAATTGGTTATTTTGAATTCCTGAATTTTCACGCTTTTGTATCCTACTCCTTAGAAACCTTGAAAATACCACAACACAAGGGCATCAATTATTGGTCCCTGGTAACAGCTGATTTACTTTTTGTTTTGTTTTAGTTTTTTTTTTTACTGCAGAATACTTTTGTGATGTATTCATTCACTTGCAAAATTGGGACTAAACTGGGTCTAAATTCTGAACTAAACCTGAACTAGACCATGACTAAACAGGACTAGTACAAGAGCAAACCAAGTCTACATCTGGACTAAACTTGGGCCCAAAACAAGATCCAACAACTTTGTGTGAAAGTTGCTCCAAATCTGGATAAAATCAGGACTGAACTAGGACTAGACCAGGACCAAACCAAGTCTATATCAGGATTAAACCGGACCATGCCTGAAGAGGTTTTGGATGTCATCCATGCATGTTTGAGTATTTTAGAGATCTCTCCCGGGCACTATTCGAATGCTCCTTACATTTAACGTTACAATTCTGTTTAATGCTCTGCCCACAAGCCTAAGTCACTCAGAGATATCCATAAATATCCAAAAGCACGATACAAAACTGTACACAACAACTTCACAAACCTAATGCGATGTGCAGTAGCTTCATTAGCGCAATACACACTGATTGTGTTGTGATAGCGCTCTGAAGGGGGACTGACTTAGCATGGAGAGCAAAACAAGGGGAGACTCAGAGCATCAATAATGAAAGTGAAATTTATAAACCATGTTAATGCTGTTTTCTGGAAATACAGCATTTTCAAAACAACAAAAGGTAACCTGGTGACCTAAACATGCGTTAGCAGGTAATGCCCCATAGAAGTAAAATACTCCCTCTTTAATTTCATGTTTGTTCTCCATGGGGTCAGAGGTCAAACTAACCAACAGCTAACTCTACGCTAAAACATAATTACTAAACCACCTTAAAACCTGTAACACAGACCATAATAATCCTTTCTACCTGCAGTGCAACCACGGCACTCACTTCCTCTAACCAGCCTGTAATGAACGCTCGGGGTCGGCCAGGTCAAACTGTGCGTCTGGGGACCCATTAGTGAGCCCCGTTTAGCATCCGAGCCCCCCTCTCCTCCTCATCCCTAACCCGGCGTGACCCCCCCCTGCATACGGCCCTGTCCTGGAGGCTACAGTACTAGAGGCTAGCGCGTTTTCGCCCAGGGACCGCACCTCTCTGAACTGTCATCTGTCCCGGTGTGTCCTCAGCTGTCCTCGGCTGTCCTGGGTTGTCCCGGGGCCACTTTGAGTCCTGATCTATGGAGCTGGCTGGGGCCCCTTGTGGCTTTTTGAGTCGGGGAGCTCTGCCAAACACCGGGCCGCTGCTGAGGTGTGCACTGCTGTTGGCTTACATGGAGCATTGACTCAAGGGCCCATTTTTTACTTGAACAAGACGTAGTTTGCCTGTGTCTGCTGTTTAGTTATAATCTATTACAATCTATGGATCATGATGTTATAATTTATACATGTTAACGCTTTAAGGACTGAGCACATTATAGACCATTATAGCTCACCTAGACTCGCCATAAAAATCATTTTAAAGGAAGTATCAGCATGTACTTTTGCCTTTTTTTCACACAACTTCCTCTATTTCACGTGTCCATCCTTATTTTTCCTTTGACGCATCAAATAACTGACTGGGACAATCATCTTGGTCGTCTTCGAGGGCCAACGTAAGCACATTACCGTAATGACAGTAACATATTTAAAGAGCCCCATGCCTCTGCTTTGAGACGTCGTTTGAATTTACATGAAGCACGATTGGTTGTAGAGTTACGGTAATGGAAAGTCCGCAACCGCGAGTCTATTGGCGACAATAGCATCCGACGCAATGGAGTTAAATCACAAAATTCATCTAAAACAACTTCATAAAAGAAACATGGCCGCTGACTTCGGGGGAGCTGACGTAGCTGTAAACGTCATTACGATAAAAAGGCGTGTAGCTGTCAGCCCGTCCGATGGTTAGCTACGGATCACACTAGCAAGTCATGGATATTTTCATTTGTACCAAAGTGACTACACGACGCTGCTGAATCCTGCGCGTATCAGATTCATTACATGCTTGTCTCTATGGAGATCTTTTAGCTATACCTTGAATCTTCCACAGTATGGCATTTAACTCGTCTATCTCCATTGAGGCAAGGAGCTAACAGCAAAGGTCCAAGTTACAGGTCACATCTGTAGAGAGGCGAGTCAGCGTTCAATAAGAATCCACGTTTTACAAGGTATGTTTTGGCAATTTAAACATCTGTAACTGAATATTTAAAAATCCCCAAATGGTTTAATGCCATACTGAGGAACATTCCAGGCAATGTAATTAAAATCTACACGGCGACAAGCAGGCGGCGGACCCTCGAGTCACATTTCGAGCGTTTTACGTTGAGCCAAACACGTGTAGAGGTGCAGAGAAGTAAGTTAAACGCAGAAAAAGCAAACGATAAAGCGGAAGTCGTTTTGCGTTTACGCTAGCCTTAGCTTTAGCGACGTCTCACAGCGGCACAAACGTGGAATTAATAAACGTCTTCTTGTCAGTCGCTGAAATCGGACTCACGGTTAAAAGTATAATTCAGATACGATTTAGATTTTCTTTACGTGACGCCATCGGGTTAGGTTACTGGTCAGATCTGTGAAGAGGCAAGTCCACTCACGATAGAATGAATGTTTTTTTTCAAGGTACATCCAAGCACGAAATAAATATGAGATAAATACGCTTAATGCTTACTCCATGGAGACTAGCCCCAACCAGAAAAGTTACACAATGGATCTTTTAAATGTAACTTACTGACAATACACGATGATGCGAAATACAGTATGAATTTTGATTACTGGAACGCTCCTTGTCAAATGGATCTAATTTCAGCCAAGTGTTTAGCCACACCATTAGCCCCTCGCGCGCTAACAGTGGCAGGTGCGCTGTGTTGCCAGGTGCCACCTTTTCTCTCCTCCTCCATCCCTCCATCCATCCATACCTGCACCTGGCACCGCTATCATTGTGCATGTCCCGGCGGGCTGAAGAACGCACAAATTACCCACACTTTTGGATGGCAACTAAACGCGTCTGAAATTCAAAAAGGTGTTTGGGCTCTCCGCTTGTAATTCCGCATCAAAACACAACCTCCTTCCAAGATAGTTTTGTCCATCAACCTGCAATTTCTTTCAGCGCCGCCCAATGCCGCTATAGAAAAGCATTGTGGGTAAATATTGCATATGGGGTGCTTGTGTAGATTGAAAGAGTTGAATTGGTTTTCGCGCGTCAGCCAAATAGAAGCCGTTTTCTTCAGAGGAGAGGTATTCACGTTGGATGTTCCAGATTTGAGTGAGTAGAATGAGGATTTTTTGTAACTTTGGTTGCGTTTTGAGAAGGAAAATAGAAGAGGAATGTTGGTTAGTGTGTTAGTAGAGATGGTAAAGTAGACAAAAATGTGAAGGAAAAGTACTGTTACTTCAAAGTTATATGACCAAAGTGGAAGAAATGGCTCAACTAAGAGTAAAAAAGTATTTGGAGAAGCTGTTACTAGGAATTGTAAAAGTAACTGTCAGATCTGATTTGTAATTTGAGGTTTTGTATTTGAGCAAAATTTGCCAGATTTATTGTATAAGCAGCTCTTGAGGTCAAAGTAAGTCTACTGTGTACTGTCATCTGTGCATCTAACTGTAAATATGTCAAATAATCAGGAAGTGCACGTTAGCATGCTAGTTGTTAGATTTACAGTCATGGCAAAACTTCAATCTTAAAGCTGTGAATAGTGCTTATAAACTCATCACAGTGACTATTTATGACGCTCTGAAAATCAGGTTTACCGCCTTAAAATAATGCATAAAATCCAGAATTTTCAAAGAACAGAGACAAGGCGTTCCCTCAGCCGGCCTGGGAACCGGAGGAGCTGGAGGACGTGTCTGGGGTGAGGGAAGTCTGGAAGGCCTTGCTTAAACTGCTGCCCCCGCGACCCGGTCCTGGATAAGCGGAAGAAAATGGATGGATGGAACAAAAAATGATAACATAAAACTTTTGTATAGACTTACAGCGGGAAGAATAACCAAAACTTTTACTCAAGTAAGAGTACTGTACTGTACAACTTACTCTGTTCAATATATTAACACTGGTAGGAGTAAAAGTTCAAAAGTAAAGTATATGTAAATACTACCCACGTCTGATTGTTTATGGAAAAGGTGAGTTGTTAATACACAAATGAGTTATTTATTTATTTACTTTTTTTGCATAATCAAATGAGGTTTTAATTTTTTTTTTTACTTACTTTTTTTTAAATTAATATGCATATATATATTTACTTACTTAAAAAAAAAAAAAAAAAAAGATAAGCAAATGAGTTTTTTAATTTTTAATTTTTATTTTAAGTATTCCGTCGGATTCTGTTTTGTTGTCTGAAGAACAGGCGCAGAGGCACGGGGATCGTTTGGTAGGTCTTTATTGTACAGTTGGGTTAAAGACAGTGTAAAGCAAAATTTGAAGCAGAATAAACAAAATGCAGTGTAATGCAGAGTCAAACAAATTGAGATTATACACGAGTATGTTAAAATCCTCTGGAGTGGGTGTGTCATGGAGTCTTGTATGAAGGAGGCTATTGTGAAGAAATGAGAAATGTTGCTTTGACCAAAATGTAACTTTTATGTCTGAGTTTCCTGTGATTACGAGAAATGACAAGTGTTATATGGGAAAGAGAACGTTTTGTACCTTTGGAAGTAAGCAATGTATTTTATATTTGTATATTGTTCACGTTTACATAGTTGGAGAATACAAGAAAAGCTACATTTTGTACTTAATGTCATTATGCTAGCTCCAAACCTGGTTAAATATAACCTGGGACGCTATAAAAAAAACATTTATCAATTGTCAACACAAAATTACAATATGTATTTTATGTATTTAAGCAGATTTTTAAAAGTTTGAAAAGAGCAAGTGAGTTTTAACGAATAGCTAGCTTGTTTTTAGCGCTCACAAACCATTGGGCATTTCGCTAGTATTCCCAAAATGCTGCTTTTACGATATATATGTGGGGAAAAAATACTTCTACACACAATAAAATAAGCCCCCAGATATAAGATTTAGTTTTGTTTTATTTTGTAGACAAGACAGTTCTGGGATGGAGCCTAATACCCATTAATCTGCATATGCGCTCAGGCCCTACCACTAAGCCACAAAGTTATTTTAATAGAAATTACTGTGTTAAACTGTTGTATTTCAAAAGTGCATTTAGATTTTTTGATGTAAGGGCAAATTTGTCAACAGGTCCACGGTATTCATGCCAAATGTATGAAAAATCCATATAAAGACATATTATGAAATATTTCAGCCACTGTACGGAAAAAATGGGGACAGATTTGGGACCACTTCTTATAAATACATACATTTTTGTCATACATCCATAATTCACATACACAAACATGCCTCCGAGCTGTGTTTCCTGGCTCGGGTTCAAAGGTCACCAGCATAAAAATCCATCAGTAACTAAAGACTGTGACCACCTTCAAATCTCTGCTACGGTTTGGGCTAATAACTCAAAGATGGCCGATCTCCAGGCTCTTGGGCCCTCTCCTCCCGCGACGCTAAGGAAAAGTAAGCAAGGCAACCCTCCCATACGAACACAACCGTACCCTATCCTTAAGACGGGAGCTAGCCAAATCAAACAGAGCAGGAAACGGCTAGCCAAACACGCGCGGCCAGGAACGGAGTTGGCAGCGTACAAGGATTTCTTCCATGTGGTCCCCAGGCGAGTGGGGACTACAGAGAGCTTTTTGTGCGGACGGCGCGGCTCCGATGGGTTTAGCAGCAGCTCTATCACAGATCATCGCTGCGACGTTTAGATGGAGGGTTAGGTCTGTGGAAATTAGCCGCATATTCGTAGAGGTCGCTTTACATTGCGAGATTCATTTATTTCAAACACGGTGAGCTGAAGTAGGGGCAGCTGACCTGGGGCAGAGTGGCAAAGATGTGGCAGCCATGTCTGACGTAGTTTTTGGAAGGCTGTTGTTGGGATCGCATGCTGTAGGTAAATGACGTCTTGTCAACAACTGTTTGAAATTGTTTAATCCCAATATTTTGATAAATTGCGTCTGTGTAATCCCTCAGTCGTCAGAGTATGATCCACAGCAAAAGAAAATTCAATTCTAAAAGTTCAAAAGTTTTAGCGTGAAGACATTTTGCATGGATGAGTATCAAAACGTCAAGTTGCCAGATTTTTTTTAAATATATTTTTTTATTAATATATTTTCCGTATATATTCATGTGTGTCAGTTGCATGATATTCTCCAAATAAAAGACACCATTTTGAGGACTTTTGACCACTGAAACAAAGACTTTATTTTGAATTATTAAAGATGCAGTCATTTTTTTATGAAGGGTCCATATTTGCCCGTCTGGTGAGAAGAAGGTGGAGGAACAGGTGGTGGACCCTGTACTATGCATCAAAAACAAAGAAAAGTTACATTTTTAGGCAGAACTAATGGATAGAAAACAAATGTACTGCAGTATACTTAAGCTTGATCACTGTAAGAACATGCAAACTCTACACAATCGCTCCAACTCTGACAAGAATCGAACCTGGAACCTTCTTGTTGTAAGGCTAACCACCTACTGATCTGTAACAACAATAAGGACGCACGTTTTTCTAGATATTTTAGCAGATACAACACCCTTAAGTGAATAACTGCTGAATAGTTCAATATCATACTGTGGAACATTCCAGTCAAGGCAACCACATCTCCATGGGGACAACCAAATGGCATACCCTCAACCAGAAAAGTTACATAGTTCCCCTTTAATTTCTTACATGTCTTACCTCCTTGCGACTCACCTCCCCTCACCTCGCAGACTCAGAGCCAGGCCTTGTCCTGGTGTTTGGTGTTTGCACAGCCGACCACAGCGCTCCCCGGCCAAGGATTACTGCAGCCACCGTGCAAATGCTACAAGTGGGTGGTAAAAACCGGGAACCCTCCTCTCCGGATAAAAAAATAACATGAAAAAATACAAAGTTTTTATGCATAATCGCGCCTCTGTAGCTTCGACGGAATCAAATGTACCTTTTGGACTTGTTTCTCCGTTAAATTGAGTGTGCAACTGTGGTTAACATGTAAGCTAGTATGCGAGGCTAGAGATTTACTCCTGAATCCAACTAGCACTTATTTATTATATCCTGGGTGGAAAAAGCGTTGCTAATGTTGGTATTTCGTTTTTTTTAGTCAAAGGTGCTGTTGACAAAGTAAGGCGTAGAGCTAAACTGCGTCTGTAGCTGTAGGTATGTTTACATGTTGGAACAAAATTTTGGGGGGTCCAAATTGCCTTAGCAGAGCTGGTACACTGTGACTTTTTACACACATTGCACTGTATTGAATTGCTATCACGAAAATACCTGGTCTCTCTGCATTTGACCCAACCCCTGAGAAAGGTTTAGCTAATATAGTCAGAGTACCTAGTTTTTTCTTGTTATTAAGTAAAGTTTGTTTTGCCCCAGTACAGATAAATTGTAAAAGCAGCTCTTAGGCAATTAACCAGTAAGTAAGACTGGTGCACTGTTAGCATGCTAGTTGTTATTAGCATTACAGTGATGGTAAAGCTCTGCTCTGGCCTGTGGAAATTGTGAAAAGCACGTACAAACTCATGACAAGGAATAATTAGCATGCTAGCAATGCACAAGGAGAGTTAACTAGTTGTTCTTTAGGTTTTTATCTAGTACCGCACCTTTAAGTTAATGAAACAACATAAATGATACGAAAAGCCACATAGGGGGAGCGTGCAAATTCCGCAGAAAATTCACTCAAGATTTGGGAATGGAATCCAGAACCGTTTTGCAATGAAATCTGGTTCTATATAAAGTGATGGCAGGGAGTTTTTCATTAATTTAAAGGTGCAATGTGTAACTTTCTGGTGGAGGTCGCACTACCTGCTTGTTTTCTTAGAGATGTTGCTCATTTGCCAGACCTCCGACCTCTCTCTCCTCTCTGGGAGTTCCAAGTTTACTTGTTCCATATTGTGGAATATTCAAGGCATAATAACAACCCAATGAAGACAAGTAGTTTGATGACAACAGAAAAATGACAGTGCACTACACCTTAAAGCAGAACAATTTTGGAAAATGGACTTTTTAAGAGCTTTTAAACGTCTTATAACTGTTTCCTTTTCTTATTTACCCTCTGGAAGTTGTATTTGGAGTGATTTGTGCATGTTTGAGTAATCTTTGATAGTTTAATTTTAAGATATTGGTGATTTATTCCACCGACATACGCCCACTGTGATGTACTCACTTCGTTCTTAAATTTCATTGTTTAAATCAATGATACGTGCAGGATTCAGCAGAATTGCATAGTCATTTTGGTGCAAATGAAAAAAAATCTGTTACTCACTAGTGCGATCTGCAGCTAGTCATAAGACAGACCCACAGCTACACGGCTTTTTGTTGCCATGACGTTTACGGCGACGTCAGCTCCCATCGGCCACGGTGGTTTTCTAATGTGGAAGTCAGTGGATTTGTTTCTTTTATTTAAAATGTGCAAATTTTTACATAATGATCCATGGACGTCATAAATTATAGCCACAATAGGCCTCATTTAAAGCAGAAGTTCATTAATATGTATTTTGTTAAATCGTGGATGGCCAAACAGAAATTACTGATATTATTTTTGTATGTCCGTCCTCCAATCATCCTATAAGAAATTAAATATCTTGGTTGGACTAAAATTTAACATTTTATCTACACTGGCGTACCCTCTGACCTAGCTTGTGCATTTTGCTCTATCTTCACCAAATTTCTCCACCACACAGCTAAGAATCCATGTTTTTTTTGCCCGAAATGCAGTACTTGACCAAAGGCCGGATATTGATTGTGCTGCTCCAGAGGACTTCAGGTCAGAAGAGGGGCTCATGAGTGCGGAGGAGCAGCAGGGAGAGCGAGGACCAACCGGTGAATTAGTTAGTGGAATTACCAGGATCACTTGTGCTTCGGCGAGAGGTGCAAACGTGGGATTAGATAGCGCTATTATCGGGAGAGATAGGAGCGTCGCAAAGAAGCATTAGCATGGATAATTCCACGGATTCGGCGTACGCGGAATTGCCGTAAAATCGCGGTGTTATTGCCAAAGAGATGAGATCAGATATACGGAGATACTTAGTCTGCCAAGGAATCAGTCAGAGATAAATCTTGGAATTAGAGATTATATTTGTGATTTCGTGTCTTGTCAGGTAAGCAGGTATTTAGCAGAACAATAAAAGTAGTTAAAGCACAATTGAACATCGCCTAATCCGCCAGTGTACAATGACTTACTTGGACTAAAAAGTTTGCTTTGTCCTTTTCGCCCCTAAAATACCCCAATCCTCCAGCTAGGTACTCCAGACCGGGATCATAGCTCTGTTTGTGAGAGTGTCCAACAAGTGGTCACCTGTCAGGCATTGATGGTTGGTCAAACAACATTGAATTGGCGTTTCTCAAGCAATCTGCCATAGAAATTAAGGTTTTACGAAAGGCCCTTTTCACGGAGCCACCCGGCTAACTCTGGTTCACTCAAAAAGCACGGAGTCTTGCTTAAGTAAGTCAATATTTAAATATCAGACACCAAGTTACGCATGGATGATCACTGACAGCCTATTAAGACTTTTTACGATGATGTAAGCACTTAACATGAGGAAACTTGTGTGTTTATAAAAGCAGGTATTTGTGACTCAAAGCTAATGCTACTGCTAGCCTAATCTACATCAAACAATAGAACACAACATAACTTCATGAAAATACATCTAATTAATGACAAGTTGATTATTTTTCTGTGCAAAATCATTCAGACTGCTATTTTAACATCGCTAATTCATTTTAACTTCAGTTAGCATTAGCTTCAAGACACGAAAAAATAAAATAAAATGGAATTTAATTAAATATTAAATAAAAAATATATATAATTAAATAAACATCAAATGAATAAATTAAAATTAAATAAATATCAAAATAATACATTAAAATTAAATAAATATCACATTAAAATATTAAAATTAAATAAAATCAATAAATAATAATGCATTAATTAATCAGCAACATTAACAAGACAAAAATGAATAAAACAATTTGTCCTGTTTTATTTATTTATTTTTTTCTTTATCAAAATGAAGAAGTCAGGATTAATGGTGCAATGAGCATGTTTTTCAGGGCACAGCTTTTCGAACCGGGGTTTGAAGCCTGATACTGCAACTCTCAGCTCCTGCTCCATGTTTAGCTGGACCTTACTTTTCGGGTGACTTTCGTGCGTCTCATTACCTCCGTCTATCTCTGCCTTTCTTTTCATCCCTGTTAAAGTTTTTTCCATAGTGCCTCTTTAGCAAAAGTGTCTCTTGTTCACTGTCCTGTGTCACGATCTGTTCGCTCTCTCCTGCTCTTTGCTGTGTGTGCGCTGCGTACAGTGTAGGGTTTGTGCTATTTGAGAACCACTGAGTTAGGTACTGTTGAGATTGTAATTTACCAGTTAATAGACAAAAAATGCCACGTTTTTCATGTACTGTACTACTAAAATTAACAAACTTTGGCATTATGATTTCAATTACATATTTTACTATCACTTTAGGCTACATTTATGACATTTCGCTTGAATAATTATACCACTAAACAATCCAGTTTTGTACATTATAGCCAGTTTTGCCCTCCTCTCCGTTAGCATAGCGCTGTTAGCTGCTGGTGCGGGATGGCTGCTTCACTGTGCCGCACGCATTTTAAAGCTCCTGTCCCCAATTGTTTTCCATGTATCTGAGCAAAATGTGCGCTGTCTGCATCTAATTATGAAGCGTTTTATTGTGTTAGCATGCTAGTTGTTAGCTTTACCGCAACGCAAACTCTGCCCTGGTCTCTAAAAAAGTGCTTATAAACTCATAGCGGAGATTAATTCGGATGCTCGGAATGGATAAGGTAAGTGAGGAATATCTTTGGACCACAGCAAATCGTTTGACGTGATCTACTTTTTTTATGTTTATAAGACAGATATCAGGCAGACCGACAGCGCCTTTAATGGTTAGTCAAGATGAACAAAATCCGACATGACAATTTCCATTTCAGTTTCACTAAAAAAATCATACCCTTAAACAATCCAGTCTCGTACATTGTAGCCAATTCCGCGCTCCTCTCTGTTAGCGTAGCGTTGTTAACCGCTGGTGTGGGAGGGCCGCGTCACTGTGCCACATGTTGTCTGACTACACACACCACCTCTATTTTGTCTTTACATATTTCGCCGCCAGATATCTGAATGCAAATGAACGCGGTCGGATTTCAGAGGGGCGTTTTTGTTGACTGGAATTAGCGTAGCGATCCAAGCTTTCTTCCCCTATTCTTTCTCCTCTCTCCAAATTACAGCTATTAAGATACAACTGGTGCGAGCCAAAACGCGGCGCCCCACTTAACATGATTTCGCGCCGCGCGGAGAGAGGAATATAAGAGGCTCAGATGATTCAGATGCCACGGAGAAAGGAAAAGACTTGGAAAAATGGGAAGATGTCCACCTCCAGTACTGGGCTGTGTAGTGCGATTATAGGCGGCTTATGTGTGCGGATTAGCTTACAGTGTTAGCATTAGCGCCGTTTGTTATTCTAGTCTGCCAAGTCTATACAGTAAAATAACAGTGTTGAATTGAAATTGGTATGAAATTAAGATACAGTAAGGTGGGTGTGCGTGTCAGGAAGGCTAAAGGTCCCAAATTGTGCCAAAGCAAATAGTTTATTTTTTTGTTTAGAGATACATAAATAGCCAAAATAAAAAATAAAACTTGGTTCCACCTTGTGCTGTTATCAAGCTGGAAGGTTTTTCTCCCTGTTTTTGAAATCCATACAAAAAACATTTCATCCAAGAGAGTCTTATCATTTGAGGGCTTACACTGCATTTTACACTGCACTGCAACATTTACACGAACTTTGAAGCTAGCATCCATCGTTTTAGCGCCATTTAAATTGTTTCACACCTGAGTGCGTAACAGCATAGGTTATGAAGATCTCAAAATTCTTGCCCCATCTATGTTAAACTTCCTTTAAATTCACAGTATTCATTCTGTTAATGTTAGCCGCTACTATTTTAGCCTCATTAAAATGCTAGCGTTCTTGCACTCATTGCTTCCATTCTGAATAAAAAAGCATAGTCCTTGTTTTCCCATTTCTCTTTACAATTTACAGCTCTGACCCGTAACTTGGAATAAGGTCCCCATCTGCTCATCTCCATGGAAATGTTGTCCTGGCTATAATCGTCCACAGTACAGCATAAAACTTATCTATCTCCATGGAGAATGTTCCGAAGTACGGTTTTAAGTTTGTTTCCATGGACTCATGCAGGTGACGGCACGCATTACCTTCATAAATTTACATGTTGTTGCTTTGGACTTTAACGCACAAACCCTGTATATTTAGGTTTAGTTTTTCTCTCAAACAGAAACACTCTGTCCCACCTTGTGATGTCATGTGGTGAAACAGGAAGTGCTCCATTGTGTTTTTCAACTCCATACACCTTCACAAGAATCATTTGGATAATTTCAGCTCTGGAATTGAAAATCTGTACTGTACAAACGGTAAAACATAGCTGCTAGCTTAAAACTACCACTTCATGACATCACAAGGTGGAACAGATCATGTTGAGCAGAAGGGATTATTCAAACATAATTCTGCTTACGTTTTTGTGGAGGTAACGACATTATAACACGACTTAACGCTCACAAGAGTCAATTTTGCATAACATAGGAACTTTAATAAAACATAAAACCCAACCTTAAAACTTGTATAAAATTTAAAAACGTTTCGAGTTGAACTGAGCAGCTCTTAGTAGCAGTTAGCGCTAAAGCCTCCATGTCCACTTCCCTTCTGCAGTCATGTGGCACCCAATAACTGCTCCTTCCTTTGACGCGGCTTTAACTGAACAAAGATCTCACCCGTACCCCCTCCACCCGCTCACCCCTTTCGCCCTTCCCCACCCACAACCCACGGAGTCATGTGACACCTCCTCGCGCGGCCTCTTTCCCCACTTCCTGCGTGCCAGCTTTCAGCACCCGCTATTGGCAGAATGGACTTTGACAGCTCCGTTCGGGGGCGCCTCTGATTGGCCGTGCTCCAGGGACCTCGCAACGGGAAGAACAATCAAAAACAAGCCACAAAAAAAAACAAAAAAAAAAAAACTCCTAGCAGATGTGGGCCTCGAATGAAGATCGGATATCGGTTGCCATGTTGGTTTCTCGGAGCATTTTGGGATAAGGCGAGAAGGAGTGGGGGACTTTGGAGACTGTTGACACCAAAGACGCGCAATGCTAGCTACAGCCAAGATGGCAGATAGTGTAGCGCAGCAGGTTTTGTCAGATTAGAGCGATAACTATGAGCGAGGGGGAGTAACGCGCAGTGGAAGTAGTGGTTCGACCAGCAGGGGGTGCTCGGAGTGAGCAACGAAAGGCAAAGTTGTGTTATTGTTGTGCGTAGAGATGCATATGTTTTGAGATTATCCGACCGCATTTTGGCTTCAGAGGGTGTATTTTACTTCTGTGGGGTTTAAACTGCTAACACATAACATATTTAGATCATCGTGATACCTTTTAATGTTTTGAAAATGCTATATCCGCCAAAAAATAACACATTAACCTTCGTTTGCTCCACAGGCTAAGTGACTCCTCCTTCAGACTGACATCACAACGCAATCAGTGCACATCCTGCGAATGAAACTACTGCAAATCGTATCAGGTTTGTGAAGTTGCTGTGTACAATTTTCTATCACGTTTATGGAGAATTGTCACGTGGGAGCATGGGTGAGGTAGGCTTGTGGGCGGAGCTTTGTACAGGCTCGTACTGCTAACTTTAATGAGAGTTCAATTAGGGCCCGGGAGAGATCGCTAAATTACTCAAACATGCTTAACATCTAAAACCTCTTCATGCATTTTCTTCATGATTGAACAATGTTATAACATGGTACAAAGCTCCAGAAAGTCCATTTTGCACAATACCCCCACTTTAAAGATGTACTATGTAACTTTTTGATTGAAAGTCCGTCTTCTGCTTTATCCATGAAGCTGTTATTGCCTTGCCAGGAATTTTCCACAGTATGGCATTCAACTTCTGAATCAAGTTGGCCAAAACACATGCTTTTTTACTGTGAGCGGTTTAATGCCATACTGTGGAAATTTCCATGCAAAGCTATAACATTTTCACAGAGACAAGCAGTTTATAATTCTGAGTTAGTTTAGTTTCAGAAAATAGTGCGAGAGAGTGGTAAACCGTATCGGAGGCTTATATAATTATTGTCATTGCCTGTTTAAACCATTTTTCGGAGTGTTTGTCGACTGATCTGAAGGTTGGTGGTTCGAATCCCACTCTCGACATGAACGTCATTGGTTTGGTTTCAAGCTTTGTCCCTTGACATCTTCTGAAAAAAATAAAAATAAATAAATAATTGTGATATTGGTTAATTAGCAATAGCATCAGAACCAATTGGTGTGTTTTTAAGTGATGTTCCATATCTGGTTCAACTTATCCACTTTAAAAATAAAAAAATGACCAAAATTCACCAGTCTTCCATCTTCTAACCTACGAATTTGACCCAGATCTCGACTACGTCACTTCCATTTCAGATCGGTTGGCTTTGGTCTCTCTGACTTTGATGGATTTATTTTTCATTGGTCATTTTTTATCGTTTTTATTATCACAGATATTTCCAACCTCTCACCTTGATCTGAAATAAGCACCGCCCCTTTCCGTTTGGATTGACAGGTTGCAGAGTATGTTTCTTACAGAGCTGAGGAAGCATCAGCACAGATGTCCAAATATTGAAGACTCTCGCCCATTATCACTTCAAGAAATCACATCTTGAAACTGAAATAAATCTCGCAGGCTTCATTTTTGCACTTACGCTTTAGGAGAAAAAGTCGTTTCCTCATTAATAAGATATACAGAGTTTATGTAGGCCTATTTTATACATGGCTTAGCTTTTGTTTAAGTCTTGTTTCAGGCAGGTTCTTGTTTAAGGGTTGATGCAAGGCCATGGACCACAGTTCTCTCTCTGTTCCCCAATTTTTTCCCTTCTTGTCTTCCTCATCCTTTCTCTTCGTCTCATTTTCAAGACCTTCCACCAGAGAAGTTGGACGTTTAAATCAGATCTGTTACGCAAAATGGACTTTTCAGAGCTTTTAACCACGTTATAGTTGTTCATTTACCTTCTGGAAGTTGTATTTGGAGTCATTTGTGCGTGTTTGATCGATCTTTAAATCTTTTATTTTCAAGATGCCATATTTCCGATCAATCCCTGTTTTCACTGACACCGGTACACAACCACTGTGACGTATTTACTTGATCAAATTTTATGTTGTTAATGAGGGATATGCGTAGGATTTGGCAGTGTTGCATAGTCATTTTGGCATAAACGTAAAAAAAAAAATCAATGAACTGACTTGAAGTTAAAAAAGATTAAAAAACAGTACATTTTTTTATCTGGTAAATGGTCACGTTTTTACATAGCGCTTTTCCACGTCCAAGGCACTTGGGTGAGGTGGGTTAAGTGTCTTGCCCAAGGACACAACAACAGTATTCATCTGTGGGAGGTGGAATCGCGCCGCCAACATGTGAGTCAGTGGATCGGACCTGCTCTACCAATGCTGTTTATGTCAAGAGCGGGATTTGAACCGCCAACCTTCAGATCAGTGGCCAAACGCTCTACCAACTGAGATCTTTTTTCATTTATCAAATTTTACTTAAACGCCCATGAAGTTGAACTACTAAGTTTACTAAAACACACTTAAGATCATTATATTTAAGATTTTATAAAAAGTTTACCTGGTTTGACCATTTTTTAGTTTTCAAATTTTACTTCCTGGTTGGATTTCCATAACCTAGCAACCCCATAGCAACCACCTAGCAACCACCTGGCAACCACCTGGCAACCGTAGTGTACAGTAGGCCACAACTCATCCAAATGTGCACAGAAATTATGATTTGACAAATAATAACACATTTATTTTGTTGAAATTATGTATGAAATATCAGACAAATCAGTTTTTGTGTAAATTTTGCCAAACATTTAGACAAAATCCTCCCTACCGTGATGTCATCAGTGTGTTTTAAACCTCTCTACTTCGTGTAATGTCTTACAACTTTTTTTCGGCAAACTGCCTCTCAATTAGTATAAAACTATAATTCATATTTACACCAGACATTATCTCACCAAGTTAAGTCAAAATGAGAAATGCATAAAAACTGTCTTACTGTCGCACTTTGATTAATAATAAAAAAAAAACATGAAATCAAGCCTATTCTAAAAGACAGGTGGCGCTCTCTTCTTTACCTTCAGTAGCACCTGCGCGTGTGACCCAGGGGGGATAGTATTTGTCACGGGCCCATCTCTCACCCCCCCCTCCCCCCTCTGACCCTCCACCTCTCCTCCGCCCCTCCCCCTCTCTCTCATCACTTATGCCGAGTGACAGCTACAGCTATCCCTGCGTTTATGGCCCTGCATACGGCTAACCTCATTACCTCCCGGTGTAACGGAGGAGACGAGAAGAGAGGGAAGAGAGGAGAAAAGATAGAGAGAGAAAGAGAGGGGGTGGGGGGACAGAGGGAGGGGGAGAAACAGATAAAGAGGGAGAGGAAGAAAGAGCGAAAGGGAGTGAGGGAAGGTAATATAGATCTGATTTGGAGGCATCACTTTTCAAACACCACATAGTTTCTTAGAGAGAAAGAGAGAGGGGAGGGAGAGAAAGGGATAGAGGGAGTGAGAGAAAAAGAGGGGGATAGAGAGGGAGTGAGAGAAAAAGAGGGGGATAGAGAGGGAGAAAGAGAGGGGGAGGGAGAGAGGGTTAGAGAGGGAGTAAGAGAAAGAGAGAGGGGGAGGGAGCGAGAGGGATAAAGGGAGTGAGAGAAAGAAAAAGGGGATAGATGGAGAGAGAGAGAGAAATAGAGAGAGGGATAGAGTGAGAGAAAGAGAGGGGAGGGAGAGAGGGGAATAGACAGAGAGGGAGAGAGGGGGGTGGGTGGGAGAAAGAGAGGGGGACAGAGGGAGAGGGAGTGAGAGAAGAGAGAGGGGGATAGAGAGGGAGTAAGAGAAAGAGAGGGGGAGGGAGCGAGAGGGATAAAGGGAGTGAGAAAGAAAAAAAGGGGTGATAAAAAGGGGGCAAGATGGAGAGAGAGAGTGAGAAATAGAGAGAGGGATAGAGTGAGAGAAAGAGAGGGGAGGGAGAGAGGGGAATAGACAGAGAGAGGGAGGGGGGGAGAAAGAGAGGGGGACAGACAGAGAGGGAGTGAGAGAAAGAGAGAGGGGGATAGAGAGGGAGTGAGAGGAAGAGAGGGGTATAGACAGAGAGGGGAGTGAGAGAAATAGAGGGGGGAGGAAGAGAGGGGGAAACACAGAGAGAGAGGGAGTGAGAGAAAAAGAGCGTGATAAAGGGGCAGCCTTAGCTCAGTTGTTGGAGCGCTCGAGAGGTGATCTGATTTGGAGTCATCACTTTTCAAACAGAGAGAAAGAAGACGGTAAAGAGACCGAGGGATAGATCGAGGGAGAGGGAGGAAGAAAGCAAGAGAGATAATAATAAGACCGTTGTAGTTTCTCACATCCGTGTACAATATTATAATGGTTTGTCATATTAAAGGAACTGTATGTAACCTGCCTTTTACTGTTTTAAAAAGGTTCTACAATCACAACTGAACCTGTGTGTCCAGAGTCTCAACCTGCAGATAGAGACACATACAAGTGTTTCTCATTCTCAGTGTGTGGACAGGCCTCAAGTGAAAGCTCAGAACATCCAGAACCTCCGGAAATGCGCCCATGCTCACTTCCTATTTGGAACAGCAGCCAGCAGGTTAGCTATGTCCATTTATATGTACAATCCATAGGTAGAAGGCATCCGTTTTTGTACATTTTTGACCACAAAGCTGCAAATGTACATAGTTTGCACTAAAATTGGGAAAAAAAAATGACTGGGAAGACTAGATAATGTTATTAAAACACCATGTAAACAGTTTAGTAGCCACCAAATGTTGATTAAGTGTATAGTTCCACTTTAATTCCATACTGAGGAACATTCCAGACTACAATAACATCTCCATGGAGACAAGCAGGTGGTTGACGCTACATCAGAAAAACTCCACGGTGTCCATTTAAGACTTTTCATAAAATGCCGAAACGAAAGAATTTTACATTTAACAGTTCGTCCATTTCGCTTTAAAAAAAAATTCCACATTGCTCGTCGGAACGGCCACGCTTAGTCCCGCGGTGGTGCACGGCGAGCAGCTTGTGTTGGCAGTAAACAGGGATGCTAGCTAGCCAAGCCACCTCTCCCTCTCCTGTCCCTGCCCCTTCCATTGATCCCCATTAAAATGCTGAGCAGATGCTTGGCTTTAGACACAACAAGCTCCTCTGCTATTTTCATCTTCCATTCATTTTTTAGACCAATCTGGAATAGTCATTTTGCCAACTGGGACTCGAGCCGATTCAGGCAATACAGTAGCGTTCATTCACAAATCGGACCAAGCGAGCGGCAGAGGTGGGCGGAGAAGCCAGAAATTGTATTTAAGTACGAGTAATGTTACTTCAAAATAATGTTACTCAAGTACGAAACAGTAGTGGTCCAAGAAATGACTCCAGTACGAGTGAAAAGTATTTAGAGAAACTATTCAGGTAAGAGTACTGTCTGGAGGTAGCATCGAATTTAGAATGTTAAAGAAGTTAAAGCTCCACTGTGGAACTTTTTTTTATCCAAAAATGTTATATATATACAATAATCTAAATGTTTTTTCATCTTTTTATTATGTTTTTTCACTGCACTGAAAAAAAACCCATAGATAAAACACTTGCCCCTGATTTTTTTTTTTTTTTAACGCGCTTGCATCTCCACAAACCTGGTTCTTACTTGGTTTGGAGGTGCTTCTTTCCTTGGAAATGTTAAAAATTCCACAATAAGGCACATGTTCGGTAGTACGGTTTTAACTTTCTGTTTCCCTGGAATCATGCAGGTGACGTTCTACCTCCGGAAAGTTACAGAATTACTTGAATGTAATTGAAAATGAAATGAGACAAACTAAATCATCTGAAGGAGAAACACAAACGTTCAAATAATTTCATATTGTCAACATAAATAAAGCTTTTATCAGTTGTAGACTTACCGTATTTTCTGGAGTATAAGTCGCACTTTTTTTCAGTTTGGCCGGGGGTGCGACTTATACTCAGATGCGATTTGTATGTGAAATTTATTTATTTTTCTTCGTTATTATGCATTTTTTTTGGCTGGTGCGACTTATATTCCAGAAAATACAGTACTCACAGTGGGAAGAGGAAGCAAAACTTTTACGCAAGAAAGAGTAATGTTACACTGTACAACAAATCACACAAGTAGGACTAAAAGTAGCTCTGAGAAGTACAATTTCAAGATACTCAAGTAAATGTAGCTAATACGTACTACTAGTAAAGATCCATTTCCGTCGTCTCACAATGTTTCTTTGTCTGGTTTTTCAAAGGTTCAGAAACGGGACGATAATGTAGAAGACATGTGTGGATCAGAAGACGTCTTTATTATGTCTAAGCAGAAGTGCGTCCAAGCTGCTTCTCCCTGTGGATTAGCTTTAGTTAAACGTATAGGGAACATAGTGACATCTGTTACAATTACAATGGAGTTTGATCACGTGACTTGATGCTAACGAATGCACTGGGAGAGGAACAGCACTGCTTTCACACAGTTAGAGTGATTTGTGCACTTTGCCGTTTAACTGTAAGGTTGTGGGTTTAGTTTCTGCATTGTGTGGAGCCTGTACGGAGCGCAGTATAAATTATGAGTAGTGGTACTGCATAACTACAGTAGCCAGAGTTGCTGTCACTTTGATAACTAATTATAAGATTTGCTTAGATCAGAGGTGCCCAAACTTTTTTTTTTTTTATCGAGTGCCACATCTCAAAACATATTCGAAGCGGAGGGCCACAGACCAGTGATCAATGCAGTGCGGTACTTTAAAAACAGCTTTGACGGAGCCGCTGTGTATTAATAAGGCTTGAAACACATTCGTTTTAGGTCTGTATCTCACTGCAACGTGATGTTTGAGGTTATAGTGGTAGAAATAGTTTAATTTTCTGTTAAAAGTACTGCTTATGATCACTTGGGCCGGTTCAGGAGGAGACCTGAGGGACAATAAAAACTGGCACCCCTGGCTTAAATAGTATTAACTGAAAGGTGCAGTATATAACTTTTCTGGTCTGATCTGATCTGTGGAGACGCGCACTTATGAGAAAGCATGTTTTTTTTCAAAGGATATTATAAAAACACTTGTAATTCAAACTCTACGCCATTACATCAGGAAGACCCTCAACCAGAAAAGTAACATAGAGCATTTTTAATTTAGACTAATACAGACTTTACTGCTTGAAATCATCTGAAACATAAACTTATATAAACTCTGGAGGTTAGCGATGCCTGGTGCAGCGGTGACATACTACACACAACATCTCATACATGACATCATCTGCAAAAACATGGGTCGCAGAGGGCGGGGCATCTGATGTGCACCGGTGCCTGGTCCATGAGCTGTAGAAAGAGCCTATTGTGTTTGAGGTACAGAGAGCACGGCCTGTACGTCCAGAGCAAGAGCAGGACAAATGTGACACAGAGCTTGTATATCTCCACTATATCCTATGTAGTTGGTGACATCACGTAAGACTGACCTAATTATAGCCAGGTGTTTCTGATTATATATTTAGGTCTATATCTGGAACAAGGCTGAGGTTGTTGAAGGGAAATTAGTCCGTTGCGTTTGACCCGTTCCTCAATGCCAATGGGGCAACCCGTCGGGACCTTCTCGAGATCTTGAGCTAGTCTTGGTCAGGACTACATTAGCTTTTTTAGATTTTTTATTTGGTGCATGTTTTAGGTTGATGTGAGAAATGGAGGGACTGTCTCTCGGCTGGCCTGGGAACTCCTTGGGGTCCCACCGGAGGAGCTGGAGGACGTGTCTGGGGTGAGGGAAGTCTGGGAGTCCCTGCTTAGACACGGCCATAGATAAGCAGAAGAAAATGGATGAAAATTGATGGATGGATGGGGAAAACGACGAGAATATGCAAACGCTACACGAAAAAGTCTAGGAATCGAACTCGGAACCTTCTTGCCACGATGCTGCGATGATGCAAACATTCACCAACCTTCTTAAGAGCCAACATGTAACATCCCAGGCTGTTTTATTATTGTGTCTATGGGCAATACACTTCACAGTTCAATCCCAAAGTGCATCTCCCATAGCAATTATTCTGTGGCAAAAACTGCAAAAGCAAAAAAAAAAAAATGACTCAACTCTAAATAGTCCCTAATAGTCCCTAATATGGCGTAGTTTATCTTGTACAGCATGTATGTCGTAACATTAGCCGTCCCGGGTCGTGTGTGGCAGCGGGCTAGCGTCCACATTAGCTAGCGCGCACAGGGAGAGCATTGTCCTGACAGCGGAGGGAGGGGTTAGCATGCTCCCCGTCCCGGACATGAAAGGGGGCTACTGTTCCCCGCGTCTGCCAATCACGGCGCGGGTTGTTGGAGGAGAGAGAGGGGGATAGGGGGATGAAATGGAGATATAGTGGCTCTTACCTGTCTCGTCCGGTGACTCGGCACAAATGGAGATGAGAGGATTTCCGAATGATGTGTTCAGGGTGGGAGATAACACAGGTAATGGAGATTTGGGAGAAAAAAAGGCCAGAAATGGAATGGTCTAAGATTTTACAGCAAGACACTACAGGCAGAACTTTTTTTCCAATATTTGTAACGCTGATGGCCGTTTTTGCTAAATTTTCTTCCATAGACATAGATCACCTCTTAAAGTAGCACCTACATACGCCAAACTTTGTAAAGCTTGTTCAAATTCTACGTCAGACTTTTTAAACTCCAAAAAATGAGAGCAAAATTTGAATTTTTACGTCCACTTTCAGTAAGATCTAGTTTACACAGACTAAGGTATCCCAAATCTCCTCTTTCATTTTTTTTTTGTAGCTAATCTATCAACAAAATGAGGCAGTTAAGTCCAAAATAAGTGAAAATCTCTGAACGCTCAGGCCTCAAATGCATCACAGAACTACTCAAACACGTGAGAATCAGTCGAAATACAACTCAAGATAAGCTAATGGTGAGGGAAAACTGTTATTATAAGATGTTTTTGCAAAATGTTTTACAAAATATGTCCCCTTTAAATGTGCACTATGGAACATTACCTGGAATATTTCACAGAATAGCATTAAACATATCATTGCATGTGCTTTTATGATCCCAAATTACATAAAAAAACATGTATTCTCATTGTGAGTAAAACGTGTCTTGTCCCAGTACAGATAGTAGCTTGGTTGGTAGAGTGTTTGTCCACTGATCTCCAAGGTTGGTGGTTCGAATCCAGCTTTCGACATACACATCATTGGTAGTATTCAAATCTACTGACCCACAGGTGCGATTCCAACTCCCACAGATGAATGCTGTTGTTGTGTCCTTGGGCAAGACACTGTGTACACTGGTGTGTGAATGGGTGAGTGGTTTCCTTGATGTGAAGCGTTTTGAGTCCCTTGAAGGTGGAAAACTGTTATATGAATGTGATCATTTACAACTTACAAATACATTGTATAAGTTGCTGTTGAGGTCAAGATTAGCATGCTAGTTGTTTTTGGCTATCCTTGACTGCAAAACTCCGCTCTGTTCTCATTGAGAGTTATGAAAAGCACTTATAAACTCATCGCCATGAATAAAGCTTGGGATGCATAAGTTAAGTGAGGAATAACTTTGCACCGCTGCTAACTGTTTAAAATGAGCTACTTCTGTTTTTGACGTTTTTAAGACAAGAAAAATACGGTACTTCGCCTTTATGTCCTATGATGAAATATTTGAATGATCGAATTGTTTAAAGTTTTACATTGCTCTATTGGATTTGTTGGAGCGGAGATTGAGGGAGATAAAACCTGCAGTTGATGCTGAGAAAAAGTCCGTCCTTGGAGAGAGAATGTACGCTCGATTCTGCTAGCTTCCATTTGTCTCCCCTTCGCTAACAGAGACCAACGCTCTTCGGCACACAAATCAATACGCCCTTAACCTGCGCCTCATCTGGACACCGCTTCCTCCAATCCCTCTCGCTGGAACTATTTTTTCCTCTCCTTTCCGTTCATCATTTTCGGCAACCATTTTTCACTGAGTTTGCCGATGTTCCCGGCAATGGTGTTTTGCGGGAAAGTGTTTGGCGTTCCGTGATGGATAAGATGTAACGGGCGGAAGGGAGGGCGAGATAGACTAGCTGCCTAATCGGCCGCGTGACAAGGCAAATTCGACCCCCCGGCAGACTGGTCCCCCGGTGACGGATTTTTCAGGCGGTATCTTGGCAGTAGTGAGGTGTGTAGCTAGGAGAGGTAGCGAGGGGTGGGAGACTAAATAGAAGGATGTCACTTTGTCAGGTGCAGATGGAGGAGAGAGGAGTAATGTTTGTTCTTCGGTTCAGGGAGTGTGAAAGAAAGCACCAGTAAAGTAATTTCGCTAAACGTTTTGTAGTTGCCGTTAGCTAGTTGGTGGGTTTTACAAATGGCGTCATGAGCGGGACCCAGTTTTGGCACAAGGAAAGGCCTTGTACCTGATTTTTTCCCATTTATTTGAGCATGAGCAATGTGTCTCGCCGCAGTACAGATATATTGTATAAGCAGCTCTTGAGGTCAAGATCAGGAAGTAATCAGGAAGTGTGTGTTAGCATGCCAACTTTTGTATTACTGTGATGGCAAAACTTCGCTCTGGTCTCTGAAAGTTGTGAAAAATGCTTATAAACTCATCATGGGGTGGAATTAGGATGCTGGGAATGCATAAGGTAACTATTTAGACTACCCATCTCACTCAGAAATACCGTATTTTCTGGACTATAAGTCGCTCTGGAGTATAAGTCGCACCAGCCAAAAAATGCATAATAATGAAGAAAAAAACATATATAAGTCGCACTGGATTATAAGTCGCATTTTTGGGGGGAAATTCATTTTACAAAAGCTGAGACCAAGAACAGACATTTTATCTTTAAAGGCAAGTTATAATGAAAACAATAAAATAATAACAATAAACTAGATAACACGTATGTATTTATTCAGCTACATGAAGCATAAACAGACCTGAATGTGTGTCCGTATTTTTTCGTAAGATATTAACAGTTAATTGGATAACTGAGATAACTAAAGCATAAAAAACAAGCTAACAAGTTTACTCTCGATCTCACTCCAAATCACTAAATCCATTGAATTCTTCATCCTCGGTGTCGCTTCTGAACAACTCCGCCAACTCCAGAAGTAGATGAAGCGCCGGTTCCTCTTCTGCGTTACTGTCATCAGACTATACGATTTACGATCAGATGTCTTTTAAATGACCGTAATGTTGAAATTTTAAATGTTCAGTGGTACAGGAGTAATATATACTGGTACAAGTCTAGAGTGTCCTCGTACAGTTGACAATGGGACGATAACGAAGATTTGAAATGATTTATTTTAATAATTTCACATATAATTCTGAGTATAAGTCGCACCCCCGGACAAACTATGAAAAAAGTGCGACTAGTTCAGAAAATACGGTAGTTGATATAATTATATGTAGATATTGATATATTTTAAGATGCCAAAGCTGGAAAAAATGGTTCATAGTATCTGAGGGATTTGGAACTTTATGACTTTTTTCAACTTTTCTTCTCAAACTTTCACTTCACTGATGTAAAACTATGATAAATATTGACCACAGCTTCTGTCCCACCAACCAGTCTTATTTATGGCTAGCTAAAGTTTAGTTGTTTAAGCTGTACCAAAGAATCTGCTTGAATCTCTTCCACTTTTCCAACTTGACAATCCCAACTCCTTCCACAGCGCTTCACCCGCATCACCATGAAGCTAGCATCTCTCCATGTCAATGCTAAAATCCGAGAGTGATTCTGAAGGTTGCTGGGGTAATTAGCCTTCCCCGTGTACGTGAGAGGGTCCGTGGAGGCTCCGCGTTTGATTAGGGCCACAGCCTTGGCCCCGCACCCAGCCGAGGTGTTTGATGATGGGGTAGAACTGTGGGCCGAGGAGGGGGTGGAGGTTCGACATCAAACAGCCCGGAGCAAGAGGACTAGAGCCCGCAGGGAGGCCCGGAGCACCGCTGCATCCAAAAGGTACATCCACTCCAAGGGCTGGGAAGTCCAGACCCCACCCCTTCTCTTCCATCACTCTCTTCTTTAGTCCTCCAGGTACTGCTCAGTTTGAAGTGTGGTTTTGGGCGGAGTTTAGGTGTTTAGTCCCACTTTAATTATGAAATGTCTCTCAACTCATTCCCAATTAAAGTTCCACAATGTGACTTATCTAGTCTGCCACCTGCTTGTCTCCATGGTGATGCTTTTGCTTTGCCTGAAATGGTCTGGTGGTGAAAATATGTAGTGTGAAACGAGTTACAAGTCAGTTCTGTGGAGCGGTGACCCCACACATATTAAAAATCCATGTTTACTTCATTTTTTTTTTTTTTTTTTTTTTTGTTAGCACTGTAAAACATGAGATAAGATATTTTTACTGCTATATTGTGGAACATTCAAAGCAAAGCAAACAAATTTCCATGGATACAAATCGGTAGCGGGCCAGAAAAGTGACATAGTACATCTGAAAAATATCATATTGTACTACAGTATTCAGACCTATGAATATAAATTTGTATACTGAGAAATATATGGAAAAAGTTGTATTTTTATTCTATTTTTATTGAAATTACTAAACTGTAAATACTATTAAATTCCTTCACCATGTTTAGTCTCTTTACCCTTACATAACCCAATCAAAAATCATGATCAATCGTACTGTAGAACTCCATGTATATATATATATATACTCTCCACTTTACTCGCTCCTCTGTAACCTCCAGCCTACTTCCTCTCCTCTCTTCTCATCCCTCTCTCCGCTCCACTCATCCCTCTCTCCTCTCTCTTCTTCTCAGCGGATCATTGATTTTTGCAGATGTAGTTTTTCCTCCTTTTCCCGTCCTGCCTCCTCTTTCATGTCTCCTCTCCTCTCCTCACGCTCACTCTCTCGGTCCTGTTTCATTACCAGCCGCCTGCTCTGCTCGTGTCTGATGTTTTTTTGTTGTTTTTTTTAAGACAGTGGATATGTGGAGGTTAAAGTGGAACTAAACACCTAAACTCCACCCACAACCACATTTCAAAAGGAGCTGCTAAACTGGGCAGGACTTGGAGGATTATAAAGAAAAGAGTGAAAGGTGCGGGGTCTGGACATATGAGGAATGGTATGATTGGTCGAACAGGTATCTAAACTTAGGACTCCGCCCCTGCAACCAGGTGTTAGTAATCAGAAGCAGGGCAGTCATATGTGATGTCATGTAGTACTTGAAATTATATTGGCCAATAGAGACAGCACGCTCATTTTATTTATTTATTTTACTTTTTTTGACCAGAAAGCTGCAAATTTACATTGTTGCGCTAAAACTGCCCCAAAAAATGACTAGGAATATATACAGAATTTATATACACATCGATACATATACAGAATTTAGTACAATTGGTGATATATATATACTGTATATTATCCAACTTGGTCTTTTTAACTCGTTGTCTTGGCTTAATTCTCAAAAAAAATCCTTAAAAATCGTATCGTAACCAAGGAGTAACGTTGAAATTGATCCGAAATCGGGTAACGCGTAACTTAATTATTATGAGGCAGAAGGGCTAACAACTCTGCCACCATGTACCCCTTATTGATATATTAATATTAATAATGATAAACAGAATGTATGATTCATATGATAAGCCAATGGAAGGATAGTAGTGGTTTTTGGGCTTAAATTAGAGGCAAATGCGTTTGTATTTTTTGTTTTTTTGCCATAAAATGTGTTTTTAATTAATTTCAATGTTCCAAACTTTTTTTTTTTCACTTTATAAACACATTCCAAGCAAGTATATCAGCCTTTTTCCTCAGTGCAGCAGAGTTTTGCCTAACAACAACTACCATGCTAACAGCGGACAACAAAAACGCTTCTTTGCTTATAAATCTCTGTCTTTTATAATGTGTCTGTACTGGAGCTGAACAAAATGGACTTTATAACATGAAAAAATAGAGTACAGCTCCTCATGAATCTTTTCTGCGTATATATAGATTTTAAAAGATTTCGTGATTTTTGAATTCCAATTTCGAAACCGTGCCTCCTACATATTCAGTGATGGACAGAATGTTTTATACACAGGTTGTCTGAGGTCTCACTATATTTATTCTACCACTCCTTCTATTTGGGACGTGCCAGTTTTTCTCTTAGCATAATCGCGGATATTTTTGCAGATATTTTTCAAAAGCACCTCTCACTTCATCAAAGCAAAAAAAAAAAAAAAAAAAAATCAATATTGGTGCGTTCGGGCGCTAGCTAGCTGAAAGGCATGCCCACATAATCAGTTTCATTTTCTGAAGAATGGCTGACAATTACCCGGGCTACACTCACGAGAATATTTGCAGTAATCAATGTACTATTCGTAAGTCAGTATTGTTAATTAATTCTCCTTAGCAATTAGCTTCCTCATTGAGAAACACCCACCAAAACGACCCTTCTTTTTGGAGTTAAACTTATTGCCGAAATCTAGCTAGCTCATTAGCAGTCTTGGCTCAAACAAATGCGAAATGGCTGTTTGGGGAATTTCATATCTCGAGGATGGATTTTTTTCAGTAAAATGGGTCAAGCGCCGCGTTTAGTTATCCGGGATCGCCCACCTCTCCTCCCACCCTCCATCTGGGCGCATGCATATTCATTATCGTGCGGACAGGTAGGACAAAATTGGGAATACGATTTTGTTGGTTTTTGTCCTAGATTTGAAAGTCCACCAGGCGAGGTAATGGGACATGGGCAAGAGAAGGTTTTTAGCTTTTAATTATTTAGCTTGAATGTTTCCCGTATGACATTAAACCTGTAACTTTTGCACTTACCCAGTTACAGTGGGCAAATGATAGCAGGTTAGCCTCTACCTAGATCTGACCTGTAACTTGGCCTGGCCGGTCTCCACGCAGAAAGACGAGTTCAGAGCATTCTTGGCAAAGCGATCTCTAATACAAACTCACCCTCCATCAGTAATGTTACGTAATGCAATTAAATGTTGGCATGTTGGTTCTCAAGACGATCATCCAATCAGAAAGCAGGAATGAGTCTCACATTTGGGTTGACAGTTTCAGATCGGAGAGAGAGAGACAACGAGGAAAACGAACGCGTCCTCTATATGTACGTTAAAGTGGATGTAGGAGACAGGTAGAGGGGTGCACGGTGCGTTTGCTGCTTGTCTGCGTGTGATTGGTTGACAGCCGAGGGGGCGGGGCTCACATGGGCAGGTGTGCGTGCATGTCAGTCCATGTCCATTTTCTCTGCTGCGCTGCTCATAGCTCTCTGCGTGTTCGCTAAAATAAATCGCCAACAAACGCATATCGGATCTCAGCGTATTTGTCCGCGATAAACTCCCAGCGAGTCACGAAGCTACAACCTAGGACCCGCTCTGGCTCTCACCGCGGCATCAAGGTTTGCTGAGGGAAGCCGCTATAGTGGGACTAAACTCTCAAAACCACATTTAAGAGGATAAGGGCGGGGTCTGGAGGTATAAGGAACAGTATGATTGGTATAAAACTCCGCCCTTGTTGTAGCCAGATGTTTGTGATCAGAAACACCGAGCTGTAATCAGTGCAGTCTTTTGTGATGTCACCAGCTACCTGAAATAGCAGTGGCCACTGAAGGCAGCACAAACTTGGATTTAGACGGTTTTGAACAGAAAGCTGCAAATGTACCTAGTTTTGAAAGTTTTTGTGATTGTAGTACCTTTTTAAAAATGTAAGAACGCAGGCTACACACAGCACATCGACCCCAACGACCGTTTTTCTTTATACACCTCCCCAACTTGTTCCTTTCTGGTTCAAACATCAACGTTGGGAGAAAAACAATAATCTCGGCGTGTATTTGTCGCCGTGCTATAAATGATGGGTGCAATTATGGCGTTATTGTGGCGATGCGAGCAAACCGTATTACAGTCAGATTCAGCGTGATTGGGGTGTCACCCTCCTGT
The DNA here is from genome assembly GCF_009829125.3 of Periophthalmus magnuspinnatus. NCBI lineage: Eukaryota > Metazoa > Chordata > Actinopteri > Gobiiformes > Gobiidae > Periophthalmus > Periophthalmus magnuspinnatus. Next base: position 7,293,448 of record NC_047127.1, on the reverse strand, counting down.
TACCGTGACGACTCCTGATTGATCCTTGTACCACGTTCTCAATCACTCGGGTCTCTCTTCACATCTCTGCCTCTGTCTGTCTCACATAATGGCTTTGATAGTGAGGAGGGTGTTTTAGCTAACTCGGAACTGCAGCGTTCAACCCGTGAAATGAGTCCATCTTTGTAGTTTTTTTTAAGGATTGTTCTAATTCTAATGCAATTGGTGATATGGAAGATTTGTTTATTTTATTTTATTGCATTTCTAGATAATCAAAGCGCATTATGTACATGTTTATTTAGTCATTGTCCGCTGATCCGAAGGTTGGCGGTTCGAATCCCGCTCTCGACATAACAAGATCATTGGTTGAGAGGTCAGATCCGCTGATCCACAGGTTGGCGGTGTGATTCCAGCTCCCAAAGATGAATGCAGTTGGTGTGTCCTTGGGCAAGACACTTATCCCACCTTCACCCCCAGTGTCTGTGTACACTGGTGTATGAATATTTGTGTGAGTAGGTGAGTGATTCGTTGATGTACCTTGAAGGTGAAATTGCGCTGGAGTGGTCCCTCGTTTATCGCAGGGGTCACGTTCCAAAAATATCCGTGAAATAGAAAGCTTTATTTTTTAGAATTATATATATTTTAAGGCTGTAAAACCCCTCACCACACACTTTATACACTTTTCTCACACAGGCATTAACATTTTCTCTCATTTCTCTCTTGTTTAAACACTCAAAGTTCAAACCTTCATAGAGTTTAAAAAATAAGCACAGTATTATAGAATGAAACCAAATACTATACTGTACTGTAAATAAAAATGACAGCTTTTAGGAATACTGTAACAAATTGTATTTTAATGATCAACCTACGAGGTTGCACACATAAGAAATGATTAATAGTGACTCAGGTGCATTTCACAGTTCCTCTGACCACGCCTCTTCGTCCTGGCGCCGCTGTAATGTCTCGTAATGTTTTTCCTGCAGTCACTGATCCACAAAGGTAAAGCCAACTCTATCCACACCATGGTCTTGCTGCGGGGAATTACAACCCTTTTTGCGTCCTTTTTAAAATTTGCTGCTGTCGTCTTTATGTTATTTTCCTCCTTCTTTATGTAACAAACCGAAGATTCATTTATTCTGTAATGGTGCCCTACCTTCCCTCAGCAAGTCCAGCTTTTTCTACATTGGTTAGCATCTTCCTTGGTCTTTTGGGGGACAGGTGCCTATATCAGTGCAGAATCAGGATGCAGAACACAAGGCACGTTCATACAGACCACGGAAGGTGAACCGCGATATAGTGAGGGACCATAGTATATATATCTTTTTTAATATGACCATATCTGTGTCTATATGGTTAACCTGGCCAGCAAGATTAAGTCTCATTTCTGTGTCCACAAACTCAATCCATTTGACCCGACTTCCACTGTTGCAATTGCTCAGACAAGTGGACCAATTACAGAGCAGCAAAAGCGAAATGCCCAAACAAATTGTGTATATATGGTATGTATTTTCTCAAGAAATTCTTAAAACCGCTGTACCTGAGTTTTACTCTCTAAAAACACTTACCTTATGCATTCAGAGCATCCTAATTATCCACCATGATGAGTTTATAAGTGCTTTCCAAAACTCACAGAAACCTCAGAGTTTTGCCTTCACGGTCATGCTAACACAACGAGCATGCTAACGGCAACTTCTCGGACCATGACACGCTTTATAATTAGATGCAGTTAGTACACAGCAGACTTTTTTGACCTCAACACCTGTTTATACAATAAATCTGTACTGGTCAAGACAGATTTTGCTCAAATCCATGGGAAAAATCAGGTACTGGCCCTTTAAATTAGGGTTCAGAAGTATTGTCTCTTGATACTACCCCAAGATCACAAAATATACCTATTATTTTTTCTCCCTGCATTAAAGTCTGTTCACATAATCCCACCAACCACTCACATAACTTAACATTCTATCCCAGGTAGTATCCTCACTCTGCGGTCGGCCGAGGGACCCCATCTGCCCATCCCTCTCCACCTTCTCCCCGCACACTTTTACTGGCCCTAAATTAGCTGTTGTCACCGGTAACCATGCCTGGGTGCCGGGGCGTTCCAGATGTTCCGGGCCGTTTTGTTTCCGAGGCTGGGGCAGTAAATCTCTCTGCTCCGCGCGGGGAAGGGAAGGCCGCTCCTCCTCCATCTGTCTGTGTGCGCCATGGAGCTGGGCTGGTTGCAGTGACGAGGGGGTAGAACTGGAGATATGGATTTTTATCTATCAAGGCATTAAGGGATAATATGAGAGTATTAAGAGTTTAGATGTTGGGTGTTCATTAAAGATTACAATTTTGAACAATTATGCAAGTCCTCACCTGTCCAGCCAGAACCACACGCTTTGACATACCTTTACACGCTCGAGTGGATCTGGAACTGTATCCTGTCTCCCCGGTTTCAGTTGGGAGTGATTGACGGACGGGTTAACCAATCAGAAAAATGGTAAATGGTCCTATTTTTATATAGCGCTTTCCCACCTTCAACAGACTCAAAGCGCTTTACATCAAGGAACCACTCACCCATTCGCAGACATGGGTTAAGTGTCTTGCCCATTCATCTGTGGGAGCTGGAGTCGCACCCCCAGCCTGTGGATCAGTGGATCTGACCACTCTACCAATGATGTTTATGTCAAGAACGGGATTTGAACCGGCAATCTTCAGATCAGTGGACAAAAACCCTCTACCAACCAAGCTACCGTCGCCCCGATGCATGGTCCGTTTGCGTCAAAACAAACATGGCTGCTTGCATGTAAAAATTATAAAAGACTCAGAAACTTTGTGGATTTCTGCAGTATCAACAAGCGAAGCACCAAACTATTATCTCGGGTAAAAGAAGTTATATATTTTGTTCTGAATGATGCACTGGAATTTTCGAGAGGAGGTGTGATATGGTCCAGTTTCATACAAACAAAGTAGAAGAGACTGTCTGGTCAGGCAATAAAAGTCCTTCAGCTAGTACCTTGGTTCTACTGACAAATTTTCTAAGGTACACGTTATTGTCCTCTACATTTGACCCATCCTTCAATACTTCTTGGACAACCTGTCAGGAGCAGTGGGACCCATCTCCAGATCTTGAGATAGTCTTGGTCAGGACTACCTTAGCTGAAGGATTGGCCCTCTAGTGCACCCAGACACAGGTAGAACATTCAGAATATACACCGAAAGGCCTGAGAATTGAACCCAGAACCTTCTTGCTTTGAGGCGAGAGCGCTTGCCAGTCAGCCACCGTGAAACCATTGTTAAATACAACCTCAATAGCTTAAGCAGGACTAGATCGTTTTTCGTTCTAACCATGAGATTTCGAAAACATCTTGACAAATAACCCAAGTAAACTTTGTACTTCTTGGCATCTAGTCTTGCTTACTCATACCGCTAAACTTTCAATCTTCTGCCAATCAACATTTCACATCTACCCACCTCTCTCCAGGCCACGGTCAGTTACTCAGGCTTTGTTGAGTTCAGCCGTGTGTTCTTCGGACGCTCCTCCACCTACGTGTGCGCTTGGTTTGGGGCAGGTTCAAGGGTCAGCCTCCTCTTCTTCGGCACAGGGCTGAGATTAGAGAGATGAGCAGACAGATTTTTGGCAAGCGCTTCCTCCTCCACAGTTCGATGTCGATGAGGGTGCTGGTCATGCCCACTTCAGCAGCTGTCAATGTTTATCATGAAGAAGATGTAATGATCTTGGCGATTGTAAACAGGGGAGTTTTTTGGCCAACATTTCTACCGACTACTTCACGTTTATTTTATTTGTAACGATCTTTAAGTATTTAACCTAGAACACAATATTACATCATTTAAGGTTACTGAAAGGAGTTTGCATGTTACTTGTCTAAAAGGTGGATATGTAGCCTGCAGTTTTGCTGGTTTAAAAATAGTTCTACAATTACAACCAAAACCTGGGTTGCCAGAGCCTTAACCTGCAGGTAGAGAGACATACAAGTTTGTCTAATTTTCAGTAAATGGACAGGCCTCATGTGAAAGCTCAGAACCTCCAGAATTCACTCGCTAAACAGCATTAGCAGTGATTCATGATTGTTCTGCAGGGGCTGTGTTTCGGCTAGTGACCATTCATATCAGAGAGAGCACTTTTAGCTTTAAACCAACTGAATTTCAGCTTTGAAACTGGCAACACAAATGAGAAACTCATGCAGTTCATTCTGCTTTTTAATTGGACGTCTTGAAAACCAAACCATCAAACGATTACGTAATCAACTTGGCCATGTTTGTATAGTTAAGAATAATCAGCATTAATTATTATCAGCTACAAAACAGGAAGTTCAAAGCGCTCTAAATTAAAGCCCCATTATGTAACTTTCTGACAGTGGAACGTCAACTGCATCTTTCCATGGAAATAGAAAGTTAAAACCATACTTTGTCACATTCTCCATGGAGGTAGATAAGTTTTAAGCCATACTATGGAATATTATGGCCAAAAGAACAACATTTCCGTGGAAACAAGCAGGAGCAGGCTAAATAAGAGTCAGGTTTGCGGAGATGCAAGCCCGATCAGAGTAAGGACGTGTGTTTTTCTGTGTTTTTCAATGCAATAAAGGCAACCATAATGAAAAAAAACATGCTTTTATTTTAGTTAGCAAGAAAGTTCCATACTGGGGCTTTAAGTAAATGAAATTTCATGTTAGAAACGTAACATTGGACCTCTGTAGCACATCGTTGCGTGCCATAATAACTACAGTCCATATCTAATCTTAATAAATAATTATTTCTTGACTGTCCGTACCATCTCACCCTCTGTATTCAGGCCCTGCTCTGCGCGGCTGGCACCACTCCGCCACATTACAGAATAAATCAAAACACACGACTTCTCTCCAGTCGCAATTTCCTCTGGGCTCCGGCGAAACGCGAATCCAGATGTTTCCATATCCCAACGAAGCGTCCTCCTTCCTGTCTTCCACTGCTTTCCCCAAACCACTTTCAAAATTAATGTTTATAACGAGTATAACGTCTTCTACGCCCAAGGAACTGTCTGTTTTGCATTGATAGAAAGCCACATGTAGCCTCGAGCCCCGACTTATTTTTATTTCTTCTCTCCGTTTCGGGTCAGAAAATACCGCTCCGCGCACCCGTTCGCCCCCTTCTCTTTGTGCGGAGAGCTAATTGGGTGTGCGAGGGGTTAAAGGATGTTCCGGTTATCGCAAAGCTAGCAGGGAAACACAATCAGAGGCGGGTATAATTTGGAGTTTTTAAATATTTGCTGTTCGGACGTTATTATCGCGTTCGTACACGTTCAAACACTTACGAGAGTGTTCATGCCAGTTGGGTTTTTAATAGAATTGTGTGAATAGTAAATTATTTAACAATTTGTAACATATTGTGATCACTTTTGGGATGAATGCTAATGTGTGAGGAGAGCGTATTGTTTACTTTTTGTTTGCCCGTGTCTTGTGATATTGGGGAATTTACAGCTATTTACTTTAAAGGTTCATTGAAATATTATAGCTTAGCCTGACATGTTCCACAATATGGCATTACTTTTATTTATCTTTTTTTATTTATTTTATTTTTTCCTGAATTACAGGTTTTGTATTGGTGAAAAAAAACATGTATTTTTACTGTGAGTCATCTCATCTTTCCACAGATCTGACCTGTAACCTATTATTAGCTTGCCTGGAAGGTTCTACAATATGGCATTAGACTCAGTTATCTACATGCAGACTTGCCGCCAAGTCAAGTTACAGATTAGATCTATAAAAAGGCGAGCACGCACAATAAGAAGGAAAACTTCTTTCTTCAGTAAAAACACTTAACTTCTAATTGAATGAACGCATGATAGGTATGTTTTTAATGTCATACTGTGAAACATTCCACGGAACGCGATAAAATCTCCATGGAGACAACCAGATGTTATAGCCTCGACCAAAAACTTTACAATGTAGATCTTTAAAACACTAATAAAAGACGATAAATTCACTATTGTTATTTAAAATGTGCAAGTATTTGGTTATAGCATCCATATATTCCGTTAAAAGTATCGCAGCACTTTAGCGACTGCACATTTAGCCGCTCATGCTAACATCAGTAACAGCTAAAGTTTGTTTGCTGCGGTGACGTGTATGTTTAGCTAGCAGCCTAAATGAGCCCTGACTGTCTTGTGGTGTGGTCTTAGCCTTGTTTTTACGGAGAGGTTGTCTGGCTTCTGTTCCATTTTGACACACGCCGCATGCTTTCTGCCAGTCACTTCCAGGCAGCCCAAAATACAATAAACAACAGACATATTTCGAACCGCGTTCTCCTTCTCAGGCTCTGGGTTGATCCGGAGCAGAGCCGTGCCAGCTAACTTCCCTTCGGGGGCCTTGGAGAAAGAAGCCAGGCCCAAACAAACAGGAACTCTTAGCTTACACGCGCAATCCGTACACCTGCTTAACGTTAGCATACGGTTAGCGATGGCAGGCGGACATGTGCGGGACCTTGGAGGGGTGGAAGAGGAGGGATTTGGAGTAAATTAAGTATAAAGTTCGAATAGGGACGTAGTTTGACGATGTGACCAAAATATCAAAGAAAATTTAGGGATGAGAATGTTAATGCTAGCAGACAACAATATGTAAACAGTATGTCCAGTTGGTGAAGCAAGTTGTATGCACTAAAGACTACAAATACGCATGCAAAACCATTTAAAGGGCATATTTTTTTGTTTTTCACCTAGGCTAGTTGAGTTGCCGTGCTCCAGGACAGATATATTGTATAAGCAGCTCTTGAGCTCAAAATATGTCTGTTGTGTGCCGTCTGCCTCAACTTATAAAGCGTTTTATCGTCAAAAATCAGGAAGTTAGCTTTGTTAGCTTTACCAACATGGCAAAACTCTGCACTGGTTCTTGAAAGTTGTGAAAAGCTTGTAAACTCATCACAATGAATAATTAGGATGCATAAGGTAAGTGGGGATTAACTTTGGACCACTGCAAACAGTTTAAAATTAACTAGTTCTGTTTTTTGTTTTAAAGTTAGCAAAAGTCAGGTAGAACGCCTTAAAATGCAAAACAATATAATCTGAATATACTTAGAATAACAAGTATAAGTACCTAGTTGGAGGATTAGCCAATAGTGAATGTTTTAGGTTGAAGGGAAGAAATGGGAAAAATAGAATATCTACGCAAACATGGGTAGAACATGCAAACGGGCCAATCAACTGAACTGTATTTGCAAAACTGAAGGTATTTCTGGTCTATAGTTTGTAGGTCTATGCTTATATTCTCATAGTTGACAAGTGACGAGAGTGATTAGCATCCCCTCCTCCCTGTGAAAAGGCCGTACGTTCAAGTCCCAAGCTAGTGGAGAATTTCAGCGAATTTCAGGAGTTTGCATGTTCTCCTTGTGTTCCTCTGGGTCGTCTGACTTCCTCATTAAACCTAAGAAAACATGCACAATAGACCAAACCTATGCATAGACCTGACCGTGAACCGAGCTCAAGATCTGGAGATGGGTCCCCTGCTCCTGAGAAGTTACCCAGCAACTTTCAGACGACACATTTTACCCTAATGGTTCACTATGTAGCTCTTCTGTGTTGACTTGAATGTTCCACTATATGGCTTTACACTATTTGTGGTTTGGAGACAAGCTAGGTTAGGGTCAGATCTGTGGAGAAGCTCTTTTAAGATATAAAGATTCACATAATTTAAAGCCACAGTCTGTTTTGTCTTTATTGCACTAAAAAACATGGGTCCTTACTCTAAGCAGGCTTGCATCTCCACAAACCTGACTCTTACTGCGAGCCACCTCCTGCTTGTTTCCATGGAAATGTTGTTTTTTTTGGCTATAATAACACAGCATAGCATACAACTCCTATATCTTCATCGAGAATGTTCCGAAGTATGGTTTTAACTTTCTGTTTCCATGAAGTCAAGATGTCGCCACATGCCACCACCAAAAAGTTCCACACACCGTTAATACACGCATGTTTAACGCCATACTGTGGAACTTTCAAGGCAACGTATGAACATCTCCATGGAGACGAGCAGGTAGTAAACCCCATATCTCGTTATACTGCCTTTTAACCTGAAGAGAATAATTCCCTTCTTCTCCCCTCTCTCCTCTGTCGCTCCCTCTCTTTGTCCTGACAGTTCCAAATGAGCTCTTAATACAGCGCCTCCATGTTTACACCAACGTAACACATCCGTTCTTTTTACAGTGCCGTAAACGCTGATGACCGACGCTATTTTACAGTATCCCGCCATTAAATCACGCCGCCGACGACCGCTGTCCTCGTTACCGTGACGATGTGTCAAACAAGCCCCTCCGCTAACGGCCTCTTATCTTAATTGGAGCGTTCTCGGAGGACGGTCCAGCTTCGGCGGCGCTGCGGTCACACTGTCTGCTGCTATGCTCATTTTGTTGTCACGGTAAAAAGTCGTGCGCAGGGAAAACGGGATTATTTAAAATGACAAATACAGCCAGTGACAGTTTTTACAGTTTGGATTTGAGATTTTTACAGTGACAAATGATGGAAAAAAGTTTAGATTTTTAGAAAGTTAAAAGGAGAAGCATGTAACTTTTACAAAGCTGAAGGTTTTGTGCCATTTCAAAGCCACAGTATGTGACATTGTAGAGATAAATGAAAATAAAAGCATCCTTTTTCACTTTGGTTGTGTGTACTGCACTGAAAAACATGTGTCCTTACTGTGAGCAGGCTTGCATCTCCACAAACCTGACTCTTATTTGTCCTTCTCCTGCTTGTTTCTATGGAAATGCTGTTCCTTTGATTATAATATTCTACAGTATGGCATAACACTAACATATTGCTATGGAGAATGTTTCAAAGTATGGTTTTAACCTTTGATTTCCGTTGAATCATGCAGGTGACGTGCCAAGTCCATTAGATGTAATCGTACCTGAGTTTGTAGTAGTAGTAGTAGTAGTTGTACAGGTATTAGAAGTAGTTTAAAATTAAAAGCCCTTGAGCAAACTCTCCCCTTCCTCAGTACAGATAGATTGTATAAGCAGCTCTTGAGGTCCAAATAAGTCTGCCCGATAAAAAGGAAGTCGTTAGCGTGTTAGCATGCTAGTTGTTGACCGTTACCACAAAACTCCCCTCCGGTTTCTGAGAGTTGTCAAAAGCCCTTGCACAAACTCTGCCCTGCCCCAGTACAGATATATTGCATAAGCAGCTCTTGAGGTCCAAATAATTATGTGTATCTGATAAAAAGGAACTCAACGTTAGCATGCTAGTTGTTGCTCGCTTTACCGTTACCGCCAAACCTCCCTCTGGTTTCTGAGAATTGTAGGATGCTCTGAATGCATAATGTAAGTGAGGAATAACTTTCGACCACTGTAAACCGTTTAAAATGGACTTTTATGTTTTTAAGAAGGTAAAAATTAGTTACAGCACCTTTAATTTGTATTCTGAATCACTTCGTTTATGATCAAACGTAGAAATTATTTGGTTTTCATTGATTTCAACGTCAACTTCAATTGTTATATGCAACATTTTGAGGACTTTTCTCCATTGAAGAGATTAGGATTTTTCGTATGTCTATTGTAACGGTCCTAATTTTTGTTCATTCTAAAACCCATGGATATTCAGCTCTAAGAAATCCCCTATTTTAAGGTTGCGAGTACTACTGCCTTCACAAACACAGATATTTGCCTATGTTTTCCCATGCATGCTTCTTCTGCCTTCTTGACTGGCCTCTTAATAATGCCCAAATGCAATCTCTGTGTAACCCCAATGAGCCCGCGCCCTCCATAATGCTCTATTCATGCTTTTTATTAATCTACCTTTCCTCCAGCCATTTTTCAAATCACTCCTTTTGTTTACTCATGAATATTTTTCCGCCTTGTTGAGGGAAAGAGGGAGTACGTTCGGAACAACGCAACGGGAAGCTACCGGAATGTCCCCCATAGCGCTTCATTTGCAGCCCTGCTTTTCATCGCGGAATAATCTTAACCTTGGAGGTGTTCTACGGCTAGCCTTAAAGCCCAAAAATAGGTCACTTAGCAGGCTTAGCGGGGAGGTTAGCCTGATATGAAGTGGTGGGACCCTAGGGACGGTTAGCCGCGGTAATTGGCGGAGGTGGCAGTGGTAGCCGGCGGTTTATGAGTTAGCCGTCTAGTGGCGCATTTAGGGCACCAGAGGCGAGGGTTAAGAAGTGGCTAACTGTGATAAGGAATGAACTGGTTATATGAGAAAAAACGGACAGAAGAATGATATTGTGTAAGAGTAAATAGCTTTTTTGGTTCGTTTTTGTACTCGTAAAATAACAAAAAAACAAAAACATAATTGCACTGTGTTACAATGCTAATGGTGCATTATGTAACTTTTCTGGTGGGGTTCTGCCAGCAGCTTGTTTCCATGGAGACATCATTACTTTGTCTGGAATGTTCCACAGCATGACATTAAACCACAAACCGTACAAAGAAGTGGACCAAATTTGGAATTCTGACCGCGAGTATCATTGCAACCAAAGAGCCAATCTGGAGCGAGGCTGTTGACAGTAATACCCTTTTCCGCCTGCACCGCTGGTTTAGCAAGGAGCGGGCGCTGAGCAAGGCTGTCAATCAAACCTGTTGCTAACGCTAGCAGGAGCGACCTCAGTGAGAGAAGGCGCCTGATTTATCTGTTATTAATATTCATATCTTGATTTATGGACACAATAGCGAAAGAATACCAGGATCATGTAGAGCGGGTTAATATGAACATTTTAAGTCTGAGTCGATCGAGTTGGAAGCGCGCCCATGCTTCTTATTTGGCACGTGGAGACTAGCAGGTTAGCTATGTTTATTTATATATACAGTCTGTGCATTAAACTAATCTACATGCATTCTTATTGTGAGCGGGGTCCCTTCTTCACAGATCAGACCTGTAACTTGGCCTGGTAGCATCAACTACTCATATCCATGCAGATCTACAAGTTTAATGTCATACTCTGGAACGTTCCAAGCAAAACAACATCTCCATGGAAACAAGCTGCAACCAGAAAAGTTACATATACCTAAGAGTTTGTACCTTGTATTTATTAATTCTAATTTACTCCATTTAATTTGTTGTAAAAGCAGCTATTTTGAGTCTAAAAAGAGGGATAAAAAATGAATGACAGAGGGACAGACAGGCTCATCCAATCAGAGACGTTGGTGGATGAGAACCACATGGAGGCAACCTTCTATGAAATCATTGTGAACATGAGAGAGAAAGTAGGGACTAAGTGGGCTAAGCTAACCACTCATTCTGACACATGTTATTCACTTACGGTTCAAGAAATACACTATACTTTATACTAGATTTCAAATAGTGACAGTGTTTAATGTAATAGGCAGCAAATTAAACAAATTCATTTTAAATTTAAACATAGGATTTTCAAAAAAATAAAAGGTGATCTGAATATATATGCTAACAATGTCCCATATGGTGAATGGTCACATTTTTATATAGCGCTTTTCTACCTTCAAGGCTCTCAAAGCTCTTTACATCAAGGAACCACTCACCCATTCACACACATTCATACACCAGTGTTTGCAGACACTGGGGGCGAGGTGGGTTAAGTGTCTTGCCCAAGGACACAGCGACAGCATTCATCTGTGCGAGCCGGAATTGCATCTGTGGGTCAGTGAATCCGACCGTTCTACCAATGAAGTTTATGTCAAGAGCGGGATTCAAACCGCCAACTTCCTGATGGGCGGACCAACACTCTACCAACTGAGCTACTGTCGCCCATAGGAGTGTCGTACCCGCTCGTTAACAAGTGTTCCACAAAATATATTGACACTACCTGACTTCACTGTCACTTCTCATTTGACCACATACTGAAACATTTTCCAAAAAAACACCCATTTTCTGAAAACCTCCACATCGACTTGACCCTAACCCTCACTCCCCCAATTACTCCTCAAGACAGACACATGTCACTGCCCCTACCGCCATCTTTTACTCTCCATCTTTCCAGTTCGCCCATAAAAGGTCGCAGTCTATAAAAAGTCGCCAACATTAGACTAATCTTACCTATTTCCATTTCTCTACATGCGACGAAGGAGGGAGTGAGACACTTCGTAATGAAAAGCCTTAAATGGCGTAGGTTTGACAGTGGGATTGGCGGTCTAAATGAGATCCGAGTGGTGCGCCCGCGGAGAGGGGATGCACGGATGTTCCCAGAAGGCCTGATTAATTCGGCTCTCCTCTTCGGCGCGGGGTTAGCTTAGCGGTAGCAAGGAGAGTAGCCCATTACCGACTCGGGCCAGCGCCAACCCACATAATCAGCTGAGACAGACCGGGCCGGACTAGCCTTTGGTTCCTTAAAGGGGACGGGGTAGTGGGAGGGTCCGGGGGGGGGGGGAGTATGGGGGATTTGGGTGCTTTAAGGGGGATAGGAGCAGCAGTCTCTCCACTTACATGCTGTTGTCAGTGGATCTGCTAGTGCCAAATGCTACACCATGATAATGAAACGTAGTGGGGTACGGATGTCAAGTTTTTTTGCTATAAATCTGTGTATGTTTTTTTTCGTAGCCTGGTCTACTGCTCAGTTTTAATGCAAACGAGGTAAATTTGCAGCTTTGTGTTCAAAAACAGTCCAAAACCTAGCGTGTGCTGCCTCTAGTATAGACATCACGCAAGACCGACCAAATTTAAGCCGAGTGTTTTTGAGTACAAATGCCTGGCTGCAGGGGCGCAGTTTGAAGCGTGTATATCTGTTAGCGCAAAAGATGAAGTTTAAATCTGTCAACTGGACAAATTGTTGTTGTAGGAGTGAAGACCAAGCTGCTTCTTTGGTTCTGGTCAGATTGCTGGTGGGCACTGTCTTATATCAATCTGAAGGTCGGGGCTCACTACACAAACTGTAAACAGCTACAGTCTCCAGTTTCAGCCTTTAATGGCCCTACTCAACCTTTATTGACCCTCCTATTGTTTCTTTTGTTTGCTTTGGGTCTGAGGATGGACTCATATATCTGTTAGTCCTTTTTCCCTTTAGTCCTCCAGGTACTGCCTAGTTTAGCAGCTCTATTTTGAGTACAGTCGTAGGCGGAGTTTAGGTGTTTAGTCCGACTTTAAAATCGTCAAATCTTCCAAAATCTTCGCCACTTGCTTTGAAATTTCTGTTACCATCCTGTGATTGACGTTGACCTGCTAAAAGTTGCACTATGTAACTTTTCTGCTGGACAGTCTGTCATCTGCGCATCTCCAAGACAAAGTGAAATCACAACATTTTCACAATAATCGTAACACTAAAATATAAGATTGCGACTTCCCTATACAAGTCGTGCAAATATTGTGATTTCGCCGCAAGCTCCTGGTTAAGTGGCGTACATTTAGGTCTGACTAGTCCACTCTCTCCTTTCACTCCGCTCTGGTTCCTTCGGAGGGGGGTTGGCATGAGATTTCCGGGTGAGGATTTTCTTTTTTAAGGGGGCTTTGTGCAGAATCCCTATCTCCCCCTCACTGGCACATTTCCAGAGCTTTGATACTGACAGAGTCTCCCGTGAGGCAGTCAGTCTGGTCACATATGAATTTGTCACAGCTCTTAATCCTAGTCTTCCTCACTCTGAGTGCGGCTAACACGTACTATAGTATAACTAGTACTTCAGAATACAGTATTTAGGAGACATGGTCCTACTGTTGAGCCTTGTGTATCAGTGGAGGAGCTGTATTCAGTGTGTACTACAGATTATTGATTTACAAACAGTGAGTTAACAAGTTCACACGTGGATTTAATTTGATATTTTTACAATTTTGCAGAGTACATGGAAAGTTTTGGCTGGAATATTCCACAGTATGGCATAAAGCGTGTCTATCTCCATGGAGAATGTCCCAAAGTGTGGTTTTAACTTTCTATTTCCATGGATTTACACTGCTGATGTGCCAACTCCAGAAAGTTGCATGATGTTGCTTTAGTGAGCCAGACACAGTGGCATGGACGACCGCATTATATAACACTGGTAGTATTCATGGACATATTTTGGTGGTGGTGTGCTGCGGAATATTTTCAACCAAAAATGTGTGTGGGGGAAGGTATTAAGTAAAAGCAGTGCTGTACTTAAGTATACATTTAAGGTACTTTACTTAAATAGATTTTAAAGTGGATATTTTTTACTTTTACTACATGAGAGAAGTACCTGTACTTCTACTCCACTATATTTTTAAACAGAACTGAAAAGTAAAAGTATTTTTTATTATTGTCTGACACCTGCTAAAAAGGCTGAGTTTTTTTTTTAACATGTTCATAATTTGAGCAAACACAAATATACAAAGAAACACAAATCTTTATCAAAATCACGACATTTGAAGCCTTATAAAGACCTCAAAATATGTGCAAAATACCTTTAATTTTTACTCCTTAAGTACATTTTTAATACTTAGATTTTTTGATGTGGTACTTTTATTTTTACTTGGGTATTTTTTGCTCCATTATCTGTACTTTTACATAATTACATGAGTATTTCTTGCACCATTGGCTTTTTACTCGAAAGAGATTTAAGAAACACTGATATAGACAATGACTCTTGCTAGTTCATATTGTGTTGTTGCGCTCTTGGGCAAGTCACTTCATTCACCTTTCCTATATGAGTGTGGTGTGGATTTGCTTATCAAGCCAAGAATGTGCAATAAAGCCTTGTCCATACAACTCAAAAACTTGTCTTTAAGAGTAAAACATTGAAATAAGTAAAAAAACGTAAAGGTCTAATATTACGCATCGACTCTTGTGAGGTTTAAGCCATGTCATAAAGTTGCTACCTCATCATAAACATGCCTGGAGTTGTGTTTTGTTTCATTTACACATGTTTGAGTAACATTTTATTATTAGTCTGTAACATCTCCAAAGCTCAAAATACTTTGTTCCAACTTGTGATGTCATGAAGTGATAGTTTCCACGTTAACAGCTCCTTTTTACCTTTTGTACAGTAGAGGTTGGTAATTCCAGGACTGAAATTATCCAAATGACTCTTGTGAAGGTGTGTGGAGGTTAAAACTACAGTGGCTCACTTTCTGTATTACCACATTATGACATCACAAGGTGGAACAGAGTGTTTTTTGTTTGAGAGAAGAACTCTGCCTAAATATGTAAGGTTTGTGTGTTAAACGTGTGTGAATGAAACAAAATACAACTCCAGGTCTGTTTGTGATGAGGAAACATTAAAACATAGATCAGAAAATAGCGTAATACGGCTCTTTAACTCTGGGTTTCAAGGTGTATGGTTTATGATGCAACAAAATTATAATTTAAGCAACACATGGCTGACTTCCAAGTTCTACTCCAAGGTCCATAAGAAACTGGACTGAAACTACTGCAACAAGAAGTAAACCATTAATAAACCATATGCTAGCTAGTACCGTGTCTCTAAACTCAGCAGAAAAAACGTACGTACCACCAGTCGCCCCTAGCCCACAGCTTGAGACGCACTGACCTACATTATAAGTGAACAATGGCCGGGCGTTGGGTTGGCTGTCTTCAGGAGGCTTACAGGTATCACCGCGGCAACCCTCTAAAATGACACGCGCGCCGAGGATTAGCGGATTAGCATGCCGCGCCGTATGAGGTGTGTTCCGTGAAATGTGTGTCGGAAATCAGTTTCATGCAGAGACGTACGAACGCGCGAGGATACGGAGCTACTACTGCTGCCAATTCTGACTATCACAGGAACTCGGGGCTTGAAGATACACGGCGTTCTGTGGTAAAAATGCTAGCTACACTTTATAGTAACTACACCGTCATTAGTCTTAATAAAGAACAAACAAAGACTTAATTAATATTTCAGGCTTAATAACTTCTTAACTACTGACCTAACTCAAACGTCTTAGTTACGGAGTTACTAAACCTGAATCCTTCTTAAAAGTGCTGCATCTGATTTAAAATTTCGACGTAAAAACAGAACTAGTTCATTTTAAACGGTTTGCAGTGGTCCAAAGTTATTCCTCACTTATTCTGAGCTTTCTAATTATTCACCAGGATGAGTTTATAAGCACTTTTCACAACTCTGAGACGAGAGCGGAGTTTTGCCGTGATGGTAAGCTAACACTACGCATGCTAACGTACGCGTTCTGATTATCGGACAATAGAATGCTTGCTAATTAGATGCAGACCTCACGCTGGAAGCATTTTGATCTCAAGAGCTGCTTATAATTTTTCCTCAAATATTGGGAAAAAAATGGGCACAAAATTGGGTTTAATAAAGTACTTATTCATTGAGATATGTTCCAGTAACCCATCAGATAAAGAAGCACTGTGTAACTTTCCTGGTGGTCCATCACCTGCTTTTCTACATGAAGATCATATGTCTTTGCCTGGAATATTCCACAGTATGGCATCAAACTTATCTATCTCCATGGAGACAAGCAGTTGACGCTACCAGGTAAAGTTATAATGTTCCAAGCATGAAATTTTTGTGAAAGTGTCAACGATCCCATCCCTACTTTATGTCTTTTACTGTTACTTCACGTATTGCAATTAACCAACATTCGATTATTTTACCAATTTGTCTTACAGTGGTTTTCAAACTGTGGTGCAGGTTCCCGCAAAGAAAAACAACATAAAATTGCCGTATTGTTTTTATTTCATATGATTTTTGATCCTGTGTCTCTCCCAGGCTAGCTTAAACATTTGGAATGTGATGCACAAGCTTTAATATAAATAAATACTGTAACTTCTAGATATTGTATTGTGTGTTCAGCGTCTCTGGACATTTTCTTCAAGTGCGTTGGAGTAGGCTCAGAGGGCACACAGCAAAAAAAAAAGACAAAAAAAAAAAAAAGAAGTTTGGGAACCGCTGCCTTAAAAACTAACCTCAATCATTTCATATTTATGTATCTGTGAGCATTTTTTTTTTTTTTTTTTAAGTATGCTACTTCATAAACATTCATTTTGTCTACAATTTATGGTTGTTTAAAAGACCCAAATTACACTATTTTTGATCTATGTTATAATGTTTTCTCATCAAAACCATACCCAGAGTTGTGTTTTGTTTCATTCACACACGTTTAACACACAAACCCTGCATAATTAGGTTTTCATCAAACAGAAAACACCCTGTTCCACCTCGTGATGTCATCATGTGGTAATACAGGAAGTGCTCCACTGTTTTTTTTAAACTCCACACACCTTCACTAGAATTATTTGGATAATTTCAGCCCTGGAATTGCTAATCTGTACTGAAATAAAGGTAAAATGTAGCTGTTAACTTGAAAACTACCACTTCATGACATCACAAGGTGGAACAGAGCATTTTGAGCTTTGGAGATGTAAACAGAGTAATAATAAAAGAATACTCAGACATATGTAAATGAAACAAAACACAACTCAGGGTATGTTTTTGATGAGATAACAGCATTATAACACGGCTTACAGCTCACAAGAATCCATTTTGTGTAATATAGGACCTTTAATAGTAAACATACAATCATCTCTTGAAATAAACGTACCACCCAGCCTTTTATTGGTTTCTATTAAGACGCGTAACAGGTGTATCCCACATTGCTATCAGTGTCTGTGTCTTCGCTCCGGTCGCTCAGCACGTTTCCATTTATGTCCATTACACACTTCCTCTTCCTGCCTCGGAATGAAAAATGTCCCCGCCCCCCATGCCCCCCGCCCTCCTCCCTCTACTCTCTTCCACGTCCATATGAATAATACATATTAAGCACTGTACTGAGGGGCCGTAACCGAACTGTTAAAATATTGATCTTGGCCAATAATAATAAAGAGAAATTACTGAAAGCAATCCATCACCATGCGCCCGAACGTCTGCTCCTACTCCTAGCTTAACTTGCTCAATTTCCCCCCTCTGTGTAGTGTAGTCCCACATTACAACTCTATAATAATAAAGATGATATCGGCTACGCAATTGCTAGCGCGCGTGCCGGCAAAGCTAGCGCGTTGTCATGCAAATTAGCCGACAACAAATCCGTCGCGCGGTTAAATATATTTGGGGGATTACTTTTCGTTCATGTGTGAAGAGGGATAAATACTTTCAATATTTGCTCATCTCGCGGTCCAGAATGGTGCGTGACACCAAGACACGGTTAGAAAAGACTTTGTTGGTGGATTGTGTACGAGAAAAGTAATTTGACAAGGATTTTGTTTGGGAGACGAGCAGACAAATATGTTTAGGGAAAGAGTTTGTTTAGACACGGATTCTTGGGTAAGTGCAGCTATCAGTGACGATGAAATGTAGTCACTGTCCAGCAAGAAATTTGTTAGCACTGTTAGCAAGAAATGTAACAGTTGCGGTGTAGTGATGATTTTTTGAAATTTTGAGATGAAGATATAAATATGCAGTGTATTTTGCAGGTTCTGTTGTCATTGCGAGATAGTGCCAATGCCTTTGAAGAGGTCTGTGCTCTCCAAATACTTCAGGGAGGTTGCAGTAGTAGTACATGAAGATCTACTGTTTAACCTCCTGAGACCTGGTGTCCTCATCTGTGGACAACACATTTTGGATTGTTTAGGCCACAGTGCAAATTTTTAGAAGAACAGCAACAAGAACATGTTCAATTTTGAATATTTCTTAGAGTTTAGAATATTTATTTTTTTGTTTATTTTTATTTTATTTTTTTATTTAATTATTTTTATTTAATTATTTTATTTTTATTTGTTTTTATTATTATTTTTATTGTATTTTTATTTATTTATTTATTTATTATTTTATTTGATTAAAGCTTGGGTCTCAGGAGGATATAGACAATGTAAAGGTCCCAGTACAGATATATTGTACACACAGGTCAAAATAAGTTTGCGGTATACAGTCTGCATCTAGCTATAAAGGGTTTTATTGTCCGAGTATCAGGAAGTGTGCAATAGCATGCTAGTTGTGATGATGGCAAAACCCTGCTCTGACCTGTGGAACTTGTGAAAAGCACTTATAAACTCATTGTGGTGAATAATTAGGGTGTTCAGAACGCATAAAATAAGTGAGGAACAATTTTGGACCACTGCAAACCATTGAACTTGAAACTGAAATGATCCGTCCAAAACTCTTACTGCTGTTCTTTACTGTACAATATCTTTGCTATATTGTCTTCAAGATCTTTTACAATCAAAAATATGGGGCACTTTGTTGATTAAAAATGCACTATTAGTATGAATGACGATCCATTTCAGATTTATTTAATTGTGAGAAATACATTGAAAAACATGCCTCTCGATAGTTCTGACCCATAATTTGGTCTGTTGACATTACCATGTCTCCATGGAGATAGATAAGGCTAATGCAATATTCACGAACATTCCACTTTCATTGTGACTTAAGATTCCACATTTATAAGCAAATAATGGATTTGACTGATGTGAAAAGAAACACTGACGTTCAGAACAGTATGACTAATAACGAAGTACGACCAAAGAAAAGATTTGGCTATCCGAGTATCACCAGATTTAAATGACGTATATAACAGGACTATTCCAGGTCTAATCTAGGACTAAACCTGGTCTAAAAGCAGACTACCTCATTTCCACTGTAGAAGGAACACAAAAAGTGGATAAAACGATCCCTAAATAAGAGAAACCCACAAACTGAAGAGCTGTTGAAGTACCACCTGAAGGAGCGTGCGTGCCACAGTTTGAGAAACATTGCGATATATAGGTTGCATACAAATAAATATACGTTTATGTGCGTTTAAAAGTACTATTTGATATAATATGAACCGTTTTTTTCCATCCTGGTCATGCCATTTATTGACAAATGTTTCAGTAGTTCTTTTCTATATTCTAACATATTTTTACGTTGAGCAACTAATCTAAATCCGCGTCGTCACAAGATGAGAAACTACGCTGTGTACGTTGTCTTCACCTCAAAAGCAGCTCCACCGCCATCAGCCGACCCACCTCCCACCCGCCCCGGCACCCGCTCTGACATTTCACACAGCACCCAAAGGTGGTCACACACGGACGCCTGCCCAACTAACCGCGCCGCTCACCGCACTTAATGAGTTTTTAAATATTAAAACGTGGCACACATCAGCGTCGCTATTGTCGAGCTCTTAATTTACCAAGCAATTAGGCGCGGGCCCTCATTTATCAGCGCGCGTTCGTTTGCTGAAAACCTAGTCACTTTTTATTAATCGTCGGCACGGAAAACGGCGAGGCGAAATTAATGCGCGCCCACCGGAGGTCATGGCAGCCGCGCTACCTAGCCACGGCGCACTGAAACGGGAGATAAATAGGAAGTGTGCTTTGATAGTTCCAACGCGGAGATGGTGGATGCAGAGGCAAGCTTTACCCAGGGACCTGCAGCCGTGTGTGGGGAGAGTAACGGAGGGAGCAGGGTAGCTTCTGGTTAACCATCTGTGTTCCTCGCGCGTAGCAAAAACATTATTAGCAATGTCTTGATAAGGGGAAACAATTATAGTTTTAACCTTGCTTGCTTCGACACATCCCAGCCATTTTTCTCAACGACTTCAAGCTGTGAATTTAAATCTTTTGGTCAGTCATAGGGTTAGAAAAGGGATTTTACGGTTTTCAACGTTTGGGTTTAAAGGCGAAAACTCCACCAATATGGAAAACAAAATTTTTACAAAATGTTAGAAAAGGATAGATTAGCTTCTTGAACCCGCACGAGCACATAACTAGCTAAAAAAACATGGTCTGTGTCTGAATGTCCGCGCTATTCCTACTTAGGGCAATATTTTTGGTGGCGTCTGAATGGTCAGTTGGTGAAAAAGTAGTGTGATCAAAATTTCCCACAAAGTTGCTAACGTTAGCCGCTTATCTTAGCTTGAGCTTTTAGAAGAGTGATCATTTCCACATCGCAGTCAAGTCCGTTTACGTGAGATCCAGCTTGACAAAACGTGTACTGTTATTATTAGTCCATAAATACTTGAGTGACAGTCGAATTTGATCATTATTTGTGACCAAAATCAAGTTTTGAATGAGTGTACAATATTGTAGAGTGCAGTATAGAGTCCACTGCAGTGCTGTTCAGTGAATGAGGCATTTGGGGTTAGGGTGAACATTCGGACACAGAAATGGTCTTTATGTCTTCACCTAAAAAAAATCCTGACCTTTTGCACTGCACTGCTGAGAAATGGTTCTGCAAAACTTTAGCTAACATTCTTGTAGTTTCGGTTTTGGAACAACAAAACAATTTAGCAGGTCAAGGGGTTTAACATTGTAACACAAATTCTTGATATTTTATTGAAAACTAAAACTTGGAATTACCTTTTTTATTCACCAACAAAATGCAAGATCGCAAAGGAACATTTTATCTGGTCAACTGGACAAAAGTTATGGAGTGAATATCTTAAGACGACACGTGGGTGAGCGACTAAAGTCAGAGGTGTCCAATTTTTTTTTATCGAGAGCCACATCTCAAAACATATTCCAATTGGAGGGCCACAGACCAGTGATCAATGCAGTGCGGTACTTTATACACAGCTTTAACAGAGCCGCTGTATATTTATAAGGCTTGAAACACATTCATTTTAGGTCTGTATCACACTGCAATGTGATGTTTGAGGTTATAGTGGTAGAAATAGTTTAATTTTCTGTTAAAATTACTGCTTATGATCAATTGGGCCGGTTCAACAGGAGGCTGAGGGACAATAAAAACTGGTCTGAGGGCCGCATTTGGCCCCCGGGCCATAGTTTGGACACCCCTGTCTTAAGTTCTGTGCAGGGAGGAGCTAACTAGACTAGATCAGTATCCTGTATTTTTATTTTTATTTTTATTTGTTCAAGTTGGGCTGTACCAAAGCACTGTTCCTCCCTATTTAAGTGAAATCACAGGGAAATAGAATAGAAAAATACTAATTCTAGTCAACAGAAATAATAAAAACTACAATTCTTTTCCCAGACGAGCTCCCACGTTGTCAAAACCTGGCAAGATTGATGTTATATAAAATGGAGACTGGAATCCATCCCATAGCAGACTCCTCTCTGACAGTTTAACGCACAGGTTAATTCTAGCTTTTGTACCGAAACCCTGCTAATTATCTTGCTGGCTCTGGTTTGCACAGCAGTATACATTGTCTCACCTAAACACAATCAAAGCGCGTCCGTCTTTAATGGATGATGGAACACCTGCTCTCCGCGTGTTTACAGCCGCATGCTAATGTTAGCTCTACCCTGGGATGGCTCCGCGCGCCCATGTGCACAGGTGTGGTTAACCCAGCCGCGGCGCAGTCTGTCAGGCCGGCCAACGCGGGACGCCGCCTAATCTCTCCACAGCGGCAGGAGAAGGCAAACACAACATACAGCTGTCGAGGCGTTGGATTTGTACGCTCAGGTTTGTGTTTCATGTTGGATGTAGCAATGGAATTATGATGTCACACTTTCTAACCTTTTTTCAGCTCTTTCAATCATGTTATAGTTGTTTCCTATTCTCATTTTTCATCTCTAAGTTGTTTTTGGAGTGATACGTGCATCTTTGAGCAATTTTTAATCCCTTATTTTCAAGTCAAGACACCATATTGGCGATCAACCACCGTTTTCACCGCCACGACATACGCCCACCCCTCTGTACTTACGTTGTTCTTCAGTTTTATTTTCTTACTTGATGACATTTATATGATATGAAAAAATAATCTGGAACTCGCTAGCGTCATGTGCAGCTATCCATAGAAAGGGCCGACAGCTCCACGGCTCTTTTTTGTCATGTCATTTACGCCGACATCAGCTCGCGTTGGACACTGCAGTTTTCTAACACGGAAGTCAGCGGATTTGCTTCTTTTATTAAGTTGTTTTAGATGAATATTGCGATTTAAAATGTGCAATTCATGACATAATGATCCACGGGGGGGTCACAGATTATGGTTATGTAGCAGACAAAAGCACAACATAGTAGCACGTTACATAATGTTTTGCGTACCTACTTGTCTTGCCATGGAGACGTTATTTCCTCGCCTAGAATGTTCTACAGTATGAAGATAGATAGACTCTAAATTTATCTATCCCCATAGAAACAAGCAGGTGGCAGCATCAAGCACGTTACTGGCCAGATCTGTGGAATGCATGTTTTTCAAGACATTTGCGAGCAATATAAGAGTAGTAATTAAATGAATGAGGTAAGTTTAATGCTATAATGTGGAACTTTATTTTCAAAGGAATAAGGTCTCCCTCCAACGAGTACACCTTTAATGTCTGAATTTAGGGGAGGAGCCGAATGTGCTTTTAACTAAACAAGAGTGAAATTAAAAATACACCGATAGATTTTTCCAGTGCACTTCTGTCATAAACCTGCTTGAACAGTATTTACATGTGATTGGAATATTGACAACCAAATCAATACACTTCATTGTACCAATCCATACAAGCCTCTCGAGCTTCCGGAAGCTTCTGTCTCTGCGGAGTGACTGCTTCAGACGCAGTGGCTCTCGTTCCAGATTCTATTAGCAGGTTTCACAATCATTGGGTCAAATATTTAACGCTTTTTTGTGACATTATTAAGCTGCAACTAACCAAAGTTGTTGAAGACCAAATGCATGATGGCTTATGGATTCAATTTCTTGGTCTTGGAATTTTCAATAAAATCCAGTTTTGAGTATGCATAGGACTAACAAACCGCAATGTTTCTTTAAAACTTCACACCAGCAATGTCCAGAAATAAGCAGTGGTGGAATGTAACAAAGTAAAAACACTGTGCTTAAGTAAACAAATTAGGTATGTAAGTCACTTTTTACTTTTACTTCACTACATTTGAGCTAGACTGAAAAGTATAAGTATTTTTTATTATAGTTTGAGACCTGATGAAAAGGCTGACCGGTCATAATTTGTGCAAACAAAAATATAAAAACTCAAAACAGCAAGAAAAAAATATTGATTTTGTTGTTTCTTTTAAACAAAATTCAGCACAAATCTTTATCAAAATCACTGCACTTGAAGCCTTACAATTCCTCAAAATATGCTCGAAATACTTTTACTTTTTATACTTTTTTACTCTTTAAGTACATTTTTAAACAGGTGCTTTAATACTTTTACACAAATAGATTTTTTTCATGTGAGACTTTTACTTTTATTTGAGTATTTTTTTGCTCTGGTATCTGTACTTTTACTTAAGTAACACAATTCCAGCACTAGAATTAAGTTTACATTGACGAACACTTTTTTAATGAGTAAAATGTAATACAAAATTTGACTTCACCATCAAGTCCATTTATTTACATCAAAGGTATACATACTTGTCTCTTTTGGGTGTTGTCCTTCATAAATTGCTTTCTCACAACCAGAATCATCTATCTTTCAAAAAATAAAAAACAAATATTTCAAAAACCATTCCCCAAAACCTTAAACGTATGAATTCCCAAAGATAACGAAAGGCTGAAAATTATTTGAAAATGTTAACAGGCCAAGAGGAACTCATCTGAGACAAATTTTGGCTAATTAGTTACTTCTTATTGTTCATTAACACTTCTTGTTCACTACCAAAAATTCGGCAAAGGTCAGAGGTGCCACGATATTCACCTCAAAGTTCAAACCGGGACATTTCCTACCTTTAATAACCCACCAAAGCTCTTCTCGGTTCATGGTTATAAAATCTGGCTCACAACCTCCCTCCACATCGACCCCCTTTGCCCTCCATCGCGACCCCCAGGAGTGTTAGCGGCGCTGGGGTGGTGCCGTGCCAGGTTGCAGCCGCTCTAGTACCGAGTTTGGAGGCCCGCCGCTAATACGTTCCCATTCCTCATCCCGACAGTGGGTAAAGCGCAGGGGCAAAATATTCTGTCTCCCAGAGCAGGCTCCTAATAAATTGTCCTTTCATCGGCGCGTAAGACAAATTCCGCCGCTTTCTTCGCCGTGCCTGGCTCTCCGTGCGCCCCCGTGCCTCCCGATCCCAGCGCAGTTAGAGCCCAGTTGTGAGGCATCTGTGCTTCCTGTTATGTAGTTAAACTGGCACTATTTTCAGACTGTCACGGTAAAATGTGTGACAATTCTGTATACTTGTAGATTTGAGGTTTTCCCAGTACTTTGTGTCGATAAGATTTTAAACAACCAATTTAGTTTGAAATTGAGCATGGTTTATGGTCAATTTCGCTGTAATTCCATGAACTTGAATGTTTTCTTTATCAGCACATTAATTAAAGCCATAGAAAGTAACCTAGCATTTTTTTTTTTTTCATTGTGGTTGGTTTTTTGCACTGAAAAACCTAAAAAAAACAACATGTGTGCTTACTCAGAGTGGGCTTGCATCTCCACAAACCTGACTCTTATTAGTCCTGGTGGACGGTCTTCCTACTTGTTACTATGGAAATATTGTTCCTTTCACTATACTCTTCCACACTATGGCATAAAACGTATCTATGTCTATGGAGAATGCCCCGAACCATTGTTTTAACTTTCTTTTTCCATGGAATCGTGCAGGAATGTGCCACCTCGAAGACGTTACATACTGCCATTTTAAAATCAAATTAGGTTTATTTTCAAGCAAAAGTTGATGGTATTATTCAGTCACACGTGCTCGATAATTGACGGTTGCAAGGACGTTTAGCCACAAGAATAGTACGCCAATTTTCTGAGGCCAATTCCTAACAAATAAATGATCAAATACAACATTTTTGAGTCATATTGGTCTTTGCAATCTCAGTAAGTTCTAAAACGTGAACGTAATCGAGCATCTAACACACAACAAAAAGCATTCAATTCATTTTAAACCAGATCTATTTTGTTGAATTGACTTTTCAGAGCTTTTTAACCGTGTTGTAGTTCTCCCCAGTTCTCATTTACCCTCTCATAGTTGTATCTAGAGTGATTCGTGCACGTTTGAGCAATTTTATTTTCAAGACGCCATATTCCCGATCCAAGGTTTTCACACCCACGGCTTTGTACTCACTTCTCCAGTTTTATTTTCTTAAACGATGATACGTGTAGGATTGGGTATCGTGTGATCTGCAGCATAAGGAGCGGCCAATAGCTACACGGTTACTCTTTGTTGTGATGATGTTTACGGCGACTTCAGCTCCCATTGGATATCGCAGTTTTCTAACGCAGATTTTTGTCTTTTATTAAGTTGTTTTAGATGATTATTGGGATTTAAAATGTGGAAATTGCGCATAATGATCCAAGAATGGCATTGATTATACCTACTGTACTGTATATAGTAGATACAAGCATAATAAGTCTTTTTCCAGACCAAGGTTTAGTTTGTTTCCAACCGTTTCCTGACCGTTTTGGCGCTGTCTTCCTGTCTCAACTGCCAAAACCTGTTTAAATCAGCTGACCGGACACAAAACCAGACAAAAAAAAACATTAAAATAAATGATCAGAGCTGGTGAACCTCATTTGACTAGCCAAAAAGCACGCTGTAGTTACTCATGGTTGCATCTGTGTTTACAAGGATAACGGCGCACTCACTGTTTTGTCAATGCACTAAACACTGAGGAGGAGGCTATTGGACTGAAGATCAATGAACCAATAGAAGCAATTTAACATCTGAGGAGGCGGAGTCTGACGCCAACTGTAAAGGAACATGTGGTTTACAAAATACTCTGCAGAGAATTTTGGAGGTTCACACTCTTGAATTCAAACATTTACATAATAATGAGGATTGGTAGGTATTGAATAATAAAAACTAGGGTGTGAACAACTACTATTGCACTTAAAGTAAGCTATTCACTGTTCTGTTCTTCTTTTGTTGCTAATTTTGTGCTGCCAGTTATAAAAACCTTCCAACATGATACAATTCACCACTTTGTCATGTATAAAATAAATGCGTCGTTCTCTTAAAACAGAATTTTGGTGTAAATGTTAATCCTCCATAATACAGGTTATTCCCCACCTCCACCTCTTATCGTTTATGGAATCTAGTCTTTTAAAGGTGATGCAAAATGTGAGCCTGTACCTGAGAGAACACACATAAATCAGCTCTCTCTCTCCTCCTCCTCTCCCTCTTTCCTCTCTCCTCTTTTCTCTCTATCTCTCCTCCACTCACTCTTACTCACTCCTCCTCTCCCTCTGTCTCTCCAGCCGTCTCTCTCTTCCCCCTCTGTATATTATTTCTCTCTCACGTCTCTCCCCGTTCTCCTCTCCCTCTCTCCTCCTCTTCTCTCCATTTCACTCTCCTCTCCCTCTCTTCCTCTCTCTTCATCTCAATCTCTCCCTCTCCTCCTCCCTCTCTTTTTCACTCATTCTTCCTTTCTTCATCTCAATCTCTCCTCTCGCTCTCTCCTCCTCCAATCACTGTTACTCTCTCCTCTCCCTCTTCTCTTCCTCCCTTTCTCTTCCTGTCCCTCTGTCTCTCCTCCCATCGCTCTCTTCCTCCTCTCTCCATATATCTTTTCTTTCTCACCTTCTCTCCCTATTGCTTCTCCTCTCCCCCTCCATCTCTCTCTCTTTTACCTTTCTCTCCTCCTCCTCTCCTTCTCTTCCTCTCTTCATCTCAATCTCTCTCTCCCTCCTTCACTCATTTCTTACTCTCTCCTCTTCTCTCCCCTCTTCTCCCTCTGTCACTCCACCGTCTCACTCTCTTCCACCTGTCTCTCGACTCTCTACTCCCTATCTCTCCTCCTCTTTTTCTTTCCTCCCCTCCTTTCCATCTCTCTCCTCCTCCTCCTCTCCTCCTCTTTTCCTCTTCATCTCCTCTCTCTCACACACTCTCCTCTTGTCCTTCTCTCCTCCACTCATTCTCATCCTCTCCCTCTGTCTCTCCACCTGTCTCTCTCTACTCCCCCTCTCTACATATCCTTTCTCTCTCACCTTCTCTCCCGATCTCTCCTCCCTCTCTTCCTCTCTCCTTCACTCATTCTTACTCTCCACTCTTCTCACACTGTCACTCCACCGTCTCACTCCCTTCCCCCTGTCTCTCTACTCTCTACTCCCTATCTCTCCTCCTCTCTCTTTCCATCTCTCTCTCCTCCTCTCCCTCTTTTCCTCTTCATCTCCTCTCTCTCACGCACTCTCCTCCTGTCCCTCTCTCCTCCTGTCTCTCTCTCCTCCACTCATTCTCATCCTCTCCCTCTGTCTCTCCACCTGTCTTTCTCTCTCTACTCCCCCTCGCTATATATCCTTTCTCTCTCACCTTCTCTCCCGATCTCTCCTCCCTCTTTCTCTCTTCCTCTCCTCTCTCTCACATCCTCGCCTCCTGTCCCTCTCTTTCTTTCTCTCTCCTCCTCGCTCTACCACGCCAACACTCTCCTTCCGCTTTGTAATTGCGCAATTAGTGCCAGCGCCTGCTTTCCATACATCACAAACGGCTAGCTGCTCCTGCTATTAAAACCCATATACCTCGGCCTATAGCGTCTAAGCTAGCGGGCACGGCTAGCCTGGGTTACATTAAGGTTCAGCGTTTTGTAAAATGCGAGCCAATTTATCATGATCTGTTTTGCGCTCCCACCCACCGCCACGTCGCCCCTGCCGCCGTGCCTTTGAGCATGACCTTGCGCTGGGATTGTGTGGAGGTTCAATTTGCTCATTGTTACTCGCTCGCATAATTTCCCAGCGCTCGGCACATACAGAAGCTAAGCACCTCCAAGAAAATAAAACTAAAAGGTCTACAGACTGCGTGCGTGGTACTGAAATACTTATTTGAAACCAGAGACGATTTATTTGTAAGGTGGTAAATGGTGTAATGCTGGTATTTTTTTCGGCGCCAATTTTACTAGCACGTTTTACCTGTTGGCCTTTTATAAGAAATGCATTAGGAGATAAGGGGAATTTGCCAGACTACATCCACTCAGGGTTTGAAGACTTGATTTCTGCAGAACAAGCACAAAAATTGGTCATGTTTAAAGGAACTGTATGTAACCTGCACTCAGTTTTAACAAAGGTACTACAATCACAACTGAACCTGAGTTGCCAGTGCCTTAACATGCATAGATATCCCATATAATTTGGCAACCCTGCAATGCATCCGTCTTGTAACCTCGGGAATTTATTTGATCTTCCAATTCACCATTACATCCTCACTGACCTACCCTAAGGTGTGAACGTTACCTGAGTCATATATAGCAAAAATTGCCTGGTGGGTTGTTTCAGTCATGAAATCTGGCAACACTATTATGCTCCCAACTTGTAACTTTGTGAACTTGTCTAATTCTCTGATTTACCAATCCATACTCATTGAACTATCCTAAGGTGTGAACTGTTACCTCAGTCATATTTAACATAGTCTCCTTGTTAAATTTAGCATAATCTGTCAACCCTGCAATGCATCCAGCTTGTAACTTTGTGAACTTGTCTAACCATCTGATTCATCAATCCATACTCATTGAACTACCCTAAGGTGTGAACTTTTACCTGAGTCATATTTAGTATAATCTCCTTGTTTTCCCTCATGAAATCTGACAACCCTTCAGCTTGTAACTTTGTGAACTTATTTGACTCTCTGATTTACCATTCAGTGCACATTAATCTACGCTAAGTACTTTAAGGTGTGAACTGTTACATATCATACTTAAGATAGTCGCCTAGTTGCTTGTTTTCCCTCATGAAACCTGGAAACCCTGCAATGCATTTATCTTGTAACCTTGTGAATTTATATGCCACCATTCCATACTCATTGAACTACACTAAGGTGTGAACTGTTACCTGAGCCATATTTAGCATAATCTCCTTGTTTTCCTTCATGTAATCTGGCAACTCTGCACTGCATCCATCTTGTAATCTTGTGAACTTCTTTGACCCTTTGAATCCCCATTCTATACTCATTGAACTACTCTAAGGTGTGAACTCTTACCTGAGTCATATTATAATCTCTTGGTCGCTCGTTTTCGTCATAAAATCTGGCAACCCTGCAGTGTATCCATCTTGTAATCTGAAATTCTTTGACCTTTTCAGTGCTTCAATCTTATTATCTTGTGAACTTTTTTGACCCTCTGATTCCCCATTCTATACTCACTGAACTACCCTAAGGTGTGAACGATTCACCACTTCACGCTAGCTAGGTCGCACGCACTTAACTCCGCATCCCGACGTCATGACAACCACAACCACTAATCTGTCTGTTCCTACTGACAGTTCCTCCATCTCCAAACTCACTCTCTCTCTCATTCAAACCCAGCTCGTACAATTATGGCGTTGCTTGACAGGATAATTACCCGGTAGTTAGCTTTACTCGCCGATAACCGTTTTTTAAGTTGTCAAATGAACATATTCGCTACATAATATGGGCCTTTCTTTCGAGCGGCTATCATCCCAATGCGAAATTCTATACACACAAAAGGTTTTCAGTAGTTCGAGCTAGCAATTCTCCCACCTTGGCGCTAATGTGTTCCGCCGCTACTTGTCATCCGCCCACTTGTTTTGAATTCGGTCCACGAGAGTTCTTGGCACAGCCGGCATCAGCGCGGACAAGAGAGCAATCATTGTTTGGTTGTTTAGAGTGCCGCAGTTTTTTGCTAACTTTTTTGGAGGACTTGGAATGGGGGCTTTTTTTTTTTTTAGTTTCGAAACCCCCCATTTCAACCATAAGTGGCCAACAACTACCAAAGAGGAAGGTCAGTGCAGGTTGGCGGAGCGAACCATTTCGTTGTTCCGTGGGGGTGTGCATTGTCAAATTGGTTCAAGAAAGTGAGATTGTTTGAAGGTAGGTTTTCAAATTTACGTTGATATTGGTGTAGTGGAAGAAGCTATTTACGCTAGCTGAAGAATTGGATTTAAAGAAATGTTTTGCAGGATTTCAAAATGACCACTTTTGTGTTTCGATGCTATGTACATGGTAGGTTGGCGATCAGGGTTATCTCACTGGTTGTTTGGCATCTCTAAACCCTCTCTTATTTTGCTATTTACTCAAATTGTGTTAATTAGCGGCTCTCTAAAAGCTTTTGGAGTACACTAACATCAAAACATAAAACAATACTGTTAAATTTAGGACAAACAAAATTAGAAAAAGTCAACAATATTGCTTCAAACGGGCAAACGGGCTGCTAGTCACTGCTACATAACTAATGGATGTATGTTAGCGAAATTTTCTTAGCCAGATGCGGAATGTTTAAAATGAATTCTGGCTGCTGTTAAATCTCAAAACAAACAAGTCCATTATAGTTACATAGGGAGATCTTGTTTATGTTCTAAATATATGATGGTATATGGCTCATCCAGGTTCAGTATATTTCCTTTTTACCTGATCCACTGACCCACAGGTTGGCGGTGCGATTCCAACTCCCATAGATGGATTCTGTCTTTCTGTTCTTGGGCAAGACACTTAACCCACCTTGCTGCCATCGTCTGCGTACACTGGTGCATGAATGTGTGTGCGAATGAGTGAGTGGTTCCTTGATGTAAAGTGCTTTGAGTACCTTAAACGTAGAAAAGCGCTATATAAACATTTGACCGTTTACCATCTGAAAATAGTTTGCAGTGGTCCAAAGTTATTCCTCACTTACTTTATGCATCCTAATTATTCAGCGCAATGAGTTTATAAGAATTTTTCGCAAACTAGAGCAGTTTGCTGTCATGCTAAAGCTAACAAACATTATCATGCTAACTGCTCTCTTCCTGCTTTGTACAGATTCTTTAAATAAATTACCTAAGGACACTCCACGGCAAAAGACTGAAAAACCTGGCCTTAAGTACAGTACAGATATACTTGTACCAATGGCAATATATATACAGTAAAGTAGGTCTATACTTTATTGATCCTATAGGAAAATCTCTCCTCTGCATTTGACCCAGCCTTAAATACCAACCTGTCAGGAGCAGTGGGCGCAGTAGTGAAGCACCCAGAGATCTATCCAAGATCTTTAGCTAGGTTTGTTTAAACTTTGAGCCAGTAAATGTTCTCTAAAGTTTTTTTGTTGTTGTTTTTTTGAGGTTTGCAGGAACAGCTGAAGAATGCATAGACTTAACATTCACTTCTTGAAATTCCACGCTACCAGCTGAATACACTTTCCCTGCTCAAATTCGATTTCAAACTAAACAATAAAATCATAGTATTTGCAAAAATATCTATTTACTCTGCAGCGCTTGGGGACTTCAACTTTTCTTTTTACATATATATCAAACCAGATTGTGTTAGTAAAAACCACATTCTTCACTTTTTTGTATATATTTTTCCTTTGTCCAAGCTTTGCATCCACAAACCGATTAGCGTATCCCCAAACTAGCGTAGCTCAAAATGTGACACGTCCATAATTGAAATTTATTCCTTTGCTGGCTCTACAAACCCTTCTCGTGCGATACTCTTCGTGTTACGTCGGTTTCCTTTGGGACATTTTTCGTCTCGGGCACTGGGGTATAATCGCGGATAGAGTTAATGTAGCTTAAACAGTCAAGCTAATTGTCCCTGTCGCCGTCATATTTGTCTAGCTAACATGCCTAAATACCAAAGTCATTAATTACGGCACAGCGAGGTACGGATAGGCAAGATCCCATGTTTTCAGGTGCACTCCGGGGAGAATTTTGGTGTTTTTACGGTAATATTAATGTGACAACTTGTTTGGGAAAGTTGTCAACTTGTAAGGCGTCTTAATTAAGGAAGGTTGATTTACGTGATAATGTCGTTTGCTCAAGTTGTGACAAAGGAATACAGATGATCACTTTTTGGTGAAGCAGTTTTTGAAATTATTAATTCTTTACTGAAAAGGTTTAGCGCTAGTGGTTTTACGTTTGGTCCTCTTAGAATTATAAGGGTCTAGGGCATTTGTCAAAATTAAGTTACTAATGGCTTGAATACCTTTTGTATGTCCGATTTTAAAGATTTTGGTCAATTCTTTACAAGCAAAATGGATTTTTTGTGTTGCTTTCTATCACGTTTCAAAGAGATAGGAGACTCAGAGCATCAAAATCAAAGGTGAAACTTATAATGTTAATATGTTATTTTTGGCGAACACAGGATTCTTAAAACAATCAAAGGTAACAGAGTGATCTAAATATGTTATGTGTTAAGCAGTTAATACCCCTATACCCTAAAAACTGCCCTCTTTAAGGTTAAATTGGCAAAAAAACCAACTAATTCCAGATTACTCTCTGAGTGGTCACAACTTTAAACCTAAATATGTCAGAGCTACCCAGAACACAGACAAAAACGTATAATTCCAAGGTTCTGATTTGTTAGTGATGTAAAATTCTCTGATTTTCTGAAGAGCTTCGACAACTTCGAGAATTTATGACATATGCTTTGAAGAAGGGAGTAGAGGAAGACCAGAAAACACATTTTTGGATGTAGTGATAGTGGACATGAAGTGAGTTACAGTGAGAGTGTAGGATGCAGAGGAGAGGGTCAAGTGGAGCAAAGGAGTTGTCCAAAAATAAAAATAAAGTCATTGTTAAATACGTTTTTCTTTGACTAAGTTCGTAGAAATGTGAGTTTGGTTGTGCAATCGTCTTGTAGATCTTCTGAAACCAAGACCTAAGTGACCTCAATGCTCCACAAGTGATTCATGGAGATTTCTGGGACGCTGGAACCATCCTCCTCCATCTTGGGTGGGATAGACACATGTCGTTTTGGGGAATGATTCAAACACTCACTATAACTCAACTTCAAAAAATGCATTTCGACAAAGCCAAAACAAGCTACTGTTCTGGGCTAAGACTCAAATGTGACTGAACTCTGAAAAAGAACTCACTGAAAATAAAATGTCTTTAAAATGTCAGTTAAATTAATGTAACTGAGTACTTCTTACCTCTGTAGATAATCCATTTGTGTTTAAGCACTTTGTATGTAAAAATGTACCTAACAAAAGCATGAACTGACTGCTTTTCTCATTTGCAAACCTATTTTGAGTATGAGACCTTGAAGTATTCTCCCGGATCATATTTTAATGACCACAAATACTACATACCCGTCTCTCTGATCCTTCTTTGCCCACAAATCCCCTCCAAGATCTTATGAAGAGTTCCCATGCTGCCATGCTCCACGCCCGAACAACCCACGCCTACTCATCATCCCTGCATTAGCCGCTATTGCTAGCTCCCTACCTACTTTCCCCCTGACCTTTTCGCCACCGCGCTACAGCTAATGCGCCGCACCTGCTATCCCCGTCATTAGGAGACTTAGGTGCCCAACGCCGGAACAAATTAGCCTAGCCCAGACGACACAGGCGGCTAACCTTTTGTAGCGCGGACGGTCGTGTTTAGCGGCAAAACAAACCCACCCACAGATGCTAGCGGGCGTACAAGCGGTGACATGTTAGCGGCTATCAGGTGTGCAATTTGAGGGGAATGACGCATAATGTTGTCACCTGGAAAACAGAGAGAGGAGGAGGGAGGGAACAGAAACATATTTACAATTACTATACTGACTGTCAAAGCCGGTTTAGCATGCTACACATTTGAAGTTGGTAGTTTGAAGCCAGCAGTTACCATCATATGCTGTCGTTGTGTCCTTGGGCAAGACGTTCCACTGACAGTGCCTGTGTTTTAATGTATTTTCAATGTATTTAAAACTTAAAACTGTACTTGCTTGTTGCTGCACTATATGCCATTAAACCATTTTTTCATAACATAATACTTCAAATATCTATTTTTACTATGTGTGGGGTCACTTCTCCATAGCTCTGACCTGTAACTTGGCCTGGTGTCATCACTTGCTTGTCACTATGAAGACAGAAAAGCATAATGCCATACTGTGGACCTTCCTGGACAAAGCAATAATATAGTATATATAATTTACAAGATGGTGTGCCCTCCACCAGAAAAGCAACATAGTGCACCTTTAAAGTGTGATCAGACTAAGCTGTTCAATAATTAATTTGAATGGTTCATGCAAAACCGTAGACTGTATATATAAATGGACATAGCTAATCTTTCTCTGAGGTTCTTAGCGTTAGCAACAGGTTTGACTGACAAAGCCTCACTCTGGATTGGCTCTTCGGTTGCTATGATACTCGTGGTCAGACTTCCAAATATGTAACTCGACTCCAGATTCACCCCTATAACTTTTAGCCTCAATGAGTGTCATTTGGCAGGAGGCTAACGCCATGGGTGACAGCACACTGCCTTAGTCCACTTCTTTGTACAGTTGATGGGGAAAACTTGTGGTAAATTATGCAGAAACAGGGAGAACATTCATACTCAACAACGAGAGGCACCACCGGGTCTGGGAATCAAACCCAGGATCTGCTCATTGTCAGGTTGGAGTCCTAGCCACTATGCCACCATGTCCATTCACCCTAATATTTAATTTCATTCAGCCACTTATACTTGAGATTCAAATTGAAAACCCTTCTGTCCAGTCACCACCGCAGCAGCAGAACCATCAGTCTCCTCAGCCTCTCCTCTTCATCACCAGTATTTCAGACTCAAAATCCTACACATGTATGTTCTCTCATTCTCAGTTGCACCTCATTTTTCATTCCACCAAGTTTTTCACCATTCCAATCTTATAAAGTTGTATTTACTTACTTCCTAATCTTTTCCTCAACTACAATCAAAATGCCGACTTTAATTCCTTGTTTATACTTCATCCAAAAGATTTCAAATTCCTCGGGCTCACTCCGTATTTTAACATCCATGACACTAGCACTCGCGCAAATTTACCTACCCTGTCATCCAATCCTGCCCCGAGCTTTTCCAGAGGCCTCTCCACTCCCGCGCTCTCGTGACATCAAAGCGGTTGCTAGCTATGTCCCCCCGGCTAACGTTAATTTCCAAAACATCAAAATAAACCATGCAGAGAGGGGAGGAATTAATGCTCGCTACACCGGTGTCCCGAACCAGAATGTCGCCAGGCTTATTGGATGTGAAAGGGGGGAACCGTTATTGGTGTCGCGCATGGGTGGTGGGATGGTGCCAAGGCCCGTGGCAGCTAACGACCGTTCAATTAGCAGAAATTAGGGGGCATTGTTAGGGCCATGCTGTGACCATTAGCTTGTTGGACCGGAGAAGAGGGGGAGCGAGCCAGGATCTGTCCCGTAAGACCGAGATGGAGGTCAGGCAGCAGGGAAAGCTAACAGGAGTGATGGCTAAAGAGGGGAGGAGAGCTAGCAATCAATGTTTTTGAATTGGGTTTATGCATTATGCGTTAATTCTGTTTGAGAAGACTTGTTCTAATGGGTCAAATTTTGTTGGAGCACAGGCTTAAATACAAAAAAACAAAAAAAAATCTTTTACTATATCAGCAGGGGGTTAACAGTTCCATCAAATGTTAATTGGCCCAGGGGTGGGGTCTCCGTAACAACAGATGAGGCAAGCCAGAGAAACCATCAACAATGTACAATAGGCTAATCCTCCAGCTAGGTACTCTTGACTGAGGCTGCACTACATATATATATCGCAAAAATGTCGACAGCACAATATTGGCTGACGCAATAATCTGTATCGCAAGGAAAGAAAATGCAACCACACAAATTTCTTAAACGTAAAATGGACAAAAAGGAGACAGTGGCCAATTTTATCAATGATTTTCCTACATTAGACTTTTTATTTAAACAGAGATTGGCAAAAAAATGGAGGAAAGCACTTTTTTTTCATTTAACTTAACCTATTGTGCCAAAAGTCTATACAAATATCACAATAATATAATCACAGTACATAGCTGTTGAATACTGCATCTTTTTCTCATATCGTGCAGCCCTACTCCTGATCACAATCTTAACGCAGATCAAGAGAAAGGAATAGCAATGTTCCTGACCTATTGACCAAAAAATGTGGGTCATATAAGAAAACACAAACCAAAACACAACCCACAGTAATACATTAAAGACTTACGTTGTTGTCTTTGTCCTTTCTCTATACAATAAAAGGTAATTTTCCCAACAATCAGGATTTTTTTGTCGGAAACTAAAACTTGTACAGAGCTGTAGAAAGATGCCAAGTGAGCAATGTGTTTTATATATATACAATAAGGCCAATGGGACAATAAACCGGGACAAGGGGACCTTTTAACTCTCACAGACCTCAGATCATTTCCTGAAAAATTTGATTGAAAAAAAGTTTATTGTACCGAAAAACCTGCATCCTTCCTCTGAGCGTGAAGCTGACTTGTATTTCACCTGGAAGAGGTTCTCCCCATGCTTGTCTCCATGGTAATGTTGTTCCTTTGGCTATAATTTCTCCACTGTACGGCATAAAACGTGTCTGCCTCTATGGAGAATGTTCCACAGTTGATGTTTCTATTTCCGTTGAATCATGCAGGTGATTAGAACATTACATAGTGTTGCTTTAAATCTGCTAACTGAAAAACAACCTGATTATGTATACAGTTGTTCACAAGACTTTTACAAGATTTTTTCCCCCTGCAATTTTGTATGCTTTTTTTTTTTTTACAGCATATGAAGGTGCATTGTGTTCTGCGTCCTGATTGGCTAAGGGACTGTAGACCATTGTCCATCAGTCTCCTCCGTGCCGTGGAAGCGTTCAGACAAATTTACATAAACGTTCGATCGCAGTGTGACTCTGAAGTGCTGTATGTTTGCGAGTTTTCTCCTCGACAAAACCCACAATGTCGACGAAACGTTCTGCACCGACAAAGGCGCGAAGGTTTGAACTTTGAGAGTGTTTAAACAAGAGAGAAAAGTGAGAAAATGTTGATATCTGTGTGAGAAAAGTGTATAAAGTGTGTGGTTAGGAGTTTTACAGCCTTAAAACACATAATAATTTGCAGATTTCACCTATTGCGGCTTATTTTTAGAACGTAACCTCCGCGATAAACGATGGACCACTGTAATCAATGCAATCTATTTGAACGCATTGAACCCACAACTTTATGAATTCCCACAGTTCCAATCGTAAAAACCAGCATTATTCTAAAGACTAGTTCATTTTATACTGTCCAATTCCCCCACCCGCTCTACATCCGCTACATGGAATCTCCCATTACCCAATTTGTCCCAACCGCTAGCTAATCATCTGACAGCATTATCAGTATCGTATTGTTTTGTGCTCATTCACTTGTTTCAACCCCGTAACATCTCCCTCATTAGAACGCCACAGTCTTACATAACCGGCATTACCCATTCCATTCCAACCCATTCCAAGCCAATCCGCCCCGTCCCCATACACCACTAGTATCAAAGTGTTCCACCAACGATTTATGACACCGCGCATACATCAGTATTCTCCAATGCGCTCTCCCCCCGTGCATGTAATACCGACGTTTTATTTGAAAATTAATTCCTAATCTAATCTATACAGGCCTATTAATAACTATTATAAAGAGCAGCCAAGTCAGTGAAATAATCAGGGTCTTGTAATTAGTGTAAAATTTAAATGCATGTTGTAAACCGGAGTGTCTGGTGCTACACGGCAGTGCCAAGCCATCGCTGTACTAATTAGTTTGCAATTATGTTTAATATGGGAGCCAATCACGGTGCGGTAGGGAGCAGCGTTGTGGAGCATAGAATAAACTGTTTTTTGTTTTTTGTTTTTTCTTTAGAATGAACTTTGCTGAGTAATGTTTTTGGATGCGGCCTACTTTGTGCGCAGTTAAGCAAAGCCCCTGCTGTGCGTATATTCTGATATGATTGCAGCTCTCGCCCTTAAGTCTTTCATCCGGATGTAGATAGTGAATTAGATTTGAATTTGAAGTTTTTTTCTGCTCAAATTTGCCATGTATATTTTCACGTTTCGGATTTGACGCAGATGGGGTCTTATGCTGAGTAAGGACTTGCTAGCAGTGTAGAAGCCAATAGGAGTCAAGCCAAAACGCCAAAAGCAATTCAAAAGTTCCATTATACACAAAATAGATGATAAAATTGTTGTTTAATGTGTTTAGCTGGACAACAAGAAAAGAATAGGGCTAAGCAAAGTACGCTAATACGAGTTAAATGACCCATTAGGGGCATAAACGATTGTGCAAAACATGACTTAGCGACAGTTCACACCTTAGGGTATGTCAGTGGGTTTAATGTAGTTGTTTACTCCTAGGGTGTGTTAGTTTCAGTAAAGTTAGTGTCTCCCTTCAGAGAGATATTTAAGGCAGTGACTTAACAGAACTCTTTCAGAACTAAACTGAAGTGTCTTGGATGAGATGTGAAACGTGTTAGCAAATTTTGTCGAGTTGAGGCCATTTTTTTTGTGTTGGACAACAAGCTACACGACTAAGGTGTGTTATTAGGATGAGAAATGAGCAGCAAAAAGTAAAAAATAGTATATTCTTTTAGATTTTGTTACTGTTTAGCCGTCAATATGAAACGTAGTTATGTTGTTAAGATTTACTGTTTCATACTTTTACTCCCAAATACCACGGTAACTCTATAACGGGCCTTATATTGATATCAGAACTCGTTAAAAAACCCATGGAGTGCGTCTTCCTAACACAATCATACATCTATTTACTGCTAAATGAACCAACCCTTTTTAGAACTATTTGTTTAGATTTTAGCCGTATGCCTCACTAGCCCTAGCGTACCTAATCAATGACCACTGTCGCCGAACCGCCACTCCCCCACACCCCCCGTACCCCTTCACCCCTTTCCAGATCAATCCCTACATATCGACGATCTTCTCCCCCTCATTAGCTTCACGCGGAGGGGGGCAGCTTGTTGTGGGTAAACAGTCAGGTGGTTAGCCTAGCCTAGCGTAGCGTGCCATATCTCCGCTGCGCTAAAGGGGCTTGCTAGCGTACATGGGGGGGTTGCTGATTACTCTTATTAACACGGAGGGTTGTCAGGCAGCGGTCCAAATGGCAGCGTGTTAGCGGCGGCGGTTAGCTAACACACACACGTACAAGGCTAGGCTAAAGGGGGGAGGATTGGAGCCAAGTGCCCAGCTAGAGACCGCCGATGGGGCCCCTCTACATGCTTTGTAGAGGAGGAGAAGAAGAAGAGGGAATGGCAAATCTGTTTAGAAGATAATTTTCATGGTTTTTCATAACGTAACGGGTGTTTGTAGCGTTTATTTCGGGACTAAGTATGTAGGTGGTTCTCAGTATGATTGTTGCATAAATTGTTACTCCCAACCAATTATTTTAAACCAGTTCGGTGTATTTAACAAAACTCATCAAACATTGAATTATAAACGTGTGATCAGCGAGTGCGTAGAGACCCTCATCAGACTAAATGAAACTATATATAGACTACCCTTGTTCTTAGGGATAGAAATACTGGAAACCATGAAACTACCTTTTTTAGAACTGCAAAATTACTCACAATCAAAACATAACTGCAGTTCAAATCGACACAAAAGGGTCTTGCTAACTTGCTTTTCGACCAGGAATTCCCAACTTCCACATTTGGGTACTTAAAGATTCTAATGGGGTCCCTAGAGTTTTCTACAAAGAGCCCAAACTATTCTGCTACTAAAGTACGAAAAGCATTTTAAACGTTTTTCCCAATAAGAAGATTATTTTTTGGGTTGCCAGCATGTCTGATGGTAAAATTAAGGTTGTTGAAAGAAAAGTGCTGGTTTAGACCACTACAAACTCTGAAATGCATGTGATTCTTGTGTTGATTTTGCGGTTCATATTTATCATATCTCAAATCTCACTGCTTTTGATTGACTTAAAATGCATTTTTAAAAACAAATTCCAAATATACTACTGCAATTATGTGGTTGTGCAAAATTGCCCATCCCTAATGTAAGGCCTATTGGGTTTGGCACCAATCGACACCTTTCATTGGGGATTCTATCTTTCCACGTTCCACTCCCTCGCTATCCTGTTATTCCATGTCCCTATCTGATCTTGCTCCGGGGGAAATGCCGACTGGATTTTTGCCCCTGAAATTGTATATATGTTTACGGCTTACTTGAATAAGTATGTGTGTTCCATTGGTTCCATTGGTCTAAGACTGGTCCCGTGGAGAGACTGCACGGATCCAAGGCCAGACCGCTGCTTCCTGAGGCTGGGAAGAGGAAAAAAGTCCCATAGCTGGAGAAGGTAGCAGATTTAGTAATTGGTATCGATGCAATATTTACAGTTTATTTTAAGAATGCCTTCCTTTTAGGTTCAAAATAACTTAAGGGGTAATTTTGGGTCAAATAATGTCATTGGTGAACATATACTTTGGTGTATGGGCCATTTGCTGGTTGTCTCTCCCACTCTCCACCCCCGTATGTCACCTATACTAGATCTTCAAGGCTTTTCTATTCCTGTTGTAACTGACGATATGTTTAAACTGTCACCAAGAGACAACTTAGAGAAACAACTTAGAAAAAATGCATGTGTTAAATATTGGAGGATGTTTTCAGATCAGGCCAATATCCACAGATACATAAAACATTCTGTCTATTATTGATATTAAAACCGATATTTTGTCCGTCTAAGATACTCCATAATCAAGGACGGTTAAACTTAAATGAACTATATGTAGCCTCTGCTTTTAAAAATGTACTACAATCTCTACTGAACCTGTGTTGCCAGAGCCTTAACCTGCAGACAGAGACACATACTTGTTTTTCTCATTCTCAGTAAAAGTACAGGCTTCGTGTGAAAGCTCAGAACCTCTAGAATTCACTCACTGAGCTGCAGAGGCCGCACTAGCACTGGTTCATGATTGGCTACAGATGTTTAGGAGTTTAGGTAGTGACCATTCAGATCAGAGAGAGTCCTTTTTGGCTTAAATCAACTGGATTTCAGCATTAATTATCAACCCAAATGAGAGAATCGTGTGAGGCTCATTCTGCTTTCTGATTGGATTATCGTCTTGAGAACCAAAACGCCAAATTATAACAAATAACTTGGTCTTAATCTGTAATGTTTTGTAATTAAGACTAAATCAGAATCACGGTTGTTATTAGTAAAAGCTATTTTTGAGTTGAACATGTTGTACCTTGTATCTGGGGACACAATCTCACATACTGTCCCTTGAATGTTATGCTAAAAGACAACTCCCTCGACCATCTTTTCACCGTCTGTTTACCCATCACGTCCGAGCCAACCCTCCTCCGTCCCACCTCCAACCCATCTTCACCGCCATCACTCCTGGAGGGCGAGGTCAGTGCGGTGTTTGGGCACGTGTCACTCAACTCCCGAGATGTCCGATTACCACCAAGGTTGAAGGGAGGTCCGACGCTCTTTCTCCCCCCATATCAAATGCAATCCCGGGCACATGTAGATTGGGTGTCATTCAAAACTTGTCCACAAACATGTTAACCACCGGGGGCCAATGCAGTAATCATAGTAATAGACGAAACTGCAAAATAGCTCGGCTTGACAGAGAGGGGAATTGAAAAGAGGTGCTCATTTGCGGAGGTGAGGTAGTCCGACAATTTTCTTCCCCATAAAATGTGTTTAATTTTCCCCATCCATGTTGTAGCCGCATGCGTTTGAAGGAACTGATGTTAACATGTCTCCTGGGTTGAGTTGAAATGTTGGTTACATATTATGCCGAAAAAGTGAAGGCGAGATTGCAAAAATGTGTGTGTTTCTTTGGTTTTTTTGAAGTATGTTGGACCGATGTGTGTTCTCGTGAAGATAGAACGAAATTATCTTGTGGGTTGATTCGCCAAGCTCCGCCTCCAAACATTATAAACCAATCACAGTTTTGAATTAACTAACTATGCAGAAATTCGATAAGTTTTTTTGGTTACGACGTTTAAGACACTGACATATCGGTTACATAACGCTTTAGTTAAAAGGTGTACTTCGTAACTTTTCTGGTAGACGATGTGCAACATACTTTTTGTTTCCATGGAGATGTTATTGCGTTAATCGTATCTGTCTCTGGGGATGCAAGTAGGTGCTGCAACTGGGTCAAGTTACAGGTCAGCTCTCCGGAGAGGCAAACCCGTTTTCCGTAAGAATGCATGTTTTTTTAAGTTATTTTATTAGCAATGAAACATCTGTAAGTGAGTAAATGGATTGATCAGTTTAATGCCATACCGTGGAGCATTCCAGGCAAAGCTATTTGCTTTTACGTAAAATTCTCTCGCCCCAGCACAGATAAATTGTATAAGCAGATCTTGAGGTCAGAATAAGTCCGTTGTGTACTGTCTGCAACTAATTATAAAGCGTTTTATTGTCAGGAAGTGAACTGTGAGCATGCTAGTTGTTTATAGCATTACTGTGATGGCAAAACCCAGTTGCTTATAAACTCATCAGGGTGAATAATTAAGATGTTCGGAATGTATAAAGTAAGTGAGGAGTAACTTTAGACGACTGCAAACTGTTAGAAATGGATAGAAATCAGTAAAAATCTGGTACCTTTAACTGAATAAATGCAAGATTAATACGTTTAATGCCATAGTGGGGAACATTCAAGGCAACGCAGTCTTAAAATTAACCATAAACCATCCAACCAAACCATTTACATTTATACAAGAAAAGTATAGATAGAATAACAATAAGTTAGTACACAATTTTGCCTTACTTACCCCCATTCTTGTTTTGAGCAT
Organism: Periophthalmus magnuspinnatus; assembly: GCF_009829125.3. Taxonomy (NCBI): domain Eukaryota; kingdom Metazoa; phylum Chordata; class Actinopteri; order Gobiiformes; family Gobiidae; genus Periophthalmus; species Periophthalmus magnuspinnatus. The sequence continues at coordinate 7,250,426 of NC_047127.1, read as the reverse complement.
TAATTCCATAAAGTGCATATCCAAACACTTTTCCTCTTTCTTTTCTTTTCCTCCTGACCTCATTTTCAGTTTTAATAAAGTCTAACAAAAGTATCCCAGCACCACTCGGCCTTTGTTTTCCACCGACTACACCTGAATCTACAAACACCCTCTGTCTTCTCCCTATCCCGAAACAACAAACAACCAAATCTGCATACCTCCGCTGCTCCTCCAAACACGGTAATCCTGGTGAACCGCGGGGGTCCGAATCGGGGCCCTATCCCCTCTTTGATAGTGCCGGAGGGGGGGATGTCCGGACGGTAGGGGCCGGTTTGTAATGAGGGGTATAACAAGGGTGGGATCGTGTTGGTATCGTGTGGTTAATTCACCTGTTGGAAGAAGCGAACAAACAGATTAGATTGGGCTGAATGTGTGCTTCAGATTTGTCTTTTCCTGAGTAATGCTGCCATTGTGTCATTGAGCAAGACACTGACATGATGCCTTGAGAATCAGCGGGATTAGTGGTGGTGGGAGAGGAAGTTTGCGCATATTGGCAGATTTTTTTTTATTTATTTTTTTAATGGATGCCCTTCCTTTTGCAACCAGCTACAATAATATGTGTATAGTGGGGATTTGAACCAGCAACCCTTTGGTTCCAATGCAGTATCTTCAAATACTGCACCACAAAATTAAAACTGGACTAGCTACGTACCATTTCTGCTGTGTTCGACAATTGGACTAGCCACGTACCATTTCTGAGTGTTGGACATCCTCAAGTCTCCATGAAGATGCTACTGTTTTGTCTGTAATTTCCCACAGTATGGCATTAAACTTAATCCATCTCCGTTGAGACAAGCTGGTGAACCTACCAGGCCAAGTTGCATGTCAGATCTGTGGAACGAAGATCCTGCTGAAAGTTTTTCATGTTTTTTTTTTAGCATTACGAACAATGCAATAGAACAAAATGCACGTTAGGTAAGTTTAATGCCATACTGTGGGGGATTTCAGGCAAAGCAGTGAGATCTCCATGGAGACGAGCAGGTAATGCAACTTTAAGAAGCAACTTTGAGTATTTAGAAGAAGAAAAAAGCATTAAGACCAACATATTGCAATCATTATCGATTCATTATGAATTAGCCTATGTACTAACTCTTAAACGCACGGAAAACTGCTTTAAAATTCGTAGGTTTTTTTGAAAATAAAAACGTTTCTTCACCTCCAAACTCTCCGGAGGACCTATTAATTAATTTATTTATCCTACTAGTTCGAACACAATTATTTTATCCACTAGCCAATACCGAAATTTAAGCTAACAAGACGCGCTAACACTAATTGCTAGCGCACCGTAGCTCTGAAATCATGTACCATATCTTCACATACATTTATTATAGAGTCAGATAATGACCTCAACATAAGCAGATTAATTAAAGTGGACATGTGTGGAGCGTGCCTTTAATTTGACTGCTCCGAATCAACCACTAATGCAGCTAGCCTACATCATGCAATTAAAAACATGTAGCACACTTGTCCTAGCTTATTAGCGGTTAGCAAGAGAAGGGGTGCAGGAGAAGGGGCTTTCCATGTCATCAAGATATAATTAAATAGAAATGTAGACTGAGTTTAATAGTGCTGAGTTGCATTGGATATTATTATAAGAAAATTTCTGATGACTTAGTAGTAGTTTTCCGATTACTTCCACAACATTCACTAAAGTGGTTTGTTGCGCTATAGCAACTTTTACAGTTTGGGCTGAAAAAAAAACAAAACATATAGGACTATTTGTGTTTTTTATTGGGCAGTACAAAAGGCGCTAGTTCGTTTAATTAGCTCGTTTTAAATGGTTTGCAGTCGTCCGAAGTTATTCCTCACTTACCTTAGGCGTTCTGAGCATCCTAATTATTCCACGTGATGAGTTTACTTTCAGACACGACGGCGTAGTTTACAGTGACAGAAAAGTTAGCGGTAATCAGCATGCTAGCAGAGCACTTCCTGATTATTGGACAGTAAAGCGCTTTAGAATTTGCAGCAGACAGAACGCAGCGGGCTTACTTTGACCTCAAGAGCTGCTTTTAAAATGTATCTGCGCTATCTTAAGACGAATTTTGCGCAAATGTACGGGATAATAATCGAGCACAGGTCCCACGACGGTAACGATTCCACTAAAGGTTCAGATCTTAGCCAGAGAAAAGAAATGGTTTGAGAGGGGAGTTAAAGAAACTATTTTTGTTAAGAAAGACAATCCTCTAATTTCATCCTCAGACCCAAAGCAAACAAAAAGAACAATAAATAGGAGGGCCATTAAAGGTTGAAAAGGGTCGTTAAGGCTGAAACCCCTCCCTTCAGATAGTGTCCACCAGTAATCTGACCAGAAGAAGCGACTTGGACGAGCAGCGAAACGTCTTCACTCCTACAACGATTTGTGCAGCTGACAGATTTAAACTTCGTCTTTTGCTGTAATTCCACTAAAGTCTGTTTTTATTTCAATTATAATTTACAAAAAACTACCTGTAGCCTATAATACCATGTGAGATTTGGTTGCCGTAAACTTTAGTCCTACTATATTCCACGACCGCACCATGTTCTGAATGTCTTTACACTATATTTCACATGACCGACAGTTCACACAGCGGACTCCCCATTGTTACATTATCGCCATCCCTACCTTCTATCTTCTTATTATTACCCCCTTTTTGTCCCTGCCCTCTCTCCGTCTCCCCCCGACCACAATTAGCCCCACGTCGCTAGCTAGGCGCGCTAAAGGCCACCCCGGGGTGACATCTCGACAGTGTTCCCCTCGGTGACGCACAAACAAATGGCTCTTTTTGAATGATAAGCTGTTATTATGTAAATGGACAGGAGCAGGCAGAGTTGGTGGGTTTGATAGTGATCATTTTCACAATTACGAGGAGCTAGGAGACAGGGGGCGAGGAGGCGAGGAAGTGACCAAGGGGTTAGGACGCGTGAGTAGGGATGTTTGGGGGAAAACATAGCCTCGTGATGACTTCGGAGTGGATTCTGACACGTGTGTTCAAGGTTAGAACGTCCAGGAAATAGTGTAGACGATGTAATAGAAGAGATGGACAGGGAGGTTTTTTATGAACTACACTATAATGGACTGCTTCTTTCTTTCTTTGCAGCAGATGTCATCAACATTCCCTGGGTGTGATGCTAACTGTAGGCATTGCTCTGTCTGAGGCGTGTTAGAATTGAGTCTGATCTTTATTTGAACACAATCTGACTAAAAAGAACTGACTTAGGTGAGATCATGTGCTGTTAAACAAGTCTCCTTCAAATGACATTAGAGTCAGTAGCTGGTCCACGGAAACGGCTGAACTTTCTGCCTTAGACATACATGCAGAACACCTCCAGCGTGATGTCACTGCAATGTATCAATACAGAGGGATATCAGCCTGGTCACCACTCTCTCCGTCGCAACTCAAGACAAGCTCAAACACGGCCATCCAATCAGATCCATGTATTTCAGTGATGCGTGTGAAACCAAAGAGCTCATTGGTCATCCATCGTTTTGAACAAAATCAAACTTCTCTCACATCAAACTAATAGAGTTTAGTGGTTTGCTTATTGCTTCCAAAGAATAGACAAGGTTTTTCAAGTTTTTTTTTGTTCCGTCTGTCTTTGTTTTGATACGGACAGACCATGCGTGTCCCTGATTGGCTAATCCACCTGTCAATCACGCCCATTTGACCTCGGGAAGATTCGCTGGTGACCAGACTTCCTAAAGTATTGGAGAAGTGTGTATTCTAGATCCCAGGCAACATTGTAACCAGCTGCAAAGTGATAATTTAATCTTCTTGCTAATGTTGACTAGCAAGCCAAGCTAACACTATTTACTAGTAACCACGGTTTACTAGTTTAGACATGGTTCAGTCCTATTTTAGATCTCGTTGTGACCTGGTTTAGAAAGAAAACTTTTTCAGGGCTGGTACTTGGTGAAGAGTTTGAGAATCTGAACTGAACCAAAAGATTTGTGTCGGCATGGGAGTGGGGCAGAAGTTTACTTTTCCGTTTCTTCTTCCACCTCAGAACTTCAAAGTGTGGAGTGATGTGAGAGATGGAACTACTGCTTTACACTGAGTTTACACAGTTAGGGGAGTCATGGAGTTATCGTGATGAGCTAATCTATTGTTGGAGTTTGAGCGAGCGTTAAAGAATTGTCCTGGGGTAGAAACATTTGTGATTGTCATTTAGTGTTAGTGTTGTTAGTCTTTTAAAAGAAAGCAAAATCACACGTACACATAGTCAAGATCTGCCAGTTTTCTCATGTAGGGTCATCAAAAGTATGAAAAAATAAGATACCGATCGATATTAAAACTAGTATGAAAACAGGACAGAAATTAATCTTTTCTGAATAGATTTGAGTTGCATCAGAAGAAGTATAAGTCCACATAGACGAGTTTACGCTCATGGACACCACATAAGACCACATGGTGATATAAAAGAAAGTTTTTATATTATTATCGTGGTATCGGAATCAGTATTGAGTATTGAGTCTATTTCTTTGTATCGAAATCGAGTTTGAAATGTTTGTATTGTTTCATTCATTAACACATTTTAAATCAGTTTAAAACCATCTGACTAAAAGAGGACATTTCCACTAAATAAGTAAGAGTTTAAGTGGTTTAGTGAAAGGTTGGCAGTTCAAATCCCAACTTTGTCAGTTCATGCAGTTGTTCTGACCTTGGGCAAGACACTTAACCCAACTCGATGATCGTACTCTATGGAAATTAGTGGTTTTGGTTTGTTTTTTGTCTGAAAGGTCGTTGCCGCAAAATGGAAGTCAAATCTCGAAATATGAAAATGCCAACTGTTTTTTTTTTTTTTTTCATTTTTTATTGTTTATTTGCAAAACAATGTTCCAGTATAATGTTCAATGTTTTTTTTTGTTTTTTTTGTTTTGGTCCAAACTTATTCCTCACTTTCGCCTTATGCATTCCTAACATCCTAATTACTCACCATTACTCATAAGCGCACTTCACAACTTTCAGAGGCTAGAGTGGAGTTTTGCTGTCAACAACAACTAGCATGCTAACAGCGCACTTCCTGAGGATAAATCGCTGTATAAATAGATGCAGGCAGTTTAATTTTTAACCCAAGAGCGAAGAGTTTATACAATATATCTGCGCTGGAGGACATATTTTCGATACAGTCACTTTAACATACTTTGTACCGGACAATAAAATGTTCTCCTTTTTAAATTCCCCCCCCAAAAAGCATTCTGTTTCTTTTATAACAGCATTAGTTTGTTCCAAGAGCCAAGCACCCCACCGAGCATCCCTAGCAGAACACTTTCACACCATACTGCGTAACTAAAGCTTACATATGGCAGCGCAACCTCGCTACACAAACTAGGGCACTCAGAAAACTCAGGGCACGGCAACAACAACAACAACTGCACAGTTTTCGTGTTTTAAAATGTTTGTATTAATGCGCTCGGCCAATCTCGTCCCACACATTTGAGTTGTTATGAGGTAAGTGTAGGCAAGGTTATGGCATTAAAGAGAAGTCAGAATATATATGAGAAGTAATGAGTCAGTAATGGGAATGAAAGCTGATAAACTGTATGTTAGTACGCTGAAAATTGACAGAAAATATTATATAAAGTGATAAAGGAGACATGTTCAAAGCAGATATATCTCTTGCTGGTAACAATTGTAAGTCTGATGTATTCTTAGCTACAAAAACGTTGGATCACCAAGTTGTTCGTCTTATAATTTGGTGCGTTTTGGTTCTCAAAACTATTATCCAATCAGAACGCAGAAATCTGGAGGTTGGCCTGTCCATAAACTGAGAATGGGACAAACTTGTATGTGTCTCTATCTGCAGGTTAAGTCTCTGGCAACGCAGGTTCAGTTGTGATTGCAGTACCTTCTTTAAAACAGTAAGAGGCAGGCTACATACAATCCCTTTAGCTTTTATTGATAATGACTCTCCTGTTGAATGGGCCAAACAGTGTTCTCAGTACTCTCGTGCGCTGTCATGTTTGTTTCGATGCGGTCTCTGCAAATCTGTAATTGGTTAATTTGCCTTTCGTTCCTGCCAGCTGGAACATGGAGGTTGAGAGCTGGATCCAACAGTTTGTGCTGGATGGAGTAAAGTTTTAAGCCGGCTGCACGCTACAGTGGTTTTAAAAATCTTCTGCGATTTTATGTGTTATGCAAACGACTCAAGCCATGCCTTCCTGAACTCTACGCAAATTGGACTTAAAGAAGATGCAATGTGCTTTTGTCTGCTCTATAGACACCCATGGGTCATTATATTGGATTTCGGACATTTTAAATTACAATATGCATCTAAAAATCCATTGACTTCCGGGTTGGAGTATCGCAGTGCCCAATGGGATCCGACATCATGTAAACGGCATCATTACGAAGCGCTGCATGCTGCCTTGGACCAAAATGGCTACAAAAACGTACCAAATCTTACTTGTATCACCGATTAAGAAAATAAAATTGGAGAACAAAGTACAGAGCAGTGGGAATGGACTTTGTGCGGTGAAAACGAGGGTTGATCGGCGCAATGACGTCAGATTACTCAACCATGCAACTACAAGCGGGTCAATAGGAAGGGAACACATTTATAACACATGCCCCAGAATCTCTAAAAAGTCGATTTTTGGTCTCCTTTAAAATCTGGTTAAAAGTCCTCTAGGTCGTCTATTTGTACACTATAGTTTGGACATACACATGGACAAACTAGTGTTGTCATGAAACTATAATTTCAAACTCGATCTTGATACAAAGGAATAGATTTGACACTACATACTGATTCTGATACCACGATCATAATTAAAAACACCATTTATCCACAGAATAGAATATGATTTTCAACATAAAATCATCGTACTTTCTTTAATATTCCCGTGTGGCCTCATATTTGTGTAATCCCTCAGTCGTCCAGTAGGTTCCACAGTGGTCCATGGGCGTGTACTAGTCTATGTGTCTTATACTTGTTCTGATACAGCTCAAGATCATTCTAAAGCTATTCAGGAAAGGTTCATTTCTGTCCTGTGAATGTGACTTTTTAGCATCGATACCTGCTCAAATGACTTGTTTTAGTATCGATTAGTATCTGATTTTCGATACTTTTGACAACCCTACGACAAACTCAGAATCTTCACCCCGACTCCGACTCCAATTATCGTCCCAGATTGCTCCCATTTTCAGCTGGTGTCATATATATTTTTGTTGACACTCTCCACCCAACAAACCCTCCATACTCTGTCCTGATGATAAAAGCCCCCTCTCTCTAACAATCACCATCCCCTTCACCATCGCCCCATGTGCCAGTCCCACTCCTCTGTACCACCCCTCTGTACCATAACCTCTCCACGGACGGTATTTACCAACGCGCTCGCTCCCTCGGCTCTAACTATCATGTCACATCATGTTGTCATTACGGTGATTGGCGTCGGCACGGTAACCTCGCCGCGGTGATTTGTTGCCGTGGAGGAGTGGTTTCGCTGTCTCTCTGCTCCGGGCTCTCGTCTTGATTGCGGTGTGTTTGGGGCGCGATGAAGAAGAAGAAGAGATAGCTACAGCGAAAGGGGGACTCTGTCAATACGACTGACACCAATTCTAGTTTGGTCTTGTGTTACGTTCAAATTTTGTGTCTGCTCGTATGATGTGGGCAAAGGTCCTATATTACACAAAATTGACTTTTGTGAGCTTTTAGTCACGTTATAATGTTGTTACCTCCTCAAAAACATACCTGGAGTTGTGTTTCCACCTTGTGATGTCAGGTAGTAATACAGGAAGTGCTCCAGGTGTGTTTGTGATGAGGAAACGTCATTATAACAGATCAGAAAGTAGTGTAATATGGGGACGTTTGTTGAGAAGATCTGGAAGTGCGGTATTTGTGCCAGTCCATGTAGTAGTGATAAAATTTTGACTTTTTTTTTACTTTATAGTAGAGCATTGTTTTAAATTTTTACGGATAATATTCTTGGCTACTTGCTGTTTCCATTATGTTATTGTTATACTTGGAATGGTTTATGTCATTAACCTATGAAAAAAAGAAAAAGATCGCACTAGAGGGCTTCTTTCGTCACAGATCTGACCTGCATGTTGGCCTGGCAGTATCACCTCCATGGAGATATTTTCTTCCATATAATGAAGATATCGACAAAAATCTGGAAGAATATTTTTTGGGGGTCAATATTTATCACATGTTTATTTATTTATTTAAATGTATCTATTAAGTTTTTTGTTTTTTGGTTAAATTAATAACTTCTATGACTCATTACAGATGCAAACTTATTACTAAAGTGTTATTCTGCTATTTATTTTTTGCAGCTCATGATTTTTATTTTTTTTAAATGTAAATTTAGACCAGTTTTTGTGGTTTAAATCTACTTTTGGGTCGCGTAAGTGTCATAAATTAGCTTCAATATCATCGTTTATCATCTATATTTACTTCAGCAATATATCGCACTTCAAAATGTGTTATCGTGGCAGGCCCACGTAGCACCTTTGCATTAACAATACTTAATATCTTTTGTACTTGTGAATAAATATCCCCTTGCCTGGTTAGCTAGTCACAGATTATGTATATACTGTGTTTTCCGGACTATAAATTGCACTTTTTTTCATAGTTTGTCCGGGGTTGTGACTTATACTCAGAGGCAATTTATATGTGAAATATGTTTTTTTCTTCATTATTATACAGTTTTTGGCTGGTGCAACTTATACTCGAGTGTGACTTATACTCCAGTGCGACTTATACTCCAGTGCGACTTATACTCCAGTGCGATTTATACTCAAATGTAATTTATACTCCAGTGTGACTTATACTCCAGGGCGACTTATACTCCAGAAAATACAGTATTGTTCCTCAGCCTTTCTCATTTCCGTCAAAGTTAATGTTACTGACAAATCTTCTGCTTTTTCCTGCTCTGTGACCAGTTAAACCCATCCCTACAGTGACACACGGTATGATCATTGTATCACATGACGAAGAGACTTTTTCACCTCAGAAATCTTCCTCCACCTCAACACCTCCAGCTCTCTCCTCTCCTCCATCCTCTTCTCTCAAACTCTGCCTTCTGCCAGCGCACTCCCTCCATCTCCGCTATCATTATCTGCTAAAGAGCCGCGTCCCTCTGGATCACCATTACGCGCCGCATTAGAAAATACTTTGATTAAACTGGCCTAATCCCGCTCCGACAGCTGCAGTCCATTCACAGCTGCCTAATCTCCTCAGCGCTAAATACCAGACAGACAATGCAACGCAAATGACAAGGTACGAGCAGCGCGGGAGAGGCTAGCCAAACAAAGGAGGGAGGACGATCATGTTACAATGGATAATACTGGAAATGGCAAATCCAAGTATTCCAAAGTGTCTCAGTTCTAAATACAGTTAAACCCATTTACTTTGGCTGGTCCAGTTACTTAGTTTTTTATGGATTGAAGTAGTTCTCTGGGTTTTCAGGTTTCCCTCACGGCTCCTCCACTTTCCTTGCCTCGGATCCAGAATACACACTTCTCAATAGTTGGCGAAGATGTGCGTCTGGACACTGGTGAATCACCCTGTTTTCAGATAGGCTTGATTGACAGGTGGATTAGCCTATCAGCATCATGCATGGTCCGTTCATGTCAATAAAAAATAAAGGAAAAATATATCACTGGAGGCTGAATAACATCGCGGATTTCTGCAGAATCAATGAGCGAAGCATTAAACTAGGCTCCTTCATTTCACATGTGTCACTAAAAAAAAAAATCACGTTTGTCTGGGCTTGAGATGCAGTGGAAGGATCATGCAATGGAGAGATATCAGTCTGAATTTGCGAGCGACTTTCCATCATCCTAATTTACAGTATTTAGGCTAACCCACCAGCTAGGTACTCAAGACCAGGGATTCTTAACCTTTTTGACCTCGGGGACCTTTTTTTGTAAAACTACCCATGCTGTCGGGAAAAGGCAGAACATCATGACGAATATTTTAACCTGATCGAGCTTAAACAATAGCGGAACAAGCCGAGAATTAAAATTTAGTTAAATCCAGTTAAAAAAACAAAATCAGCTGAAGTACGTGGCCATGTTCGTTTTGGTTCTTTGAGCGTTTCATCTTTAGCTTCCGCCCAAACCACAATGCTGCTCTGTGTTTGGCCCAATCTATAGTTCTGTCCATAGCCTGTATAAAGAAGTGGACGAGGTCAGTATGACGTCACCCACAGAGTTCGGCTCCAGTCAAATAAGCTGGAGTGGACACTTAGCGGCGCTGTCAGTCAAACCTGTTGCTAACTCTGGGAAAGAAGGCAGCTGATTGCCTATTAATGTTCATATCTTGAGTTACAAACACAACAGTAAAATAAAAATACCAGGATCATGCAGAGCGGGTTAATACGAACATTTTAAGACCAAAATGATGAGTCTGACATCAGCAGTTACAGAGAGAGGGGGGACAGTTTTATAATGTAAAGTGAATTGGAGTCGATGGAGTCGGAAGCCTCAGCCCACGATCACTTCCTATTTGGAACGTGCTGCCTACCAGGTTAGCTATTTCCATTTATATATACAGTCTATGGTTCATCTAACAGCAGGAGCCTGACGAGATGGATTCTTGTGAGTTTGTGAAATCCCGGGATTCATCTTGCTACCCAGGTTAGTCAAAGTTGGTAGATCTCAAAAATATTGGCGCCTCAGGTTCCATCTTAAATGCACTGAAATACACTTCTATCAACTTACATTCTATTAAATAAAGTTTACTTCTCAACTGTAAGTCTACACTCTTGTCCTCACCACAAGTGTACCTCCCTGAGTTCTTCTCTCAAATAGAAAACACACTGTTCCACCTTGTGATGTCATCATGTGATAATACAGGAAGTGCTCCACTGTGTTGTTAAACTCCGTACACCTTCACTGGAATGATTTGGATAATTTCAGCCCTGGAATTTCCAATCTCTACTGAACAAAAGTAAAATGTAGCTGTTAACTTGAAAATCACCACTGCATGACATCACAAGGTGGAACAAGGTGTTTTGAACTTTGGAGATGTATACACACTAATAATGCAGCGTTACTCAAACATGTGTGAATGAAGTTAAACAAAACTCCAGGTATGTTTTTGATGACATTATAACACGGCTTAAAGTTTAAAGAGTCAGTTTCGCTTAATAAAGGAACTTTAACCCAACCCCTTTGTTTACTTCTGGAAAAAGACCTGGAACGAAAGTATATCAACATCTCACTTTACACAGTTACGTATATTGGGATATTAGAAGGGCTTTGTTTACCGCGAGCCTGGTGTTTGTGCGCTGAGCGGGCTGTCTTTGGATGACACGTGAGAACTGCTCTGGGTGTTGATTGGCCCCTAACAGTGGCAGTTCTGGTGCTAATGAATGCCTCCCTCGCCCCTCGCAACCAAATCTGTACCTCCAGAGCTCTCACGGACCAAGTGGAAAACCTTTGTTACGTTGTTTTCATATTTTAATTACATTTTTGTGTTAATTGGTTGGTTAAAGGTGCACTGTGTAACTTTGCTAGTGGATGGTACACTACCTGCTTCTATCACAGTATTGTATGGTATGATATTGAACTGATCTATCTTCCATTTGTCCAGTTACAGATGTTTATGGCTAAAAATAATACCAGGAAACACAGGCATTCTTACTGTGAGTAGGCCGTCTCTCCACAGATCTGACCTGTAATGGCTAGTGTCCATGGAGTTTAATGTCCTACTGCGGTAACGTTAACATAGGTGCATATCATCCACCCAAAGTACTTCACTTTCATGCACCACATAAAAATTGGGACTAAACCATCAACAAAATGGTTGCTCTCAAAGGGCCAGATGTAACTGTAAGATAAACGTCACTATGTTTTAATCTTGCTAATTAACCGTTTCTATATTTATTACTTATTCAAGTTACCAATATGGCATATGGATTTGCATAGATATGAAAAAAATGGCTGTTTAACTGTGTATCTCCTGATAAACTGACATTTTAAGACAGTCATACCGTTTAATTTACTTTGTCGCGGGCCACATAAAACGACGTGGCGGGCCGAATTTGGCTCACGGGCCTTGAGTTTGACACATATGTTCTCAAGCAATTAATTTCTGTCCTCTGAATATGGCTTTTTTAGTATCGATACCTCCTAGTTTCAATACCAGATTTAGTATAGATTAGTCAGATTTTCGATATTTTTGACAACCTTAACTTGCGTCAAACGAGTTTATCTTGCATTTCTTCAACTACAAATGTTTTTTATTCCTTGAAAATACCTTGAAAAACGTGAGGTCTCCTTTTGACAGATCTGACCTGTAACTTAGCCTGGTCGCATGGAGGTCGGTTTAGTGTCATACGGTGGAGCATTCCAGCCAAACAAATCTCCATCAACATCTCCAGACCAACAGGTGGCGAACTCTCCGCTAGAAAAGTTTAAAACTCACATGCACTTCAACGTCTTCTCGGTTAAACTTTGTGAGCCATTCCTTAAAAAAAATACAAGACTCAATATATATGTTTTTAATTTTCACACAACCTACATATTTGTGTATACCAGCGTCACTTCTATTTGTGATAAAAATACGATCTCTAAATATTGTGATCCAGCTGCGTGGCCGTTTGGATCAGATAAGCAGCGACTTGAACCTTTTCCCAGTTCAGTTAATCAGACAAACCAAGCCAGCGCCAGAACTGAGAATGAATGAAGAGATGGATTATTTTCTGCTCTCATGAACATGTACACATACACTTCAGGTTGTCCAAATACACACTGGTAAATGGTTTGGTGTGGTGAGTCGGTAACTGGTTGTGTTTTACGATTTATTTGGGTATTTGAAACGATTACACACTTGGATATGGGCGCTTTGTATTGCATAACTAGCAAAGGAGTGGAGTAGTTTAAATGAGGCATAGCGCAATAGCTGCTAGCTTCAAAGTGGCTTCTTCTAAAGAGATTGTTGTTGCCATTAAAAGCGCAGAGGAGCTCTTCTTGGATTACAATTTCTTGGTTTATTTTTATTCTCGAGAAAAAAAACGGACAAAATATTTGGATTTGGAGAATTAAACTTTTAAAACATGCTTTAAAAAACCCCAAAAAATGCAGTTCCAGGTAATAATAAAAGCTGAAGTTAAATCTCTCAACTGGACCAAACGTTGTAGGAGTGAAGACGTGTCCAGTTCCTCCAGTTTCAGTCTTCATGGCTCTATTCAATTCAGTTAATTGTCCTGCTAGCTTTAGGTTTAGGCTTTAGCTAGTTTAGGTGTACGTAGCTCCTTCCTTCAGATCGATATAAGGCAAAGTCCAGGAGTAATCTGACCAGAACTGAAGAAGCGGCTTGGACGAGCAGCGAAACGTCTTCACTCCTACAACGTTTTGTCCAGTTGACACATGTAACTTCAGCTTTTCCTATGGATCAGACCTGGACGACTGAGGGATTACACAGACAGTTCCAGTTATGTTTTGACGAATCCATCTGTTTAATTCATTTGTAATCAATTTATCTATATACACTGAATTTATATTTTGAGTATTTCCACCAGCCTGCTCAGGAACGACACGTGTAAATGAGTATTCGGGCTGTAACTTGGCACCTGCATCTTTCTTGTGACTTTTGTCTTTGTTAATGTTTTGTTGTGCACTGCCCTTGTACTAATAAAAGTATATCATACCAATAACCACATGTCAATAAGAGTATAGTATAGGATCTTGAAGCTGCAGTACAGAGACTAGGTTGTTTTTATTACACTGAAAAGTTGTGGGCTTGCACCTCCACAAACCTCTTCTTCTCCTGTTTCCATGGTTTCATTGTTCCTTTGACTGTAATAATCCACAGTATGCCATAAAATGTGTATTTCCAAGGAGAATGTTCTGCAGTATGGTTTTAACTTTGTTTCCATGGAATTGTGCAGGTGATGCGATGCCTCTAGAAAGTTACATACCGTACCTTTAATTTAAAACCAAATACTGCTCTAATTACTCCACAGTGCAGCTTTTAGCATTGACCTGATTAGCCCTGATGTCCTTGAGATAGCGTTAGCATGCAACCAGGTCTTAGCTGAAACTCTGACGCCATCGCTGCTAGCTCAGGTGCGTTGTTTATGAGGCCATTAGCTCTTTGTAAATGTTTATTAATATTGCATCAAGTAGACTGCGGCTGTCTATAGTTGTATTAATGTTCCCATTTAGCAGCTGCCCCGCTGCTTTGTTTGTGATCATATTCAAATTCACACTTCTCCCTCGGTATTTCCCAAAGATTGATCAAATCGCTCATTTGTGACGGAGAAATGTCAGGTCTCCCGCAAAGATATTTCTGTCTATTTTTTATTTTTATCAGGCGTGTGATTTGAGTGTTTTGCTAAATACTGACGTGTGATGACAGGACAAAAGCATTTTACGATTTGTTATTGCTAATTTAACAAGAATGATTCAATTTCACAATTTGGGGATTTGGAAAACTCAGTTAAGGCGCTACCAGGCAAAAGTTTGGACACACCATTTCATTGTGTTTTTTTTTTTTTTTTTTGTTTGTTGTTTTACTTCTTTCTACTTTTTATATACATACGGAAGACAATTAGGATTAGCCATATAGACCCTGACATTAAAAAGAACTAAGAATCGTTGCACAACACCAGGCTAAACTTTTCTAATTTAGTTTTTAATGGCAAAATCTGACTGAATTATTAGACTATGGCTCAGATTGGTCATTTTTACACCATGGGGTTGCTTTTGTTGGTGTTTCTCTCAATCAGATCCATCCATCGATGAAGATACCAATTTTAAAGCGTTTTGGACATGGTAAAAGAAAAAAAATTCAGTGTCAACTGGACAAAAAGTTGTAGAAGTAAAGTCGTTTCGCTGCTCATCCAAGCCACTTCTTCAGTTCTGGTCAGATCACTGCTGGACACTGTCTTATATCTGTCTGAAGGGAGGAGCTAATGACACAGAAATTAAAAACACCTATTGTTTACAGTTTCTGTTTGTAGGCTAGGTCTATTGAGCTAAATTAAGTGTGCACTGTGGCTTATTATTGTCTTTTGTATAATTATTATTATTATTTTATTTATTTATTTATTTATTTATTTATTTATTTATTTTTTATTTATTTATGTTTTTTCTTAGTTTTTTTTCTCCTTTTTCTTCCTATCTATACTCTCTATACCTTCCTTTCTCACTTACGAATGACTAGCACTAGCACTCTTTGCACTCTCCACGTTACCCCCCTCCAAAATCACGGAAATGTCACACACACAGATACACACAGACACACACACAGAGACACAAACACACAACACAGACTTGTCACATACAACTGTAAATAGCTGTTATATCTACAAACCCTGTTATGTCTTGGTACGTCTTGTAAGTCTTATCATCGCTTGTCACAATTGTGTATGTATGGTCACTCTGTATGTCTTGCATTACATAAATAAAATAAAAATTTAAAAAAGTGTGCACTGGGCCTGATAATCGTAAGTATGACTCTTCCGCAAATGGTCAAAACGGGAAGCGAACCCATGCCGCCGAGATGGTACGAGCCTAAACTGTGTAATGCCTTAAACCACTACGCCACCAGGAAGCACTGAATTGTACGTTTTTTCACTACAGAAGTATAAACGTCAGATATTTCCATCCTAAAACAAACCATTAGCACTCCCATAGTTGCATTAGTGTAAAATTACCATACAGAACCAGGAGATAAAAAAACTTCCATTCTTTTGAGAAAATTTGTTGTCCATGGCATTTCCGACAAATGTTTTGATTTCACCAGATGCTCGGGTTAGCATTAGCGCTCCCTCCGCCCCTCTGCTGACAGCACACTCCAGCTCACCGCTCTACCACTGGGATAATCGTCGCCACCAGCGCTCAAAATGGTGGGATTCTATTTAAGACACGGCACCGTCATTAACTTCAAACCAAAAATCTGCCTGCGACGTGTTAGCGGACCGGGTAACGCGCAAGCTAGCACCCCAGCCGAGCTAGCATATGGGGCCGATCATCTCCGCGCCTGATGACTTCATTTTCAGGCTTTATTACTAATCATTACGGCTAAAGGCAGGGAGGGCGTCCGTGGGAGTGGGGATTCCGGGGGCGATGGTGAAGAATGCATTGTTTTGGATTGTTTTGAGTTATTTTAATCTAATTTTAGCAGTTTAGCAACTTTCAGCAGTACACAGTGGAATCAAAATTAGCAAAGGAAAAATAGCTAGGAGGGTAATTGTTAGTAGATCCAGAATACGTACTTTTCCAATACTTTATGAAGATGTGAGTCTGTTAACTGTTGATTGACAGGCGGATTAGCCAATCAGAGACATGCATGGTTCGTCTGTATCAAAAAAAAGTATGGCTGCTTAGGAGGAAATAAGAAAGAAAAGATATCACATGGGACTGTTAAACACGGCGGATTTCTGCAGAATAAATGAACGAAGCACTAAAATCTGAGGGGGAGGAAATGCCATTTTGTTTGTAAATTATAAATGACCAATGAGCTCCTTTGTTTCATGCATGTCACTGAAATAAACAGATCTGATTGGACGATCATGTTTGGTTCTGTTGTATGATGTTTCTAAACTAAGCTGTTATAACCACTGCAGGATTGAACCATTGCTTTTGTTGTAGTCATCGAAATAAACTACAAAAACTACAAATATGGACACAACATATTAATACTTTGCTGATATCATGAAACTAACTGAGGCACTGCTCTGTCTGAAGCTCTGTGACTCAAATTGGACTTTATTCTGAGCTTTGTTTTAACACGATCTGATCATAAAAAACTGACTTAGTTGGAGGTACAACAAGTGAGCTGATTTCTGCCCCTAAACTTTTTCAATTAGTTCCTCAATCAAAAATCAAACATCTAAACAGGACCATGAACACATATGTTGATCACAGGCTCTTGAAAATGTGTGGTTTAAATCCGCTTTTTTGGCAGTATTTGCTCATCTATGCATTGCTTCACCGTGGTAACTGCTGAACATTCCTCCATAGACATACACGCAGAACCCCCCCGGCGTGATGTCACCGCAAAATATCACTATGCACAAGATAAAAGAAGAAGAAAACACTCTCTTATCTCTTCTATAGCCCACATGCTGCTATAGCCAGCTGCCAGGACGCACACTCAGCCAAGCATGTTGTTAGCATGTCTCCATCACAGGTTTAACTGGCTTGGCACGCTCCGTACTTACCCTCCCCGTGGTATCCTCCGCAACGTGAGTTTAGAGGCGCCAAAATCCCACCTGTTCCGTGACACAACAGGTGCTGCCGATAATGATTTCACCTCCGTTTGATGAGAACAAACCAATGCACCTTCTCATTACGATATTAGCTTAGCTTTGATCCATATAGCGCCACATCCCCCCGCCGCTTTGTTTAGCGCGCAGATTGTCGAGGGTCAAAGGTCGGTGTTTGGGTGTTTTGAGGTAGCGGCCATCTTGGGAAGGTCAGAGAGTAAGACGGTGCAGGGGAGAGTGCCAAATTGATTCGGCGGTTGGTGTCGCACGGCAGGATATCGCGCTCTCGACCAATAACACGCCTACCTGATTTGGATCAAACCGAGCTGGGGTCAAAGGGTATGGTAAAGGTCGCACACACGTCAGCGGAGAGGGAAGCGGTGGACAGAGAGCAACGTGTACTGGTTATACACATAAATGAACACTGGAACGTATAAAAGTTGGTATCTGTCCCACGGGGGAAAAATACAGTTGCATGTACGAGTAACAACGTAGTACAAATATTGTGATCTGATGGAAATGAATAAAAAGTGTTTAGTTTTCCATTCCTTCCCACTGCCTTCCAGAGGTGCTGTGGAGGACGTAATGCTGTACGGTTAACTTCATTTACGTTTTTTGTGCTAAGCGTTATTAAATGAAACTTTCAGATTTTGTTTCTTTGTTTTCTTTTGCCCTTTGACTTTACAAGAAATTGAAAACTTGCACCTTCTTTTTTTTGCAAATGAGTATTTTTTGTGTTTTGCCCCAAAGAGTATTATAAGTATTTCTCATCAACGTGGAGGTAAGCGTCCAAAGCGGTGCTCTGATTGGCTGTGTTTGGACGGTTCACCCCAGTTTCACTTTGCTATTCGAAAAAAAAGCCATTGTAAAGTAGTTAATTTACAGTTTTGGAAAGGCAGTAGGTTAGTTTGGAGCGCCCGCTAGTGGTGCTGGGGAGTTAATGCACCCTTTACGTCAGAGCGCCCTGCACCGTAGTCTTAATGAGTTCACGGGGCTCGTCAACTATCGTCAGCTTAAGTTGGGCATTTGATAAGTCCATTGCTATTGTTTTATGTATGTCTAGATGTCGTTCAGGTTCTTACATGTAATATCTGTTGATTTTTGTAATTAATAAGGGAGTTAGCGCTGATGCTAATGCTGTTTCCGGTGTGTTCTGATAAACCTGTGCATATATTATTGGGTCACTTTATGTTTATTAATATGTTTAGCCTTTATTACAGTGTTCATGTGTAATTACAGCACACTTAATTTGTGTATTCTTGTCTTTCTTGACAGACCACACACGTACCAATGCACAAATGCACCCGTGATGCTGCCTGAGCTACATTAAAGCCGCAAGCCCCAGGGCAGATATGGCGATCTGAGCTAACACCTATACAGCCCTTAAGCCCGAGAGATATTCCTCTTGAACATAACGCATGTGGATATTAGTGATGTGCCAAAGGGTTTGTGAGCGCTAGTGACAAGTTAGATTGATTTGAATACCTCCTTTGTCCTTCCGCGGTTTGAAAATCAGACAGTTCAGCTTTAAGTCAGACACGGCTGCTGAATTCCCTTTTCTTTTTTATAACACATGAACTTTGTTTTGTGATTTTCAAATTTACTGATTTGCTTTGGGCCTAAAAGTAAGAAACGCTCCCCTGAGGTCTGCTTTAAAACAACTGCTTTTGTGGTTCACTGCTTAATTTCTTTAATTTCCTGGCAAGTCTAGACCGATATCTCATTTATACAGAGGAATATCAGCCTGGTCCCCTTCCCTTTCCATCCCGAACCAGAACCAAACATGATCGTCCAATCAGATTAACTTATTTCAGTGATGCATGTAAAACAAAGGAGCTCATTGGACATCTATCATTTTGAACAAAACAACATTTCTCTCATTGATTTTGCAGAAATCCACGACATTTTCCCAGCCCCGCGTTAATTTTTCTTTTCTTTTTTCCTCGTAAGCAGCCATATTTGTTTTTCCAATACTTTCTTTATTTTTAAGTCAACTGAATTGCTTTGAAATATAATGCTGAAATCTACTTTTACAAGGAGCGATAGAGAGTTTTGCATATTCCAGCAGTTTTGACTTGAACATAACACTTAAAAACACCGATTCTATCCAATTTCACCATTACATTTTTATAACTCTTGTTTATTTGTACATCTCTAATCTCTTAACATAAAGTCAATTTGATTCCAACATCTTTCTAATGCAAATACTCCTCCGTAGTCACCAGCCATCAAAAGTCCAAACTGCAGCCCACGGAACGCTGCTGCCAAAAGAGCGATTATTGTCAACCTCCGCCCAACCCAAATCAGATCGCATTTCTCATGTAAAACTCCACACCAACGCACGTCTTTGACTCCATCGGGGGTGGCGGGTCAGACAGCCGTGGCCTTGTTATTTCTGCTCATCCTCCGGTAAAACGTGGGGCCACTTTCGGAGACGCGGGGCAGGGTTGCGGCGCTTTGTTTTGGGCTAGAAGTGGCGGCGGTTGCATGCAGATGGTTTTGGTGGTTTGGTGGTTCTGTGATTCCCTTCACATTTGAATAACAGTGGAATTGCTCTGTTGTCTACGTGGGCGACAAGGCAAAAAGTTTTCAAGGCACATGCTGTATGGTCAAAATAATGCGGTTTTGAATAGTTTTCTGTTGATTTAGTCAATTTTTAGTATTTTTTACTTTACTTTAATTATATTTAGAGCTGCACTGACGGATATTTTTTCATATATTAATCGTTTGAATGCTCGGAATGCCTAAGGTAAGTGAGGAATAACTGAACCACTGCAAACTAGTTCTGTTTTTCACGTTAAAACTCACGTACAGCATCTTCAAAGCAGAACTACTGTTTGTGTCTGTGATATAGCTATAATCTATGACACTCGTGCACATTTTAAATCACAATATTAACCTAAAACGACTTAATAAAAGAAAGAAATCCGCTGAGTTCCACATTAGAAGACTGTGACGACCAATGGGAGCTGACGTCACCGCAAACGTCATCACGACAAAGAGCCGGCGCCTTTTATTGATAGCTGTAGATGGCGTTAGCGATTAGTAGATTTTTTTTCATTTGTACCAAAATGACTACGCGACGCTGCCGATTCCTACACGTATCACAGATTAAGAAAATAAAATTGGAGAAAGAACTAAGAACAGAGCAGTGGGCGTAAAACTGCTCAAACTGCACGATTTACTCCAAATACAACTTCAGGTGAGTAAATGTTGACGGGAAACAACTGTAACATGTTTAAAAGCTCTGAAAAGTATGTTTTGCCGAATTGGTTTAAGTTAAGGTCATGTCTTTAAAGGTGCACTATGCAACTTTTCTGCTGGAGGGGTCTTCCACCTTCTCGTCTCCGTGGAAATGTCTTTGATTTGCTTTGACATTAAACTAATCCATCTTGCAGTTGGTGTTATTATTGCTCAATAAAATTACCCTGAAAACCATGTATTATCACTTCGAGCGCTCGCCTCTCCACAGATCTGTCCTAGTACTTCTTAATCTACAAAATCTGTGAAGTTAATTGGAAAATGTCATGTATTTGCCAACGTATGGTACAAATTCCAGGATTGTGATAGCTAAAATGGATTGTTTTTAGCTGCAAAAAGTGTGTAGTGGTTTGGTTTTGCGGAAAAACTAAACATTAATCAAGTTTAAAGCTGCACTATGGAACTTTTTTCTGCTTGCGTCCATGGAGATGATGTTCATTTGAATGTTCAGTATGGCACTAAACTTAAATCTTACATGTTATTCATTTAGAAGTATTTTTATTGCTCAAAAACACCTTGAAAAAATCTCACTTGAGCATGGCCGCCTCTCCACAGATCTGACCTAGTACTTGTTAGTTGACAAAATCTGTGAACTTAATTGAAAAAATGTCATGTATTTGCCAATTTACGATATAAATTCCAAGATTGCGATAGCTAAAATTGTTTGTTATTAGCAGCAAAAAGTGTGTAGTGGTTTGGTTTGGGGGAAAAACTAAACATTAATCACGTTTAAAGCTGCAGTATGGAACTTTTCGCTGCTTGCGTCCATGGAGATGTTGTTCCTTTGAATGTTCAGTATGGCACTAAACTTAAATCTTACATGTTATTCATTTAGAAGTATTTTTATTGCTCAAAAACGCCTTGAAAAAATCTCACTTGAGCGTGGCCGCCTCTCCACAGATCTGACACGTTTAAGTCTAATTCCATACAAATCCTGCCATCACTGGAAAAAAAACTCTGACTCTTCGTATTCCTAACGTGTAAATCCTCTCCCATTTGATTTAACCGCCCCCCTCTCTCTCTCCCCGCCTCTCCTCGTCGTCTCTCCCTCTCGTCTCATCCCCCTTTTCCTTTCTCCTCCGTCACCTCCGTCTCCCAAATACCCACAGTATCATGTATTCCGGGGCCACTTCAACACAAAAGCTCTGCCCTGGCCCCTACCATCGCTACCACCACTGTCACCACTGAACCCGGGGCCACAATAGGGGCCTTTGAATGGGGGTCAGCTGCAGCCTGGCCCCTGGGAGCCTCCCCGCCGAGTCCCCTAATGAAACGCGTTCTCTTGCATTAACGGGGGGAATTGTGGGATAATGGGCTCGGAGCGCTAGCATTTAACCAATCCCCATGTCTTTTGCTGTCTTCGGGGCCCCGCTCATTTGGGGCCGCAGCGGGGGGCCGTAATTGATTGTGTGCTTCCAATCAGGGCTGTAAACAGATTGAAGTTTGCTTTTATGAGGTGAGCTAGCGTCAAGAACATATGCTCCAGGAGAAGAAGGTTCGGTAATTTGAAATGATTTGGCAGCATAAGTATGGGTAGTGATCATAATTAGAAGTAATACAGGTAGTAGAAGTAGTAGTAGTAGTAGCAGTGGGAGTGGTACAAGGCTTAGTGAGAGTAGTAGTACTGGTGGTAACTGTAGTAGTAGTTGTAATTATAGAAAAAGCAGTAGTAGTGATGGAAATAGAAGTAGTAGTAGTAGTGGTGGAAATAGTAGGAGAAGTAGTAGTAGTGGTAGTGGTGGAAATAGTAGTAGAAGTAGTAGAAGTGGTGGAAATAGAAGTAGTAGTAGTGGTGGAAATAGTAGGAGAAGTAGTAGTAGTGGTAGTGGTGGAAATAGTAGGAGAAGTAGTAGTAGTGGTGGAAATAGTAGGAGAAGTAGTAGTAGTGGTAGTGGTGGAAATAGTAGTAGAAGTAGTAGTAGTGGTGGAAATAGTAGGAGAAGTAGTAGTAGTGGTAGTGGTGGAAATAGTAGTAGAAGTAGTAGAAGTGGTGGAAATAGAAGTAGTAGTAGTGGTGGAAATAGTAGTAGAAGTAGTAGTAGTGGTAGTGGTGGAAATAGTAGTAGAAGTAGTAGTAGTGGTGGAAATAGTAGTAGAAGTAGTAGTGATGGAAATAGAAGTAGAAGTAGTAGTAGTGATGGAAATAGAAGTAGTAGTAGTGGTGGAAATAGTAGTAGTAGTAGTAGTGATGGAAATAGAAGTAGTAGTAGTGATGGAAATAGAAGTAGTAGTAGTGGTGGAAATAGTAGTAGAAGTAGTAGTAGTGATGGAAATAGAAGTAGTAGTAGTGGTGGAAATAGTAGTAGAAGTAGTAGTAGTGGTGGAAATAGTAGTAGAAGTAGTAGTGATGGAAATAGAAGTAGTAGTAGTGGTGGAAATAGTAGTAGAAGTAGTAGTAGTGGTGGAAATAGTAGTAGAAGTAGTAGTGATGGAAATAGAAGTAGTAGTAGTGATGGAAATAGAAGTAGTAGTAGTGGTGGAAATAGTAGTAGAAGTAGTAGTAGTGATGGAAATAGAAGTAGAAGTGGTAGTAGTGGTGGAAGTAGAAGTATTAGTAGTGATGGAAATAGAAGTAGTAGTGATGGAAATAGTAGTAGAAGTATTAGTAGTGATGGAAATAGTAGTAGTAGTAGTGATGGAAATAGTAGTAGTAGTAGCATTGGCATTTTTGCTATGTGCCAACCTTTAGGCCTGCTATATATATTTTTTAAAGGCATGCTATGTAACTTTTCTGGTCTACTTGTTTCCCTGGAGATGTATTTTATTTTTTTTGTCTGTGATATTCCACATTATGGCATTAATTTGTCCATTTCCACCAGGTTACTCCAACAGGCCTGAGTGTCCAGTATAAGAAATGCGAAAGAAATTACGTGGTTGTTAGCATTTACGCTAATTTAGGCGCTAATCGCTAACATTAATGATCTATACAAAAACTCCGCGACACGTTTTATGTTTTTTATCGAGGCTCTGGTGTTACTCTCATGTGGTTGAGTGATTGCCGGTCATCT